>NC_083644.1:7558363-7913363 GCF_963576545.1 Limanda limanda | reverse complement strand
GGCCACAGGTTAAGTGCACTCCGAACAGAGGAAAAGTGACAAGAGGGCTGAGGTTTACCTACGTGCACCACGGCTTAATGTAAGAGAGACAGAGGCGGACGACTGTCGACTGACGATCGGAGACAAGTTATCTCGAAACAAACGATGACGCAACATCCTCTCTTTGTGTCCATGAGCAGTGCACGTCTAACGTATCTGTATCTGACACTGGCCTCTGATTGGCTCCTGGGATTTAAAAGTGTTAGAAGTGTGTCTGCGTGTAGACATGTGCACGTTACTATTAAATACTGAACAGTATTAAATATAGATGGTATATGAATGTTATGTACAATGGTGTAAAGCTCTGTTAAACAGTTAAATGGTAAATGGAGATTATTTATACAGTCAGGGATCAAACCACTGATTTTCTGATTAGTGGACGATTCGTTCTAATTCCTGAGCCTGGAAAGAGACGTATATCAACTTCATAATGTCCATACTAGAGCTGAGAGCACCAACGTCAAAATATTACACCATAACCTGATATTTTTCTTATTAAATTTATGAAAGAAAATGATGATGATGATATGGGAGAACATCTTTCCAGAAATATCTGTCTGTGGCTCACGTATCTGGAGAACAATTCATCTAATCGACTTCACACTTTGCAGAAGCAGCGGCTTGGACTCAACGTAAGAGACGTCAATCATAACAACGGCGTTGGCGTGACGACGTTCTGCGTTCTGATTTGACTTTCACCAGAATTAAACTAAACGGAGCAGCGGCGGTGCAGCTTCAGGTTTCTGTGGACTGAGTCCTGCAGCTGGTCTTCACTTTAACAGTTTTTAGAAAGAAAACAGCAACCGGCGTCAGCACAGGCCAAACAAACAGGCAGGTTTAAAACAACTCTGCATAAATAAATACACAGTTCTCAGTCAGTGCTCTCTGGAATACAAAGGAATTTGAATTGAATTAATGTTTTTACCTTTAACCTAGATTTTATTCCTTTAACACTCGGCCAACACACACACACACACACACACACACACACAAACACACCAATTGCTATTTTTCTTGGATGAGCAAATAACAATTTATAGATGTAGCTCTTCTTATACTATATAAATAAATTGGATTGGGTCAAAACAACCATAATGAATGGGACATGATGAATTTATAAACTTGATAAATTCAGATAGCAATGCTGGTGTATCACACCACCTTTGGTCTAAATCTCTTACCACCGCTGGATGGATCACCAGGAGATTTAGCACCTGTCGTGTTATGAGCCTGGAGACCAAGAGGATCCCCTGACTATTACTCAAGCCCCCACAGCCCGAGGCAGCAGTCACGGTTGGAAGTGCTCTGGTGCACTGTCCCACACAGTTAGTAAATAATACAGTGACTCTTTTATTTTTCCACATATCCCGTCCATCTATCTTTTTTTCCACCGGTGTCACAAGGTTTCATAAGCTTTGTGCTTCAGGAATCACTTGGAGGTGCAGTGATACAAATCCACGTTCTGAGGCGCTCGCTGTACCGTACAGAAGAGAGAAAACACCGACCCATAGGTCAAAGCCTGCTGGCTCTGCAACAGCGAAGCAACATGAGCTAAACACCCACCAAGCATCATGGGACCGCGATGATGTGGGCGTATTGATTTCTACGAGGGAGTGGGGCAGAGAGGTGGAGCTAAAAGTGGAAATGGAAGAGATGACGCACCCACACTGAGTAATGTCTAATGTGAGGGTGGAGACGGTGTTCTACGGAGCAGGGTGGATCCAAACACAGCTGAGCGAGTGGAGGAAGAGGCCGAGCGGGACGGAGGGAGGGAGGGAGGGAGATGAAGGGTGGGGCGGGGGTCACAGCCGCCACACCTCACCATGGAAACAGTTGCCAGGTGATGGTGCCAGGTCGGCCAATAGGGACGGTGACCCCTGAATTTTATATCAGCACCTCTCCCTGGTGGCGTTCAGTGGGCAGGGCGAGGAGGTGAGTCTGAACCGATGGAGCACAGATCATTGAAAGGAGTTTGTGCGACAGTGTCAAGGAGTCATATTTGCTTTGAAGCTTCTATTAAATTCAGACCTGAACAAATTTAGAGGATATATGTGGTTAATTAAAAACCAGATATAAAAACCTGTGTCTACAGCAGAGTCATTTGTCCTGGGAGTGAAGGTTTATTCTATCCATTCCCATTGCACACAAAAGCCAGAAGCTCTTGAATCTCATCGCCTTTCCTTTCTCTGCGTCTTGTGACACTTCTTTTTCTTGAGATATTTATTTTCTTCCTTTCACACGTCCCAACATGTCCACTCGCTCGCTGTGAAGTTGAATCTGTGAATACACCAAATAATACATGTGTTCCTGCTGTATTCTCACATGGGCTCACTCGGACTCGAGAAGTTTCTGAAAATGTCCTCAAGCATCGAACACAGACGTTCTCACATACAGCCCAATTGGAAAAGTTCAGGAAAATGTCCAGACAAGAAAGCAGCCAATGAAGAACTGAGAACATGACAAAGAAATAGAAGAGTTTGGGAACATTTATCTCAAAGCTCGGTCTCAGACGTGTTCAATGAGCCGGGACCTTGTGGAAACATGCATTTAGCAGATGGGCTCCCGCTTGCAAAAACGTGTGAAAACTAAAGGCCTTGTCACAATCGTGTTAGGCGGTTATTACTCTAAAGAGAGAGAAGTAGAAGCTGACCTGGCAGAAGACGGGTTTGTAGGTTTCAGAGAAGAGCTGGGTCAGTTCCTCCGAGTCGCAGAGGTCCAGCGGCAGTCGGTCTATACACAGACACCTGGAGTGCAGGTTCTCCTCCTGGCTCAGCTGGTTGACGTCCATCCACTGAACCATCAGTGAGCGGTCGCCCTGCAGAGTCGTGTGATACATGTAAATATTTACGGTCCTCAACTGACCTCACACTCCTACACTACATCACCAGTTCACTCTAAATTCTCCATTTGGATAGAATGGCTTAACATCAGATTTGATATTCATCTTCTTAATTCTACTGATGATCTCTTCTCCCATGAATTGTCAGTTTCATCAGCCACGATGCTGATTACAAGTTTCATCAGAGTTTTATAGAAGTAAAAAACTTAATATGAAGACCAATCATCAAATGTGTCATTTCTCATTCTGCACGGGTGTCTTTAGATAATGACAGGCCGGCGGTTCAGTTTAAATATCGATATTTGGGAGAATTTTTTCTCCAGACATATCAATCAATCAAATTTAATTTGTAGATCCCATAGTCACAAATCACAATTACTGCCCTTAACCCTCTATATATAGGCCTATACATCTGAAAACCTATACATCAAAATTTAAATTGGTAATGATTCCCAAGAAGGTTTTATCAAACGCCATTTGTATTAATTCACTGTAACTTATGGATCCTGATCATATTTATGGGACTGATGTTTATGGGTGTGTTTAATTTGGTGCAAATCCCAACAAAAATCCAGATTTTGTGAATTTAAATATGGTTTTCGTTGGGGGGGCTGTCATGGTGGAGGTGTTTACTCGACTGAGTGTCATCCTAGTTTCTTAATTGATCATTTTGGATAATAAGTATCTGAGCACATTGCCAAACATGAACGCATATTGATAAGTCTATGAAAGGCTTATTTTGATCAACCAAGAGGATGTTCGGGCTTATAAATACAAGCTGGAGGAGGGGAAGACCTTTCATTGGGTCCAGGAGACTGTGCAAACTAAAATGTCCTTAATAATAATGAGAAAAGAAACAAAGGTTCTCCTTGAGATGCTTAAACATGAAGACATCATTTTAACGGCTGTTTGTTAACGTACCATCGGTCGGCCCAGCAGCTCAGATCGGGCCCGTGAAGCCGAGTCCTTCTTCATGTATTCCACGAACCCGTATCCCTTGGAGTGGCCCGTCAGCTCGCTGTACACCAGGAAGGAGCGCTCGATGTTCCCGTAGGCACGCACCAGCTCCTCCAGCTGCTGGGCGGTGAAGGTGTGCGGCAGGTTGGTGAGGCACAGCAGCGAGTCGGTGGGCTGCAAGGTGACGTTGATCAGGCGTCCTCGGACAGTGCTGTGGTGGAGGGAGCGGATGGCATCCTGAGCCTGGTCCCCGTTCAGCAAAGTCACAAAGGCTGGAGGAGGGGCAATATGGAGACAGCGACGAGGGGGGGGGGAACACAGACGGAGACAAGAGATGGACGGACATAAATGGACGTGGGGACGACTCAAACAGACATACATTTAAAGCAGACATTCAAAAAGGGGCAGGAAGCGGTGGGTGGGGAAATGCCGGATGAAAGAGACACACAGTCAAAGAACAAGCACGACACAAGCGACATGAAAAGCAAAGAAAATAAAGGAGAAGCCGCGTGTGGTGAAGTGACAGAAAAATGAGGTGTAAAGAGAAGACGACAAGCAAAGTCACAGACAGACAGACAGTCATAAAGACGGAGACAGATACACAGAGAGAAATACAACACATTAGCTAGAGAGCCAATAGGGAGCCACTATGTAGGGGGAATCCACTGTGACACACACACAGATACACACCTTGTCTCATGTAAAACAACAATCTGACTGAAATATATCAGGAAAACAACACAACACTGCAGGTAGCAGGAAGCAAATAAAGGGCTTTTCTAATTTACTAAGAGGAGCCAATTATAAACTAATTCAACTTCCTAATTCAGTTATGTGCCTGTTTGAGTCATTCCTAGTCATTTGTATTGTTAGTATTTTTTGTAAATGAAGTCGATTTTTTAAAGACCACTGACTGAAAATCAATATTTTTTAGGTTTATTGTTGGCATTGTTTTTGATAATATTTGTGTATTTGGTGTCACATTTCAAATTGAAAACGCTCTTCGACAGATTTGTGTGTTTCTTTTCTGGTGTTTCTTCCCAGAAGTTGATTTCTCCCTTTTTGAAACTGAAAACCTCAGCTGTGTTCAAACGACCCTTCCTTCCTCTCTAGTCCCATGAAGCACCAGAGGTTAGCAGCTGTGTAGAGGCTGTCAGTCTTGCTCAGGTTTTGTTTTTAGATAAGCCTTCTATATGTCATGTAAGTCTACTGAGGAGGTTTTGATATTTTATGCTATTTGCTAGACATAGCTGAGACTTTGCATTCAGTAAAAAAAAAAAAAATAACACCAGCAACTTCTGGCACCTTAACCGCTAAGAGAAGAAAAGGCCTCATTTGAATTCTAAACATCTGACAACTCTGCTGCAGAAAGAACAACAGTCTGTGATCAAGACTAAAGCAAAGAAACATGCAAATAAAAATGCTGTTCTTTACCGAGAAACAACTTCTGAGGTCCACAGAGATGCAGTTAAAATGTGTTGAGGTGCAAAAACTTAGAAAGTGAATTACTGATTCATGCTACAGTCAAAGGGGGGTGGAGCCTGACTGTGAGCAATGTTAAAATTAATTTACAGAATAGACATCATGATGTATTGAAGAAGACTTGTTAATGACAAGTTGTTTTTGACTATGTTTGGTGACGTTATACATCAAGTGAGAAGTAGCGTCATTTTTCCCATAGACTTCTTTTGAAACTGACCCTCTACTGGTTATTTGAGAGAAAACAGGTCTGAGGCACTTCCCCATTGGCTTCACTTTTCAGTCTATATAAATGTTGTATGCACAAGCTATATATTGTACATGTCTACTCCAGTAACGTATGAATAGGCTGCTACTGAGGAAACTATAGAACCCAGCACGGTGCAAAGTGGAGTGTGGCAATCGCTGTAATCACTCGACATAAAACCTGCTCATCAAGTCAGAATTACATGTAGCAGTGTGTTTGATTTAAAAACCTCGTTCCACCCACATCGGTACGATAACACACATGAGCTGCAGTGTTTTCAGAGGATATTTATAGACATGGTCAGTAACGAGGAGGCAGAGGCAGCCTTTGAGAGTTTAAACTCTTGAATATCATGATGGTCGTTTTAAGTATCCTATTTTTGTGTCTGGAAAATGGTGCTGCGGGTTGAAGTGACAGTGAAAGCCTGCAAACTGGCGTGTGGAGGAGAAGTCGAGTATCAATCGAAGCTCTTGTTTTCCATTAAGGGCGATGAGAAAAGGTAGAGAAGCCAAATCCAGCAGCCACTGTAGCAGTGAGCAGAAATCCAAAGTTTAGTCCTCAACTACTGAGAAAACTCTCTTTAAAAACCAGTATGTATTTAAATATAAAGTTTAAAGAGTTAAGTTGGTATTAAAAAGTAAAAGATAGTGATAAACACCATGGATCATAGGATACACAGAATATACAGGGAATATAAAATAATATTGATATATTTATTCATAAAAAATCGAACCTGCTTCCAAAAGACATGATTTGCATTTATTATGTTATTGTGAACTGACAGTAGATGTGCTGTTTGGGGGATTGACCTCTGTTGGGGGGCTTCAGACCCCCTGGGTATCTGGAACCATTATACGCCTTCGTGAGTGTGAAAAATCAGACAGGTATGCAAATGTGATTCCTTCTATACACAAAGTGGGCGGCATCCGGCATTTATTTTTTTTAGCTATTTCAGACCAAGCTCTAAACAACAGGTCATTTTACAGCCCACACGCCTCAATCTGCATAAGCTGTATGTATACGTGCATATTGCTGTGTGTCGATGTGAACATATGCTGTGGTCAGATGTGGAGAACGACCTCCGGAAACAGCAAATGATGGGGGATATGATTCATACCGGATTCTGCTCCAGGCCGTAAATCATCATAAACACCATAAACTAAAGCAACGCCATGTGACACCAGGTTCCATGTTTGACACAAAGCGTTCGTCAAACAGAATCAGAAAGCTTTCTGGTACCAGACCTTCAAATAACTGAGTTATTGTTGAGTTATTCAGATGGAATCTGTGGCAGCTGGTGTCTCTGCTACTCGGAGCCACCGAGCCAGAAATCATCATGACGAGCAATCTTACAAAAAATATGGTGTCTGCAGCCAAACCAATGCAAACTGAGAGATGAGTTTTCACTTCACTGCCCAAAAGAGAAGCCAAATCGCTTTGATCACCCCCCTGGTGGCCGTTCTCCGTCATTATGGTCTACGTCCAAAACACAAAGATTCTTAATTTGCAAAAACACAATGATCTCAATGATTCATCAAGATCGTTGTTGCTCATTTTTACCCAAATCTGTCGGTAATGAAAGCAATTGTGGACAATCTGCTCACAATATAGAACCATACGTACATTCTTTTAATATTCAGGTGCAACTGCGACAGATGTAAAGCAGAGAGGAGATTTAGAGGTGACCTAAAAGCTGCTGGACAGTGACCGATTTTTTATCCTACATCAGAGAGCATATTAACATACCTGACAGACACAATGTCCACAGTCTTTCAGTTTAAAAAAACAACACAAACCACATTCCGAACTGTTTCTCTGTTTCTACAGTCACACAAGACACAAGTTGTATGTGCGGCTCAGGTTGGAACATATCAGTGAAAACAAAAAGGGTTGAAAAGTGCAACCACTGGGACATCTGCTCCACGGCCGCCTTGTTCCTCTGCAGTGAGAACATGACTGTAGGCAGATCTAATGCAAGGTCAGGATGGAGCTCAAACACAGAGAAACTCTCCCCACCTCTCTGGATCTCCATCCATCAGCCTCCAGCACTTCTCTAGCTCTATTGATCTCTCTCTCTCTCTCTCGATTGTCTCTCTGTGCCTCCTCTTCCCACCTTACTCCGCTCTGACTACTTCTCTCCCAGTTTCTACATCTCCATTCGAATGCCGCCTCCACCCAAATCTATTACACACACACACTCTGTAATTGATATCTTACACTAAGCTGGGAGCCTAATCCAGTTTTAACCCGCTAAGTATGCTACCTAACATAGACATTAGGAGGGAATGGACGGAATATGGTTTGGGTTTAATGCTAAAGCTCTCTCTCTCTCTCTCTCTCTCTTTCTCTTTCTATTACCTCTAATGATACAATGCAGACCGACAAGCGGGGGCTGACGTCAAATCCTGCTCAGTTCTTTCTCCGGCAGTGAAAGGGAGAACTCGAAGACTCTTCAATAGCTTAAAAAATAATCTCATAATTCACAGCCTGGTAATCAGTGCGTGGGCTACGCCGAGTGAACTATGTCAAAAAAGATAAATAATGAAAAGGAGAAAACATAGAGGGTGGGAGGGGGTGGGGGGGTACACAAAAGTCCTGACGTTTTAATTATGGCTTTCAGAACGTGTCGATTATTCCCCGTGTTTCCTTTGAGGCGAGTGAAGGGGCGCAGGAAAAGAAAAGAGAATCTCCTCGGAGGCTGCAATTCTGCTGCCACGCTCCCTGTTGAAGGAGTTAATTAAAAACAGGGGAGTTCCAAACGACTCAGCAGAGCCGGGGAACTCGAGGGGGGCCGGTCGTCGTGATGAGCGCAAGGTGGTCCCGTCGTTTCATCTCAGCCCCCGAGTCCGAGATGAACGTCTCAGGTGGAAATGCTAAAGAAGTTCAGTCCACATTGGTTGTCATCTTAACAGCTTTTGTGAAATGACAGCTATCTGTTTATATAAATATTCTTATATTCATATCAAGTTAAAGTAAAAACCTTCAGCTACACAGAGACTTATAAAAATACAGAAACAAACGTGCAGCAATACGATGTGCATTTTTTGTATTTTAAATAAGATTCAATGTAGTTTAACATTCAAGACTGTTTCCCATTATAATAATTTAAGGATTACAACTTTTATCTCCACAAATAACCCTGACTTTAGTGATCCCTTACTTGTCCTGCAGTACCACTATGAAACTATTGAGACTATATACAACATGGCAAAAAGTGAGGCCAAAGTGTCTCGATCCTCCCCTAGTGGCTGGTGGCAGTATAGGTAATTAACGATACCTTCTCCGTGTTAGTGGATGGGATACGGAGCAAACCACCCAAAGCACGAGTTCAATATTTTTTACTCAAAAGATGGTTCCTATTATTTTAGATAGTTCTGCGGTTAAAATGACATCTCATGTAGGAGATGGCCGTAGAGACGTGTCGTCCATTTATATTTTATAAACTGTATAGAGTTTATGTTTAAACATCTAAACAACAGTTTGAGAGATTGTTATGAAATTTGGTTTCACAAAAGCATTTTCTCCACAAGAGGATTTGTAAAACTCTCTGTGACTTTTCATGTAGCGCCATCATCAGGTCATCATGTCTGCCCATCACTTTGGTTTAGAACCAAATATCAACGACAGGGCATGCTAATGGGTTAATGACACGTTCATGTTAATCTAACGCGGCAGATGGTCCGTCACACAGAACCATCTGCGAAAGCTACATTCAGAAAACTTGGAAAAGGGTTGGAGCTTTGTAAAAAACCCACTTGGCCAGTGATTGGAGGAACCATCTGTCTGTCACGGGCGCCGAAGGCAGTTGGAAGACGAGCGGAAGCATCTTTTTCCATCGAGAAAAAATTCCCTTCAGTGTCAGTTCTTCGTCCTCCTTTCAATGAGGAAATACTTTCCAGTTCTGATACTATAACCACACATGTACTCTGACCTCTTCAGGAGCCATCACTGTTGTTAGAGAACAGTCGCTTCTCATTGTCGTCAAACTTAACACTTTCCCCACAGGAGCCTGATTGGTCCAAACTAGAGTCATTTAGCTATAAGCAAGAACTCTGAGGTCAGCAAGGTGATTTCTGTCTTACACTCACATCAACGCCTTACGTCAAAACAAAAATCGATTTATATTAAAAAGAAATATTTCATCAGCTGAGTTTTATCAATTTTGTGCGGATCGGAACAGAAATTCGTAGTAGTGAATTTAAACTTGGTTTCAAAAGGGAACTGTTGTGTAGTTCTGCTCAGTGGCAGCAGCTCGGTTAGCGCTAGGAAGGTGAATATGATATATTCAATACGTGCTAAATGTTATCAAGTTAGCGTTGTCCTTTAGATCAAGTTAGCATTTTAACTTCAGCATTTCACTCACTGCACTGCCAGGTACAGTTCACAGAACAGAGCTGCTGGACCGTCGTGACGTTTCCAGTTCTTAAATTGACCCTGGGCCTCTTATACAAATAGATACCTAAACCTTTATTTTCAAAAAAATCTATATACATCTTTAACCTATGATCCATTTGATCCAAAGCCAGTATTTAAATGAAAGTTTTCACCCGGAGGAAACCTGGAAGTCCTCTTTACTTTTTCTTTCTGTGATACCTTCACACTTTACGGGCCATCCTGTTATAATTTATACGTTTCAAGGATCCTCATCTCTGCTAAAGGTGAGAAGATGTTTTGAGTAATGATGTCAAAGATTCACATTTGCTTCAGAGATGAAACGGCAGAAGAGACGGAAAAGTGGAGCCGAGGACGGTGTTTAGAAATTACATCATCATTGCAATTTTCAACCTGAACTGAGGTTGTATTATCTGTGTGTGTGTGTGTGTGTGTGTGTGTTTGTGTGTGTGTGTGCGTGCGTGCGTGCGTGTGTGCGTGTGTGTGTGCGTGTGTGTGTTTGTGTGAGTGTGTGTGTAAGGCAGCAGTGACAGGCCAGGAGGGATGAGTTCCCTCTGATCTGTTGCTCTTTCTGTATTTATCAACCTCTCTCACACACACACACACACACAGACACACACCAATGAGATCACTCCTCTGAATCATCATAGCTGCACATGGTATAAATCCTCAGATCCCGGCCTCGACCTGAAAGATCGTCCAGACATGTGCATCGTCCGAGAGGGAAACCAACACCAGGTACAGAATGGAGAAATGTTCACGATCTCATTTGAAAAGCTACTGAAATCTTCAAGGACCTGTGGTGAGACACAATCAGCAACATATAACACACACCCACACACACACACTCTAAATCAGGTGTGACAAATCCCTGATTGTGCCTCTCGGTTGTGTCGAACCAATAAACCATCACTCTCCTTTGCATGTGTGGATTTATTCCTCTCTGCTCCAGCAGCCACACCAGTAAACACTTCAGAGGAGCTGCTTCCTCCTCCCTCCTCATCCTCCCTCTTCCTCCTCCCTCATCCTCCTCCCTCTTCCTCCTCCCTCATCCTCAGCTCGCTCCCCAGCGCTCCTCTCATCCTCCGAGCCCTTTGTCTCCTCGAACACCGGCCCTCCCACACTCTCCTCTCCATCATCACCTCCTCTTGATTCCGCTCCTCGTCTCTCGGGCTCCCACCGTTTCCATCCATCAGCCCCTGCCCCCCCCCCACAGCCCTCCAGGTTTCACATTCTCAAGAACCCTCAAGAGGACTTCAGTGTCCTGTCATAGATTATAATGATTGTAAAATACATATAGGTGTTATTTTCTTTAATTGCCTAACTGCCGCATTTATTGTGTCAAATGGTGAAATACATCTTGAAGTCTGCGTTTTCTAGATGTCAATTTTTTTCAGTCTTGCGTTTTTGTAAGTTGGAATTGCTCTTAAGTCCAAATGCCATTTTATTCCCATTGTTTTAATAAAGAAACTACTGATCAAACCTAAACCTAGAACACGCCGTTAGTGTTAAATGGTAATCGTTATATTCAAGTTACAAAACATAGTTTAAAACTTGATTGATCCTCTCCTGGGGATGTAAAAGATGACCACAGTGTTACCTCAGAACTAGAGTTCTACACAACACATGCAATCACTCCTGTCTTCATGTCTGAAGTTAAAAGTACAAAGTCCAGAAGATTATGTTAAAAATGAGCAGTTTTACAGGTGGAATGTATTCATATTTAGGAGTAGAAGACAACGCATGGACACAGAATCCTTTTTGTATATTCAAGTGGTTATGGAGAGGAATATGAGGTTGTTGGGTGGGTGTGTGACGGACAGATGGATGGAGAGATGGAGGAATGGATAGATGGATGAGATAGATGAGATGGATGAGATGGATGAGAGGCAGCGTTGAGTGGATCTAACACTCGGCTTCTCTTCAACAGGCCGCCCACTCAAACCCGCCCACGGCTACATTGTTCAAACAGCCACTCCGTCCCTCTTCCAAACATTTCACAATAAAAAAAACCATGCATCGATTAACACAACCCAACTGTAATTGTGCGCTTGCATATTTTTCGTTGTTTACACTTGGAAACTTACATTTCTGCTGAGGGTCCCGCTGATTTACATTTAAATCAATAACAAAAATAATCAAAATCCAATGAAGCTGATCCTACTCTATAGTGATTCATCCAGAAATTCACTCCATCCCTCTCCTGTTTCTTTCTTTCTTTCTTTTTTGTCTCCCTTCAAACACACAAGCTGTAATTTTGGAGGAATTTCCACCTGTCATCTTCTGTCCATCAACTCATTCACACCTCCTTCTCCTCGAAATATTTCCTCATTGTCTCCCTTCCTATCTCCGTCCTTCTCTGTCTTCACTGTACTTATTCTGCTGTCACTTCTCTCTATTTATCAGCTGAAGGCAACATCCATACAACTACCATTGTGTTCTGATTATCAATCAATTAACATGTATTTAAAAACATGTCACCACAACCTGATGAAGAGAATCCGTTTATTCGATTAACTGTTTACTTTTTGAGCAGAAAAGTTCAATCGCAACAAGCTGAACATCCTCCTGTTGCTGCTTGAATGAGAAGATAAAAAAACTAAAATTATTATTTATATTACCAAAAGGTAGTTAAGAATATCTTTGGCACAGTTTGACACAGGTCGGATTACACAAGAACTCTGAATGTGTAAGTTTGGACACTCCTTCTATCTTTTCCTGGTTTAATAAACATGATTAATCAATGTGATGTAATCTTCAATGTGAAACCATGAACATGCACCTGTGAAGATGTCTCTCTCGACAATTACACCTGGAACACGATGAACGGCAGTGAAACCAGCCGCTTGTGATCAGAAAGGACATGAGCTTCAAAGAGGCAAAGATTCAAGAAAGAATAAAAAAACGTCTCTCGTGATAAACTGATGAAGGTTTGATGCTTGAATTAACACATTGAACGCAATTAAACACACCAATGCACATGAAAAGTGCATAGTTTGTAAACACACACACACACACACACACACAAACACACACACACACACACACACACACACACGCACACACAAGCATGTACCATCACACCAAAAGAAAATGTAACAAACAGTGATATGAATATTCAAAACATATCCACACAAGATGTACTTCCTCTTTTGATGAACGCTACCTTCAGACCAGCTGTGTGTGTGTGTTTGTGTGTGTGTGTGTGTCTCTGTGTTTACAAATTGTGCACTTTTCCTGTGCACTGGTGTGAGCCACAGATAAGACAGTGTGCCTCAGTGTGTGGATCACGTTCAACATGTCGTTTTCTACATCCTCAGTCGGTCCCGTTGCCCAAAAGCAAGTCGGGGGGGCTGATCTGTCTCACGGCAACAACATTCAAGGAATAATTCCAGAAGTAGCTTTGGAGCATCAACACAGGACAAGAGAATATTCCAAATCAGTCACTGCTTTCAGCAGGAACGATGAGGCAGCCTCTGGACTTTCCAGGACCATTATCGACAGTCGCTTTGTAATGAGCAAAGCACCGAGGAACAGTAACGTTGGTGAGAACCAGCAGAGAAACCAGATCCATGACAATCATCATCATCATCTTTATTTTTTTTAACAAGCTGAGGCATGTGCATGGAGGGGTAGCTATCACTTCATTAGCTCCCCATAGTGCACCTGGCCCAATAAAAATCTGAGAATTTGAAAATAGAGGATACGCACAAAATTGAAACACTCACAAACATGAAACACGATGTGACATATTCACAGCGAGAGTTCAAAAGGTACAATAACAGGGCCTGTGTGTGTGTGTGTGTGCGTGTGTGTGTGTGTGTGTGTGTGTGTGTGTGTGTGTGTGATCAAAGATAACAGCCACATCATATTTGCGTGGCCTGTGCTGATTTGCATTTGGTGATTCACAAGGAGACAGGTGGACAGATGATGACGGAGAGAAGAGAAAGAGGGAAGGAAGTGAGGGGAGGAAGTGATGGAAGAAAGAAAGAAAGAAGAGAGCGCAATGACAAGCTACTGTCCAGGGAAGCAATTAGATTGACTCAGCTTCTGTCACTCAAGAGGGAGGAAGATGGAGACAAAAAAAAGTGAGATAAAGAAAAAAGAAGTTTTGAGTATTCTAATGACTGTATTGTTGTGTTGTGAGAACACCACACACACACACACACACACACACACACACACACACACACACACACAAACACACAATTAGACCCACACAAGAAGACACAAAGCTTTTACTAAAGAGCTAAACTCTCAACTCCACTTACCAATGACATTATTTGAATAATTGCTCTTAAAGTGCAGTTAAGCAGAAGCAAATATGAATATGAATGGCGTCCGTCCACTTCACATCATGTCGCAGCTTCTTCTGCTTTGTCATTACAGAGCAAAATTCTGGACACAAGAGATAATGGTGCAGGACGATGTGATAAAATGTTTGAAGGGAAGTTTTATTCTTTTCAATGACTAAGACTCTAATTCAGCCTGAATCAAATCCTGCAGCCACATTCCTGTTGTAATATTAAGAAATAATAATGCAAGATAAAAAAACCTGTATCTTAGCACATTTATGCCGGCTTTATAAACTAATAAGGATAATACAGACATCCATTATCCTCCATGCAAGTTGAATTTTACTTTTACTTTTACGGAACTACAAACAATAGCAGAAACCTGTGCTGCAGCAAAGTATCAGCTTATATATAGAAAGTATACATACTTGGAAATCATTTTTGTGCACATCCTACAATTTGTTATATTGCTATTCTCCTTTCTGAAGATAATGCATGTGCTTTATTGAATGCATACACATCAACGTCAAGAGAAGCACACCCTCAGCCAAAAATACTTGAATATAAACACGGTTCTAAGGAATTAATCAAAACTTAAACAACTGTTGGGCTTCATTTAATGGTTTTAAAGTTTTCAGACGTTGCAGAAACCTCAGGCAGTGAACCACAGACATTTCTCTGACTGTCATCCTCCGTCTTCTTCTACATTTAAACCAAATGCACCCTTCCAGTCATCACAAATTAACTAGCCCTGCTTATCACCTTTTCATTCAGCTGCATAATTATCAGAGCTAAAGTAGAAAAACACAAACCAACAACAACCCAAAGACATATAGGAATCTTAGTGCTGGAAACAATTAAGAGGACAGCTTATTGATGTAAACACCAAACGGAAAAAAGAAAATTGGAGTAAAAATGCCTTCCATTGTTTATGCTGATAAAAATACAAACGAGTAAGGTGACTACAGGTCAAGTCACTGAAACTATAAATGTCCCTCGGTTTGTGTATTTTTTCTCCCCCGTCCGAGCCGTCACACACACAGAGGGACGGGTCAATGAACTTTTCGCCAGCATACGTTGTCTTCATTACTGGCCGGTGCACAAAGGCCTCCATTGAAAAGCAGGGATTCCCAGGATCAACCCTGGCCATTGTATTCCCGGATCCCTGGTTCCGCCGCGCTGCCGAATTAGTCCACATACCCCTGGAGTGGTGGCACGTCATGTGGAAGCGGCGAGCACGCTGTGGTTGGTTGTTTGGTCGACTGAATGGCGAGTGGACGGACGGACTGAGGCCTGCAGATTCCTAACGGGCTGGCAGACAGCCTCACATGCCTGTCTGCGGGTGCATATGTAAATGTGTGCATCTGTCAGACGGCCTGTCTGCCACTGTGAGTGTCTGGCAAGAGGTTTCAAATCAGAACTGTGTTCAGTCCCAGCAGCAGAGACCTGACACCAAACTTTTCTTTATATATTCAGTATTTTAAAAAAGTTAACTCTGCCCAAAAGTCAACTTTCTTTCCATCAGCCATGATACTGTGAAGTTACTCAAAAACCACTCAGGAGGTTCTTTACATGACTGACAGAGGAGATGGATGATATAAGAATCTCAAAATAAGAGATAAATAATTTAAACAGTGGAATATGAACTTGCAAAGGAATTGAGTTAGGGCTTCTTCAGATTTAAATCGAATGTATCGAAGGAGACACATTTAGCTCATTTTCCAGTTTAATAATTTTAATTTAGGTTATTACTTGAAAGGTTTTACATGCTCTAACGTTCCGAAAACACATGACTTTCTCGTACTGTCTGTCTCTTTAAGGCAACCCCCTCCTGAAGAAGCCCAGTCTGCTCTGATTGGTCAGCTGCAACACTCTGCCCTGTTTGGTCAGGAGCTTGTCGGAAATGTCAGCCTCCACTCTTACCTGACCTGGCTTTGTTAGGGGGCGTGTCAGACTAAATGCTAAGCCTGCATTATGCAAATGAGGGGCATTGTAATGTCGCAATGATGCGGCAGAATCCGACGGACGACTAACTCTTTTTGTGAGAGGAACTCACTTTGGGCTTTTTAACTTAGCGGAATTTTTACAGTCAAAAACGATATAACCCACTTGAGGAAAGAAAAGCGATAAAGTTTGTCCATTCAATGGCAATCAGACTCCATTTTTCAAAACTTTTCTGACAACACGTGAACTGAAACATTCTGGATGTGAAGTCCTCAAAAAAACAGCTGAAATCTAAATCTGAAAAAATAATAAAATGCGGGCAACTGCTTATCTCATAATGAGATTTTATCTAGAGCTGGCAGCTTTGCCAGATACTAATGTGAGCGCGGAGACTGATAAAATTGGAAGATTTAACTTTTTGAATGCAAGTCATTGGACAGCTAACAAGCTGCTGGTAAGGTGCCTGCATTCGCTAATGGTGAGGAGAGGACGCAAGGAAGGAAAGAAGTGAGAGAAGGAGGGTGAGAGAGATTTTGGAAGCAGTAGGAAGAGATCAGAGGAGGTTGAGAGGATTAAATACCTTTTTGGGGAATAACTTGGCAAAAAAAACAGAGGGCAGGTAGGACAAGGGAGGCAGAGGAGTTGGTGTTTAAGGAAAAATCATCATTAGCAGAGGAGCTGAAGCAACAGCCCGAAGCAAAGCCTCAAATGGAGACAGTCACACACACACACACACAGCGGGACGCGCTTCATCACACACATTAGAACCGATATGTGCACTGCAGGACATACTGACAGACAGACACATAAACACTCCCATCTGCATGACCTAATAAGTCCATCGGCGGAGGCTGGGCTCCGCGATCCGATATGGTCGTGAGGCGCAGACGTATGCCAGAGCTGTGCCGAGCAGGACGTTTCAATTAGGGCCGAGGACGAGCCAGAGGAGGTTCCACCAACCAGAGAAACACACCTCGGAGAGCGATAAGACGGCCAGAGGACAACAGTTTGTCATTGTAATCTCTCCTGCTACACCCAGTTAATTCAATTAGAGCAAACGCAGGGAAGAGCTCTATAAAGAAACAGAGGGGTCTGACTGTTCTTCCAGAAAGAATTCTCCTAATGTAATTAGCACTTGTTTCCTATAAAGCCAGTGACATACACCTCAAGTTAAAGGACTGAAGTCATTTAGTTGCACTTAAGCTGCTACACGTGAACATTTCAAGAGACGATTAAACAAAACTCCACCTCATCATTGTTTGCCTTAATTGCAGTTACAGCATATATATGTTATAATTGCAGAAATCTCTGTCCCCTGTTTGCATGTAGATGTAGAATATCTCAACAGTGTTCATCTTATCGCCTTCGCACTTCTTTTGTTATTATGATTTTAAGGAAATAGTATTGCACTCGGAGACCACGTACATCCGCCAAGCCTAACACCCTGTCCTGCCATGTTAAAGGAAGTGAAAAAAAGAAAACCTGAATCTTTCTGTTTATTTGGATCCAATAACAATGTTTATGCGTTCTTCCATCGGTCATTCGTCAGTCCCCCCTTCCCCTCCACAAAGTTTTATGGAAATGGGCTTTCTGTTTTTTTTTGCAATAATCCTGCTAATAAACAAACCAACAAACAAATGTCAGCCACCACCAAGGCCAAACATTCCTTTTAAATTCAATCAAGCTGAACTAAATAACAAGAATATATAAATATCAGACCCATATATATATAATGTGCCAGATTTTTCCACCAACAACCAAAATATAAAGGGTCCTATCCTGACACATTTTCGTATCCTTTGACCTTTGACCTTTTAAGTTTAATCCGTCCAGTAGTTTTTGCAATAATCCTGCTAATAAACAAACCAACAAACAAATGTCAACCGCCACCAAGGCCCAACATTCCTCTTAAATTCAATCAAGCTGAACCAAATAACAGAAATGTATAAATATCAGACCCATATATTTATGTTATGTGACTCATTTTTTCCACCAACATCCAAAATGTAAAGGGTCCTATCCTGACCCATTTTGTATCCTTAGACCAAGTTTAATCCGTCCAGTAGTTTTTGTGTAATCCTGCTAAATAACAAACACGAGGATGATGAAGGTCCAACCTCCTTGGCGAAGGTAATTTAAGCAAGATTCATCTTTAATATAGGGGGGGGTCACCAGACGAAATGCAGCAGGGAAAATGAAACACGTGTGAAAATGAAACACGTCCCGTTCCTCTCCATGTTATAACGGATTCTCTTCGCTGGAAGGACATTAACTCACACGTGTAAGAACAAATAAAAGTCTCTCTCTCTCCCATGTGACACGCTGAACACTGGATAAAAACTGTGCATGCCACACTTGACTGTGTTCCAGTGTCTGCACATATGTGATGCACTCGACTCAGGAAATATGTCTGCATTTCACACCAATTATTAAAAAGGAGAAATCTCTGTGCAAACACAAAACCCTGCAGCCGTTTCCTTTTCCCTGGAGGAGTGATGTCATGTGGATCTATACCTCCTCGTCAGCGGCTCCTGACCCGTGTGGGTTTTACTTAAACACCAGAGGTGATGTTCGGAGATAACAATGACTAACGACTGTGGCCTGTGGATGACCGGCTGAACACAAATGTCTATACAGCAGCGTCTGAGTGTTGGAGGTCTGGATGCAGCTCAAAGCCGACATGTACATGTGGGGCCACATCGTCTCCGCCTTAAATTTCCCAGATGAGACATATTATATATGAGCCACAGTTTTTACTCACATATTCTTTGAGCAAATTTTTTTCTCGATTAATATCACATTGTCTATTTCTATAAAGGGTATAGACTACTATTTTAAAACTGGATTTTACACAAATTACTTTTAAAAAACACCCCATGTTGGACCACCTTCGAGAGAAAATCATTAAAGCAGAGTTCACAAAAGGAACTTCCATTTCCTTCATATGATTAATTTCTCATAGTGCATTTATTACAAAGCCCCAGGGGCAGATAGCAACAGCCGAGAGAGGTATAAAACCAATTTCACATTTTAAGCTAATTTGACTGAAATCGGCTGTGTTATGCATCACAATGACAAAATGTGCAACAGACTCAATACTTTCTCCATCAACAAAATAATCTGTTAAATCCTGATGTGGAGGGGGGGGCGTCAATTTGTCAAGTGCGCCCAGACTGAATCAGATGAAAGATGATCAGCCCTGCAGAATGATTTGTGACCTAATATTTCCACATCATAAAAAATTTAAAACATTATTTATTCCCACGATTCAACCTTGCGGGGAAATGTGTGTGAACTCGCTGACCTGAATGTCTCCTCTTTTTGTTAAAGTCGAACAAACTACATGAAATCCAGCTACATTCTCAACGATCGAATGAACAGATCTCTCTTTAGGCCGAAGCTGATTCCAGCTAACTCTCTGCTGAGAGCTCGGCAGCAAAGTAAAGTGAGATTGATGAAGCTCAATTCAGTCCTTCACCGTCTCTCCCGCCACAACCTGCTGATCCAGTGACTCGCCTGCACCTCCAGGTTAGTGTCGGGTCTAGTCCCGCATCTTGTTATATGTGTGAACATATAGACTTATTGAGTAGTGGTTCATATGAAAAGAAAACACTCTTAAAGAGAGCGTACAAAGATGGACAAGGTCTTAAGTTAAGGTAAGATGTCCCGGATACGGGTGCTGCCATTGTGCTCGTTCTGTGCGGTAGTGATCGTGGTGTTGAGCCGTGGTATTGAGGTCCCGCCAATGCTCCATTAACCATCATGTTTTTATAGCATCAGATAACTGAACAAACATGAAGACATACTGTTGAGGGTGATAAGAACTATATTAAATGACAGAAACAATCTATCCATCCATTGTCTTCCACTTATCCACTTGGGTCTTGAAGGTAACCAGCCAAGTAGGGTATCCCAGACGTCTCTATCCCTGACACGCTTCCCTGCTCTTCCTGAGGGATACTAAAGCGTTCGCAAACCACATGTGATCTAAATATAGTCCCTCCCCTGGATGTCCTCACCCCTCACCCTATAGACTGGAGTCGGACAGATCACTTGGCCGCTTGTTATCGCAGTCTCGTTCTCTTTTGTCACTACCTAGAGCTCAAGACCAAAAGCAAGGGTCAGAAAGTAGATCCACTGGTAAATCAAAAGCTTTGCCTTTGATCCAGCCGCCCATCTCATGCTACATCTTTCCCTCACTCGTGAACAAAACCATGGGGTGTGTCCCATCTTCCAACATGGAGGAGGGGGTGTTTAGGAACCATACTCCTGCCAGCCACAAGGGGGGCGATCAAGATGGTTTGGCTTTACTTTCGGGGAGCTTTCTGTATAGTCTATGGATGAAACATTTTCAAGTGCTGTTAAGTATCTCTTTATCATCAACTTCACACTAAAGCTCACATTTCTCAGCCTCTAGTGTCAGGTTGTGGGAGATAACAGTGATAAACAGTGTTAACAGCAGAGACTTTGTTGAAGTGAAAAATAAAAGCTGATGAAAGACGTGTGATTAACATGAGTGTCTCTTCGACAGCAAGTCAAGAGCAGCGAGTCCACAACAAACTCTAAATGCAGGGAACTGGTGCCTCAGTAAAGCACAGACTGATTTAATGAGTGATTCAGAAGAGCAGCTCTGAAATACCTCAGCAGTTAGCACCTAACTCTGAAGAAGCAGGGAGGACTTTGACACAAGAAAGTGACATAAAGATGTGAAACTTGCGCCTGTGAATGGTTCTATTAATTCAGCACCTGTACAAATTATAGAGCGGGACACTATTATCTTATAACTTCACTTTAGTTTCAGCCCCAATCACATTTTTTACTGTTTAGCAAGATTTGAATGGATTTTTGAGATCTGAAACTTGATTTTAAAATAATTTCTGAAGACTGGAAATTGTCCAAATCCAATGCATTGAAGCTTTATGATAAAATTATGGCAAAGACACATATTCAGTGGATCTCTATATATTATGTTGGCATCTTCTCTGTCACACCAGTTGAAGGTCTGAGTCAGAGTCAAATCTGAGCTTTTCAACAAATGTCGAGCTTCCATTTAAAAACAGCTCCACATGTGACACATTTAAACGGCCTTGGGTCTCTTGAAAGGCACTTGTCTAACTTCAGGTTACAATAATTATTACTAGAATGCTGCATTTCAAACTTTTAAACTGTTGCATGGTCACAGAAAATCTTCAAGGTGGAAGAGACAGAGGGAGAGAGAGAGGACGGCCAGTGTGACTCAGACTGTAAACACTCGGTCGCGGTGAGATGATCACGCTGCTTTGTAAACTGATCCAATAGCAGGAGATTCCAGCTGACTGTCGGGTCACACACACACTTACCACACGCAAACACCCAACACAACTCTCGCCCTGTGAAAACACACAGAGGACGCAGCTGTACATCTGTCAGGACGCATGTATGTAGACATCAGCACAAACACACTAAATATAAAACAACACGAGCCGAGGGTAAATGAAGGTGACAAGCCAGAGGGGTTACCGGATACAGGAAAAGATTCAATCATTTAGCACACACACACACACACACGTGCAAAGCTACAGAAGCTTGAACACATTCGTCCACACGTCTAACTGGAGCGTTCAGGATTCTCCCACCACACATGCAATACTAAACGAGCGGCCGGCTTCATCAGAGCCGATAAAAATGTGCAAATCCAGATGTAAATATGGTTTAATAGTTCTCAGATTAACTGTTGTTAGTGTCTGAGGTCATTCGATATTTTCTGCAATTTGGAGCTGAGGTAAAATGAGACACGACACAAAAACACTATTGTTTCTACTTCTCTCCAAAAGTTGAGTTAAGGCTCACTCATGCTCAGCGTTAGCAAAGTATACGGAAACTAAAACCTTCTGTCTGTTAACTCTGCGTTTACTTCATCCATATCTGTGCACGTCCTCTGAATATAGATAAAGAGAGAGAAGGAGAGAGAGAAACAGCAAGACAGAGAAAGTAGAGTGGTGCTTTTGCCAATTCATCCCTATGAATTTGCAATGGAAATATTAAAGTTTGTCTTAAAAAGCCTCTGATGTGCATGACCCAGGATTCTCCTCCCACGCCGCTCACCTCTGTACAACACAGCTCAACACCCACGCTAACACGGCGGCCTAATTAGTGGAGCACGGCGGCGGCTGGTCCGATGAGGGTCCGTGTTTCATCAGGCTCCCGCTCGCTCTTAAAACAGCATTAACCTTTTGGACGGGCGGTGCTTTGATTTCTCAGCTGTTTACAGCTCCCGTCCACTTTCTAAAAGCGTTACGTTTCAGGTGCTTGGCCGACGGCACGGACTAAAGATAGATACCACGGGAGACTTCCCTGGAAAGGGACACACTCTGGGGTCAAGGGTGTGTGTGTGTGTGTGTGTGTGTGTGTGTGTGTGTGTGTGTGTAAGTTATATTGCAATTACTTTTATCAAAATGTGCCCAAAACATAGCTTAAAGTTTAAGGTACTGAACTCAACATAATTAAGCGAGTTTTTTTTCATCTATTAGAGTTCCAGTCATACTTCCTGCTACCCACAGTGTAGATATCGCTACTGCACTAATTCAACATAAAATATGTGACGACATTTACAATATGGCGGTAAATTAACAATTTAGTTTTCAGGTTAATTTGAGAAAACCTGGATTGGTGTGTATGTGTGTGTGTGCTCTTGTACATCCATCTTTGTGAGGACCAAGGCCTCAGGGCATTTTGTCAGATCTTCACTTCTTCAAAGTGTTTAAGAGTCAAGACCTGGTTCTGCAGTTAAGGGTAGAATTAGGTTAAGGTTGGGGTAAAGGTTTGGGGGAGACAACTCATTGAGTTTAAGGTCTTGGGAATGTATTAGGTCAATGAATAAGGGTCCTCACAACGATAGGACTACATGTATACATTTCTGGTTAAGAGTAGGTTGTACCTGTTCCCTTGTTGCGGTCCACGAAGCAATACTTCAGCTCGTACTCTTTCAGGATTTCATGGACCTCCTGTAGAGAAGCAGAATGAGAAAAAGACAAAACATCAGGCAAAAGAGAATAACTGAGAGTGCATGTAAAAATGTTCATTCAAAATATAAAAGTCTCTTAACTACAGCTACAACCAACAATATTAATGTATTAATAAAAACCCTAACCCTTCAGCTGATCATTTGATTAAATGGATAATTGAATCAATTATTATCTCTAAATATTCAAGAATACTTGACAAAAAGCCCTCGAAATTTATCACGGTGATTTCATAATTACTTCAGAAATGTTTTACTTTAAAATTGACTATCTGTCCCCAAAAACCCTTATTGGTCAAGCTCTAACAAGTTCTTATTGAATGCCTCTTGTCTGAGAGCTATAACCTGAATTGCGGTGTTCCTCAGGGTTAAATTTGAGGCCCTACACTTTTTAACCTATACATGCTGCCACTTTTTTATCATGTGGAAAAACAAGTAATCCATTACCCAAATCTTCACAGTTAAAATGCATCTGTTTACCATAAATTAATGTGAAATCAAATTTGATTGATTAATACAATTCCAAAGTAACTGTCAACAGCTGAGTCAAATTAACTTTTCACATTATAAGTCAGGAGAGTTGATAACTGTATATAACTGTTTCCAGTATCACACTATTAAAGTATTCATGTGGGGAATATTCAAATAATCACCATGAAAACCTGAATATAGATAAATGTTCACCAAAAAAGATTCAATAATTCAAAATCAAAAAAGAAAGACTGTTGCTCCTCTACCAACTATTTTACATAAATGAGAGAATCCGACTATAAAGAGAATCTAACTAAGCAAAAATAAACTGTACAGTGCAAAAAAACACCAATAAAAGTATTGTAAATGTACTGAAGGGTTCTTTATAGCATTGTAGGGGGATAGCAGCATGCCCCCCCACACACCCACACTTTACATTGATGAAGCCTTATGAGCATTTTGACAGGAAACTTCCTCGATCACGGTCATTTGTCTCTCAAGTGTTTATCCATTTTAAAGATGAAAAGATGTCTGTCTCCTGTCAAGTTTATAAAGATGGTATCCCACCACAGAGGACTCTGATTCACACACACACACACAGACACACACACACACTGCTGCATGTCAGAGTTATAAATCTCTTTGTATTTATAGGCAGAGCGGAGTCCACCCTGCTGTGTTTGTCTCGTCGGTGACAGCTCCTGATGCACGGAGACAGGAGAGAGAGCAAACACAGAGATGTGAAAGCAGAGCAAGAGATTCTCTCACTCTGTCACTGTGCGTTATGAACTCCACTGCTCGCTGCTCC
Organism: Limanda limanda; assembly: GCF_963576545.1. Classification (NCBI taxonomy): domain Eukaryota; kingdom Metazoa; phylum Chordata; class Actinopteri; order Pleuronectiformes; family Pleuronectidae; genus Limanda; species Limanda limanda. Next base: position 7,888,892 of record NC_083644.1, on the reverse strand, counting down.
ATCTCCCTGTTAGCCCCGGTGCCTTCCTGCTGGATTCCACTGCTACACAGACTCAGAGTCTCCGTGACACACAAGTCGATGACTGTTCAGAGCCCGGCATCAAGGCTGTTTTCTTTTCTCGATGTAACCCCCCTGTGATATGAGGAGCCTCGTAGGATCCGGTGACTGTCAAACCCGGAGAACACAGCAGCTCCTGATCGAACAGGAACACAGAGGAGTTGGAGGGAATGAGGAATGAGCAACTAAACAGAAAGAAATCAACACCCACAGCAAGGAAACAACCCGTGAGGCTCAGGCTAAACGCCGTGCATCAAGCTTTTACTGCTGAGTGCCACCAGAGACATGTTGTAACGACCGGTACATGACGCACATCCGACAAACCTGCTCTATCCACAGTGATGTTCTCCTGACTCTACACGCTGGAAACACACGAGCAAACAGATCGGATCTTATGTGGCTCGTGTGAGTTGTTAAAAGGAATTTAAAACCAGGTTTTCTCGTATTACGACTTTTTACTTGGGTAGAAACAATAGATCAGACGGACAAGTCTGGAAACCAAAAACACATTCATTTGACCTGAATATCAAATTCCTTTAATCTGAATTAATTTGGACGCGTGTGAATATTACACAAAGTTAATCAAAATGAATTTATCTTATCTACTGAATCCAGAAATCTCTGGCTGTCTGTATGTGGCTCGGATTTCTCAAGAACTCTTTTAAGAACTTTTTACCTTCACCAAGGAGTTTCACTGCCATTTTTCTAGGAGGATTTGGCCAAATTATGGGATGTGGAACAACCCATTACTTTTATGATTGAATTCAATTCAAGGGCCGGATCCAGGAATTATTTTCAACTTTCTTTAAAATTGCAATATTGAGATCTCCAGATCCCACCTTCAAATTTGTTACTAAGATTTGTTACTTGTATCGCCATATCTTTGGGCAAAGCAACTTATGTATTAGAGTGGTTGTTGTGAAACTTCTCACTTCAACTGCCTCAGGGTATTTGTGCAGTTAACTGTGCCGTTTCATCCTCTGTTGCACCTGACAGCACATCGCCTCCTTTAGAGAGATAACATTATCTCCTCTCTCTCTTCTCTCTGAGAGACGGTCACACCCTGCAGACCACCGCCCACATTAGTCACGGACCGCCTTTCTTCAGAAAGACATTTATCTAGTGTCTCGCCTCATCTTAAACCAGTAAATCTATGTTTCTGTCACAACACAGTGCTGTTCTCATTACACATTGTTGACTGTTCATGTTTTCTAATCGTTTCTCTGACCCCGCCAGATTCTTGACGGCAGCGACTTACGCTCTGCAGTGAGAAATTATTGTTTTTTGTGAATTAAACCTGGATCTGCAGATTCATGTGGCAGTGTGAGGGACACAATTACCACAAGTGATCAAATCTCACAAACACGCACCTCCACATTATTCATCCTGCTCAAACTGGTGATTTATGAGTGTGGAGAACTCACAGGGGCAACACAGAGAAAATGATTAGATTAAGAATATGATACTGTTTCTGATTTCTTAGTTTATTCCATCTCCTCCCACCCAGCCTGTCATGATGATGCTCTACATTTGCATTTGTACTTAGTGTGGCGTCATTGCTTGGAGTATCTTCACATGCCTCAGCTAAGCCAAATGTTATGCAAGTCAATGAAGCATAATAAATAAATAAAAAGTACAGAAATTGTGCGAAAAATCCCTGCTTTTTCATCAAATTTTGCAAAATATTGTGTCTTTAACCTATTAACCTATTACCATTAACATTTTGAACTTGAATAAAATGTAATATTTTATTTAAGATTCATTATATGTTTTCCAAAAGAATTTAGAAACCATGCATGTTGCAAAAACAGAGAAAATGTGATTAAGCATTTTGCTGGAACTGAAATGATAAAATTATTTGCGAAATAACATTCAAAAAACACTTCAAAATATAGAAAACTATGTTCATTTTTTAGATTTGAGATTTTTGAAATTACATCATCACTGCCGTCTTGTCTTGTATTTCTGCTGCAATAAGAATGAACGCTCCATATATTATTTTTTTTTAGTTTAAATTGATGATTGAAGAGGATTATGAAAACAACAATCTCTGGGATCTGTTTTCAGAAGGTTAAAGTTTGTAAAATACAGTGAATACAATTCTGGGCTAGAGTGAATAAATATAGTGAGAGAAAAATAATTAGCATTTCATTATAATTATGTTTCTACTCTGTGTTGTCAGCTAACGTTGCCCATATACTGAGCTTTTATTCCCTGCTGGCTAATGTGTTCTGTGTGTTCCATTCAGGGACGAACACAAAAGAACTTTGCGTGATTTTAATGCATCAACTCGTGAAAGCATCTTTGATATATTCAGGAGGTCATGTGGTCATTCACTTCACGGAAAACACGCATTTATGTCATCATTTCCATGAGAATACAAAATAAACACCTCATGTTTAAAGTGTGCTAATATGTACATTTTCTTCTTGTTCCACCCCCCCGCCCACACATGAGCACAGCGAGCGGGCATGTTCCCTATCAGTGAGGCAGCCCACACAGAAGGTCAACTCGCTCGCCCTGAAATATCAGCGAAGAGCGAGTCGTAATGGCTGAGAGGGAAACGGAGAGAGGAGAGAGGGTGAGAGAGAGAGAAGAGGAAAGGATACATTAGATCTGTGCTCCATATTCATCTATTTCCTGATCCATCCATCCTGCTACAGACAAGAGGAGGATGAGGAAGAAGAACCATCTGACCACTTGGTCACTGACAGCTACAAACACCTCCCACCTCTTCTTTGAGCCGACATAATCTTTAAAATGTCATCTGAAAAACAGTTGAAAGCAGTTTTCTCTAAATTTAATTAATCAGCTATAATGAGAGAGAGATAGAGAGAGAGGTCAGTTTAAATATTTAAAAAGTTATGGCCAAAATATGTCATGACTTCAAATTTACTTTGCAATAAAACCAATAAACAGAATATAAAACCAGTTGAAAAGTAGAATTACCTCCTCATGGTTTAATGCCTCCACCAACCAGTCAAGTTGTGACTTACATTTTTGTTTGTGGAGACTCATGAAACAGTTTATGTGTCGGGGAATTTGAAAGGATTTAATAAAAAGTACATCTAATGCAACTGCAGAAGCTTTGAGGAAACAAGGTTTTAAAGTTTTTTTTTTTACAAATACACAGAACAGGACAGGAGAGAAAGAATAAAACAGGATTAAACTATTTGGATGAAAGCATGTGAGGGTTTAATCAAAGTTGTTATTGTGGACCAAAGCCCTGCTTCTTCTTTTAGATCTGCTTAAACCTCTGTTTCATGGTTTGCTTGGTTTAGTTTCTCTTAATGTGTTTGAATTGACATGAAAGTCACAGACTACTGGAACATGTTTTCCCCTGAGTAAAGGGAATTAAAAGGATCTTGAATTACCGCCCTGTTGTTGTATTCCTCTACCAACCAATGCAGTTTCAATTTGTGTTCCTGATATACATTAATATGAGGTCAGCGTAACCTTTGACCAAAAATCGAATTAATTCCTCTTTGAATCTAAGTGAACGTTTGTTCTTAAATTGAAGAAATGTTCCAAAAAACGTGTTTTGTACGATCACAGTAACATTTGACCACCGAATTCAAATCTGTTTCTGTTATCTGGACAGACGGACTGATAAGCCTCCTGCCATTGGCTGTCTGCTGTTTCCTTACTGAACTACATGATATCAGCTGTAGTTGGTACTACACTGTGCAGACGCTGATATTGAAAAGGACTCTGTGACATTAAGACGAGGTCAAATCTATCGTCTGCCCCATTCTGCTGCTGATTTTTATTGCTGTGCTGTTCTGCGCTTGAGCTAAAAGTCAGTGTCTCACGCCACTGGCACATTACGAGACATTTAAAGAATATTTTTTGGTGTCCAAACGGCCAAACAATTTACCAGATGAGCACACCATGCCGCTCTTTATGATATTCCTGTTCGTCTCACCCAATTTCCTTTTACATTCCATGTGTTAATGAAGTCTTACTTCCACTTCCTCCCATCACGCTGTTCCACCGTGTTGTACTTTGTTCCATTGAGATTCCCACTGCACTACTTCAACAGCTTTCTAATTAACGCTGCTGTAAAAAGGCTAAGCGAGGCTCGAGAATGTTTTCAAAACAGCCACTGGGCTCCGTAAAGACACAGCGAGACAGACGCAGCCTTCAGCTTTAATTTCATAGACAGCAAACACATCTGTTTTCCCCGATTCCAGGTCTTTAAAACCCAGCTGCTATTAGGTAGAGAACCTGAACTGTATGTGGTCGGGCCAATCACCTGATGTGTTTCCTATTCAACGCTGCTCTACGATATGTTCCTCTATGTCCTGCTGTCCTTTACAATAACTGAGCAGGTCATTTTGGATCCCTGCTGTGCTGTAATGTTCACTGTGGGAGAGTCTGGGTGCTTGAAAAGGAGGTGACATTTACAGCAGGTCCCCCAGCAGCTGCCCTATCCCCAGGGCCAGTGTTAGTGCATGTGTGGGTGCACCCTCACTGCACATATGCACACATGAAGAAGAAGAACTGCCTTTGGAGGATGAGCTTGATGAAGAATGTGATAGCAGCCTTGTCATAGAGGTGGTAGGATACGATACCAACACTGTAGGTTCATAAAGGATCATGAATTCACAAGCAACCCAAATCAAGTGATGGTCAGCTTCACACAAGTTCATGTAATTTATCCAAGGCTACAAACTAATGCATTTCCTTTAAACAAGGCCAAAACAAATCCATGTGACATAACCATTCATAACCACATACACTGTGCGTGTTGATGTAAACGGGAAGCAACATAAACTATGAACGAGAAAAAACAATGGTAAAAACTAAGACAAGTGATTTGTTTTGTTGAACTGACTACAGGGCGGACCTTTAAGTGTTGAAAACCTTTTGCCTTAACCCCTGGTAGTAGAGGAATGACTGGTGAGAACCAATCAGGAACCAACAGTGGTTAACTGTGGTTCACTGCAGTGGATGGCCGGCTTTAACGTAACAACAATGTTTTAAAACTCTTAAACAGGAGTGTGGATCTGTAGCCTCAGGGGCCAGTTTCTGTCTTCCTCATCTTTGAGATCTTTCTACACCTTCATTGGAGATGATCTGGTGTCAGTTCAGTTGATTGAATCCTGTAGGTTTCACAGCCGTCAATCCATATTAGAGAGAAAACATGCAATGGGGCATGAAGGACAGGATACTCGCTCAAGGCAGTGATCTGAGGGATCCGTGACTACAAATTAAGGACAGAGCAAGGTGAAGGAAAGGGCCTTGATAACAGAGGTGACCAAGAACCCCATGGTGGATTGTTGAGTTCCAGAGAAGGGAGAAACCTCCAGAAGGAAAACCATCGGGGCAGTACCCCAACACAGATCTGTGGGGTTTAAGGCAGTTTGGCCAAACAGAAGCTTCTCCTCAGTGAAAGCACAACAATAGACTCTGTGACTAGGACGGACAAGATTCTCTGGTCTGACGAAGCCAGGACTGAACTGTTTTGCCTCAATCCTGAACATGTCGGGTTTGTCAAAAGTTGTCCTTTTGTAAAAGCGTCTCCACAGGATCTCTGGACCTGAGCCAGAGCGACCTCCGGGTTTCTTGTTCACATCTGTTACCAAGGCCTCTCTCCTCTGATTGCTCAGTTTGGCCGGGGCCACAGAACAGAGTGTGAATACTTCTCTGAGTCACACTTCAAAGTTTCCTTTTAAATAAATTTTCTCTCATGGAAAAGCGTGAATGGATGAATATTATTTTTCAATCTTGGCACAAGGCTGCAGCAGGGGTCTGAATACTTTGTGAATAAACACTATTGGTCCTGGAGGCTTCCAGACACACACACACACACACACACACACACACACACACACACACACACCTTCAAAATCTCAAAGCCTGACAAATTCAACAAGCTGATTGGTTTCTGTTAAGGCCTTTACACACCACGTGTTATTAATATTTTTCAATCCTTTAATCAGTCAATCAACAGAATTTCACATAGGAAGGTTTCTCTTCCGACCTGGATAAATCTAACCAATCAGGATACATGCTGTTAACACTGTCACATTTATAAGCAGTAGTAGAAGAAGAAGAACTTCCTCCCATATCCAGTTTGATATTAACTTGTCGATTTCTTTTATAAAGCTGTCTTTAGCCATTGCTAACACATATTTCAAGGATATTCTGTAGCTGACTTGAATCAGCAGGCGACCCCCTTTTCTTTTCATTTAGGAAATGGTCATCACCGTTTATTCCATCTGTCTTTTCCCAAGGTGTGAGTTTCTTTATCCTTATTTGCTAAATCGCCTCACTCTTAATGTGAATAGCCAGACGCGTCGACATTACCTCCAAAGTATTCGCTATTCGGGCCGTTTATTTGCATCGCTGTTGATGTGCAGAGGCCTCTGGAGGGGGGGGGGGGTTCAAACGGAGAAGAAAAAAAGGGAGATGGCCGACAAACATCTCGGGAACGACATCTGTGCACACATTAGTTTACACGGGGAGGGAGATGTGTGTTGTGTTTTGAAGTTGTTGTTCATCTTGGAAACCAAACACACAAACCATCACCGCAAAGCCGCAACAAATGACTGTGTCAAGGACAAGCCTCAGTCGTAGAGCTCATGAAAAGCAGCCGTTGTATGACTGTGCTGCATCTGCTTTGTGTATGCGATGACAGCACAGCACACACACACACACACACACACACACACACACACACACACACACACACACACACAGACACACACAGATGATGACCTTCATTAGGCATCCACGTTGCTTCGGTGTCTTTAAACAACAAACTGAAGCCTTGGTTGGAATCTAAATACCTCACATATCCCAGGAGGCGCAATCATGGAATTCCCCACTGCGCCACAAGTGTGAGGATTATAAACGTCATTTCAATTCCATGACAAGTCTCATCCCCATTTGTCAGCTTGTGTTCTCCTGCTGGTGTTTTACCGCCTGCTTTCAGTTCCTTGCAAAAATAAAGCAAACAGACGACAACCTGCAATTTTTTCTTTGGTCTGGACATCGTATCGACCCCAATTGGGACTCTAATCATAGTTTAATAAAAGCACAGTGTAATAATATAGATTTTATGACGAGAAAGATGAGCAAGAATCATCTTTCTCTTCAATAGACAGAAAGAGAATGAAAAGAGAAATATGTGTTTGCTCTGACAAGAACAAGCGCACACACACACCCACTCACACACACACGCCTTTTGTTCTGCAGTCATAAATGAGGCGGCTTAGAAACACAAACACAGTCACTGGGGGAAAGTGAAAAGCAGTGGTCGATCATTTCAACACCTTTGTGGGTCTATGTGTGTGTGTGTGTGTGTGAGTGTGTGTGTGTGTGTGTGTGTGTGTGTGTGTGTGTGTGTGTGTGTGTGTGTGTGTGTGTGATGGAAGGAGCAGGGTAGAACTGGGGGACAAACACTCTGCATGGCCTCTTTTCTGGCACTAACCGTGTCCTTGACCTACTGATGGAGTGATGTGTGGTGGAGAGAGAGAACAGAGGTAGAAGCCCACGTCTGCCAGCGAGCACAGCAGCTCCGCCCACACTCGACACCAACCGTGTGGTTTCCAATGATTAGCGTTACGGTAACGGCAACATTATCACCCACATTTAGAGAGCGGCACTCCTGGCACTGCCTTCAAACCACGGATTTTAGTTCCATATATATATATATAGTCTATAGGACAAACCCTGGATTCGATGATGATGATGAAACCAAATTCTTTCTTCTCAAGTGCAGAGAAATTACAGAAATCTCTGCTTTCAATTCTGGACTCGAACGCTTTGATGAAAAACAGCTCAGATTGTCAATATTAAAAAACATGAATGGCATCAATTAGTATAAATCATTTTTTTGGGGCTCTGCTTTCAAACAAATGTCTTTTAACAGCTGCAGCTAGTGACACAGACAGAGAAAGGTAGAGCGTGAACGAGTGAGGCAGGGACGGAGGGAGGGTTAGAGAAAGAGAGAGAGAGAGAGAGAGAGAGAGAGAGAGAGAGACAGGTGGCTCACACCGTACACAGTGTGGATCAGTGGCCCATCAGACGCCTGCCAGGAGAGCTTCTTAGGAAACATTCACATCTCATATTGAGAGCATCATTTTTACTTCTCTCTCCGTTTTCCTTCTGCCTGTTCAAGAAGAGAATGTTTCACCTTTACTCCAACTCGCCGTTCTTTTTTGAAAATAAAAAGGTACTAATATGAAACAGAGGGAGAATTGTTATTTCATCTTCACGACCGCAGTGGAAATAGTCCCAGAGCCGCGTTGACGTCCGGGCTGTTGTGTTACACGTCGTCTCGGACTCGATCTAACAATAACACACTGGGGCGGCTTGTTTGGTTTCGTGTAAATAAACAAAAGCAGCATAAAGATGCATCTTCCTAGACGACACAGAGTTGTTTTCAGGACCTTAAAGTCTGGACAATGTTCCGACCAAGGCTGATGTCTTTGTTACATTTGCTCTGGTAATTAGTATTTCCGTTTGAATGGAGAAAACTGTGGTAATTTCGTTGCCACTGTGATATCATGAAGGTATTATTACTAGTAAACTATCATTATATCATCAGAGGCAAAGACGGCGAGCAGCTGCTTATTCTTCTTCTGTTGTTTGATGCCGTCTCCTTCCAATTGGTCTGTTTTTACACCTTCTGCACCTCTGTTGGTCAGTTTAAATTTCTGTCTGTTATGCGGGACTGGAGTCTGAGGCAACTTTCACATCTGGTACTTTTGTTCTGGCTGTGAACTCCATTTGGGAATCTGGTGGTTGTCTCTGTCGAGTCCACACAGTAAGAGACATTGGACTGCATCTTAGAAGGCGACACTACTTTAGCATTAAGCAATCGCGGCTGCTTCTTGGTCGAACCCAGACTGTTGCTTTTATATATATTTCTATTTCTTATTCTCGATCCGTTTTCATGGCTTGAATAGAGAAGATGAAGGATTTGATCTCAGCAGAGAAGGGAGCAGTGGGCTGAGGGAAGCAGGTGGCTCGCCTTGAGACTGTCAGCCGGTTTATGCCCACCTCGCTCTCCCCTCCACACCCACCCGGCTCAGCTTGGCTCAGGCCCTGAAGCCACTGGGCTCAGATGGGAGGTAACACCCCCCCCCCACCACCACCACCACCACCACCACCACTGTGATAATGCACAGTAACACGGATTGACGGAATTTGTTGATCTGACCTGGTTGTTCCAACACTCGGCCGAACAAGTGCCTCTTGAAAACCTGTGAGACACCTGTGACCTAGACATCTGACTGATGCCACAGGAAACAGCTAAATCACTACAGTGTGTGTGTCTGTGTGTGTGTATCTGTGTGTGTGTGTGTGCACGCGGACACACAAGTGATGAAGGTGATGAAGGCGACCCACTGTCAGGAGGGGGCAGATTTGATGAACATCTGGTACTGACGCACGCACACATCCCAGCATGTAAAGCAGAAGGAGGAGGTGGGTGGAACAGCCCCGGCTCACACTGTGTTTGTGTTCACCTGCACATACAGTATGAAAACACAACTGCAGACTCACACGCAGCCTGAGAAACGCACAAGCACATAGAATCACAGCTTGCATCAGTCATTTTTTTGTTTGTTTCTAAGAAACTGAATAAGTCCTTGGAAGATAATCTCATAAAACATTTATTTTAACTCTCGTGCATCTGGAAATATGTTTTCACGCTACGTGCTTGGATTTAGTGAAATTCCAATTGGAGTCTGGGGCAAAATTCCTTCTGAAAAGTTGTGCTCAACTTCTAAAAGAAATACTTCCAACTTTGTTGTTGCTCTCGGGGAAATCGCTGAGGGATGCCATCTCTGGTCGGGATCTGAAACCTCACTACCTCGCTTTTTTTTCTCCAAGTTGCCTTCAGTACTTTGAAGCAAGTGAAACTTAAAACATAAGGTGTAAATTTTACATATGAAACATCTGTTATTCTTCTGATAATTCTGATGATCCTCTCCTGCTTATTTCCCAGTTGCAGCTGCAGGTGTTTTTACATAAATTGCCCCAAAGTGCACTGACTTAACCGAATCTGTGAGTTTTATTTATTCACAATTTTTAAACTTGAAAATGTTGCACCCTTAAAACTCATTATGTGTCAGTAATTCAAAAGGATTTGGAGTCAATAAAGGACAGTGAATTAAACTGCATTTTTGTTAATACGTCTGATTTGATGAAAAGCTATAAAACACCAAATCCTGTCGCACGTCCCCATCACTCTTTCTACTCCTCCTCTCCTGCTGGTCCCTCAACCACCTTTCACCCCCTCTTTCTATTCTTTCCTTTACATTCTTCTTTTTATCAGTCCTTCATTTCCTCTCCTCTCCTCTCAGCCAGCCTCTCTTCTATTTTTCACTGCACTCCTCCCTCCCCCTACTTTTCCCCGAGATGAGGACTGTCAGCAGGGCCATATATCTGACTAAGTGCACCATGGACTCTCTCACACACACACACACACACACACTCACACAATCTGTGATATAGTGTTCGCTAATGGGGCAGCAGGAAAGCGGGACTGAGGGGATGGGAAGATGGAGCCGGCTGGACGTTTAGGAGCCCACGCAGGTTAAATGGAGTCAGTTGAGCAAGTATTCCGATCTACACTCTAAAATCAATCATCTCTGAGACGTTCCTAGTCCCTGTCTGAAGTCCACCTGTGGTAAATTCAATCTGTTGGACCCGTCTCGCAAGTGTGGCGATACACATCCCATCAAAAACCAAGCGGGACACAGGATTGTCTTGAGATCTGGGGAGGCTACCGAAAAAAGTCCTGTAAGACTGCCAAGTCTCAATCGCTCTAAAGTGCCCTGAGATAATGTATGTTGTGATTTGGCCACACAAACGATGGTGAAGGTCCCAAAGAGCACAGGAACACACAAATCTTACATGGAGGAAGTCAGGAACAACCAGAAGGGTTGACCGAGAAACCGATGGTCACTCTGGCTGAGCTCCAGAGATCAAGATGCAAGAAACAACAACTTTGTCCCCCCATAAAATCCAGAATCTTATGGAATTAATCTATCAAATTTCATGATGAATATCACTGCAGGTTATAAGCTCTACATGCACAACTGAGACAATGAATTACCGGTGATTAGATAGTGAGATGGGATGACTGATTATAATCTTCCTCTAATTAGTCCATTAACCATTTAGTCAATAAAATGTAAGTTTGTTTTTTCCTCTACACAGCTATTGGAAAAAAGGACAGAGTAGGAAATCCCTATCTCTAAATTCCATAATCACTAATTCCCTACACAGACATAAGGTGAACAATAATAACAGCATTAAAGGGATGAATGCAGAACTCAAAACAAAGTGTCTGATAATGTGTTTTTCTCTTAGTGATGGTTCCATCATTTGTGACAGAGCCTGAACGTGGTTTTAAAAGCTCGTTAACTGCTCGTCTCCGTCTGCCGAGAAATCTGAAGCATCCACAGCCTGAGATAATGTCAGTTCCGTGGTGTCAGCGCCAGTGGAGATGTCAAAGAGCGTGCACTTCTCCTTTAAATGGACAGATTGATGTGGCGTATTGAGCAGACTCCATGCAGCTCGGCTCAGGCTCACTAAACACGCCACGCTCGCTCTGACACATGAATAATGTGGAAAATACTGAGAGAGAAATTCCACTTGTGTGTCTTCACCTGCTCCGAGTGACTTCTCCATTCCCTCCTCTGTTTCTCATTTCATTTCACACACACACACTTCTCTCTCTCTCCTCCTCACACAGTATAAACTAAACACCAGGCCGAGCAGAGCGCTGCTTCTCCTCAGCAGTGAGTCTCTGTCTAAGAATGTTTTGTGCCACAGGCCTGAAGACGAGTTCACCACCGGAGCCTTTGATCCGCTGCCCACTGACACAAGTGCTGCTGGGACAGATCGAGAAAAGGTCATCGAGTTAAAAACAGTGGAGTGACTCGGTGCAGACTCCTGCGTAGGGAGAGTTCCTGCGACGGCAGAGATAAAGAGACTGATCCGTTGACATGTAAAGTCAGAGAACTCGTTATTGACTTGAAAACACAACAATCTGAGTTGGAGGCAGAAGTTGTCACGAGAAACGATGAAGATGTTACTTGACAGTGGCGGGAAAAAGATGCCGATGCACTGTTTGGTGCAAGTATTCCAATGAAAGTGTTATTTTGGGCAGGGAAAAAGAAAAGGTGGACGGAAATCTACTGTAAATGCCAAGCTGGTGTTCATTTGAAAAATAAATAATCCTGCTTTCTGACTTAATAACGTTAACATCGTTGTGAAAGGGTGGATAAACTCATCTGCCAATCAGAACTCTTTATGAGATGATTGACAGGCAGGAGGCATTTGCAAATGACTCATAGAAAAACAAGCATGTACATTGTTGAAGTGCTTTGCATTATAGGATCTATAAATACACAGTTTTTGATGTTTTTTTATGATCTGTTTTTCACGTGTACAAACTCTTCAACAGTTCAATATGTGAAGTGTCATGTTTGGTCTTTAACTCCAGGATGTAATTGGTGCGTAAAGGATGGTGCGTAAAAATGATCCAAAAGTGCCCAAATTAAACCCTGTCAATCAAATTCACCACGACGAGGTTTGAGGTTTGAAAATAAGAAATTATGATTATTTTCAATTTACTTCAACCCATGAACATTAGCAGCATCGAGTCAGATCCTCCTGAAAAGTACGAGTCAGTGCAAAGTCATCTGGAATAAAAACCAGCTCCGAGGCGCAACAAGCCTCGTCGTGCGTAAAACTTGAAAACCAACTAAACCACTTGACTCTCTCCCCGCGGGGTTCGCACTGGGAGCACTGGGTACCTGGTTGGTGGTGTCCGGAGGAAGGTTCTTGATCAGGATCTTCCTCCTGTTGCTCAGCTCCATGCGGGTTTTGGCCAGACGCTTCTCGATCTCCTCCGGGTCCAGGTCCGGCAGGTCGCGCAGGCTGATCCCGGGCTCGGAGGGCTGCGCTCCCGCTGCTCCCGCTGCTCCCACCGCTCCCACAGCTCCGGCCACCGCCGCCACCGCCTCTTCATCCTCCGGCTGCCGGCTGTCAGGGCTGTCCATCTCCGGGGAAAGTGCCTTCTCCCGGGCTAGAGAAGAGTGAACGCTCGGCGGCTGGATGGATGAGGCTGCCGCCATCTTGGGTAGCTGAGGGAAAAGTGTGTGAGAGGTGGAGAGAGAGGGAGGGAGAGAGAGAGAGAAAGAGAGAGAGGAAGAGGGAGGGAGAGAGAGCAGGTGGGAGGTGTGACAGGAAAAGGAGAGAAAGAAAGAGAGAGAAACACTAAAGAGTCAATTAAATCAATTTCTTTCTAAATGTATCCATTTATATCCTTGGAATATCCGGTTGCCTTTTTACTTTTTCATTTAGCTTATAATGAAATAACAGCTTTTTGCAGTAATCTCTCAGTGGTTCTGTTTGGTACAGTTTATATTTTTATATTATAAGAGTTTACATGAAACTCCTGCTCTATGAGCGCAGGTTGGAGATCACATGGTTTCAGTCCGGCTGCACCTCAGACTCCTGGCGACCCCAACTGTCTGCTGGATGTATAGGAGCCAATCAGGATTAAAGCGACAAAATAATGTTTTAAAACCTCTGTTTGTTGGCCTCTCTATTATTTATTATTTATTTGATCATTATTAATTTGTTTTTTACTTTTCAAACAAATTTAAATTAAATGTCACATTTACGGCAACAAAGCGAAAGGAAATATCTCTAATTCTGCAGGTCAATTCCTTTGGGATTAATAAAGTATCTATCTATCTATGTTTCTATGTTTCTATGTTTCTATCTATCTATCTATCTATCTATCTATCTATCTATCTATCTATCTATCTATCTGTCTGTCTGTCTGTCTGTCTGTCTGTCTGTCTATCTATCTATCTATCTATCTATCTATCTATCTATCTATCTATCTATCTATCTATCTATCTATCTATCTATCTATCTATCTATCTATCTATCTATCTATCTATCTATCTATCTATATGTGACACTGTTTTACTTATTATTAACTGGTTCAGTTAACATTAATAACAGCCTAACATCACATTAACATCACTCTTAATATTTTCATTATAACAACCAGTGTGACTGAATACAAATCTGACAGTTACACAACTGTTCCTGGTGCTGCACATGGATGCACTGTGTGAATGTGTGTGAAAGGTTGAGTGGTGAAACTGTGCTTGAAAGCATCTTGAGTGGTCACGACTAGAGAAGTGCTATAATAACACATGTGTCTCCGCTCACACCAACCAGTCGAGGCTTGTTTCTGTCCAAGGTTTCTTCTATTGAACATTCTGGTTTATTCCTCACCACAGTGTTTGCTGGAGAAAATTTTGTGTTTCTGTATAATTCGGTAAAGCTTCGACCCTTTTGTGAATTGCTAGAGAAGGCATTCATCATTCACACCAGAGCTTCCCTGCTCCTCGTGTGCATAATGTGACCGTGTGCCGTCCCTCCTCTCTCTCTCCTCTCTTTCTACCCAAGTCATCCAGTGAATGCCAACCAAGCAGCCAGCCGAGCCCGCCTGCCCGCCGTGGGTGGAAAGCTGCTCCTGGCAAACACGAGGGGGAACAGAGCTCCCTGCCGAGTCCTTACAAAGACTATGTAGCTTCCGCAGACACACACACACACACACACACACACACGCACACGCACACACACACACGCACACACACACACATATGGACACCTCACACTGAGGCGATGCATATCACACTCATGAAGGCACCAACCCACTTTTAGAAAATATTTAGATCATGCCAAGGCCTGTAAGAGACGGTGAAATCATCCAGCATCATCCAACCTCCATGTTCTCTCTCTCCCTCTCTCTCTCCCTCTCTCTCTCTCTCTCCCTCTCTCTCGCCATCTGCGTGAAGCCCTTCTTGGCAGATTGGAGTCCAGACAATCACAGTTGTCAGTGGGTGAAAAGGATCTCACGTTGCCAAGTGAAGTGGCTGAAGCAGCGTAGCCGACACACAACCGAGTGTACGCTGATCGTCCCTGTGAATAAAACCATCGAGCTCCAGCTCAGTCCAATTCAAGGGGGTCAAAGGCCAAAGAGAAGATCGGTTTGTGTCATTTCAAACGGAGGGAATAGAAGATGAACAGTGGTTTGGTTTTTCTGTAAAGTTCATGACGTGAAACTTAGTTGTCAATGCCCATCTCCTCCACATACACGTAACCAGTTTCCAGTCAGGAGGCAACGATAATGGATGAAACTACTCGTTAAAGTGGACAAGGGAAAAGTCAGAAAACAGAGAAGAAAACCGCTTCAATAATTGGCCAATTATTTCCATCATTCAAGACATTTATCGTATCGTAAATCCAGAGCTCTGATTCATCTGTGTTCTTTTTATACTGGTAGTTGGACAAAACACCACATCAGAAAATGTCATTTCATGCTCTGGGAAATTCGAATGGGAACAATTTCCTTTTATAGAACAAAAGCCATTACTCGGTTAATCCGGTATGAAAGTTAGCTGCAGCCCTAATGAACGTGTTGAGGGTTTTATCGTGATTCTTGGTATTTATAGGTTTCAATGTTGGACTCCTGATGAACAACAGGTTGGTTTAGAGTCTTGTCCACAGACTGGTGTCCTCCAGGAGGCTTACGTGCAGCCATGTCCATCAACTCAGCAGCAACAGAGACACTCATCAGAAGCAGAAGTCAGGTTTTGATCTATCTGCAGCTCGTACCATAGCCAGAGCCGGGGGACAGATTGAGGAGCATGAATCATTGAGCAGAGCTGCTCTGAAAAGACAGCCAGGACTCGCCTGTCACTGGTGCTGAGCTGATTCTGAAGACGCGTGAATCCCTCCACTAAGTGCTAAACAACGTTTCCATGAGAGAACAATTAATTTGTTCTCGCAGTCCCCCTGGCACACACGCATGCCAGCACTGTAATACACTCAAGGCAACACAAACAAACACACACATTTATTAACTCATGTCAGTATCTACCCTGCACGCTTACACACTTTTTTGTTGTTGTACCTGCTTGCAAATCAAACCCCAACATTAATGGGCTATGCTCCACAGAGCAAGGGAGAAAAAGAGATGCTGCACGGTCCCTCTCCATTTGAAACACCGGAGCCCTGCTGGTGCTTCAGCGTGTCAGCCAGTGATTCACAGCTTTTTTGGAGTGGGTGGGAGTAGAAAAGGAGAAGAAGAAAGCCGGGATGTGTTCGCCGCTGCTCGCTTGGGACTGAAAGTGTGAGGGCGTAGGTGGGCAGAGTGGTTGAGCAGGCAGAGCGGGCACCTGGGATGATCTCAGTGGGTGGGAGGACGGGAGGAGAGAGGGAGGGAGGGATGAGAGAAGGAGGGAAAGGGGGGATGGGGTGGACCCTAAGTGGTAACGAGGTTCGTTGTGCATTGAAGTGACGAGAGCATATGCACATGTCGCCCTGCAGCAGGAGATGTACGAATGCACTGTATATATAAACCTTCCATTTAAGAGCCTGGTGCTTGCAGTCACTTCTCTTCTCTGAAGGACACGGACGGATGTGTAACCTACTAAAAAACAGCTGACCTGAAACCATGGAGGACAAAGTGCACACGGATATTTCCCTGCCCAATTCATGTCCTAATTACAGTGGTCATGAGCATCACATCTCCACCGGAGCATCAGGGACTCCAGCGGTAATGAGCAGGTTGCATCTACATGTTCGCTTCTGATTTCAACTCAAGCAGAACATACATGTGCGTGTTTTCACATCTCGATCCCTCCCAAGGCCCCAGTTGAGACTTTCTTCATTTCCTGCTGAACTAGTAATACTGTCAAATCCTTCCCTGGCGTATTATCCCTGTAAAATTCAAGTGCTGTTGTCAGTTGTTGCACAAATGTCCCCCACACTTTGGTTTTAGCAAAATTTACACAATCAAAATTTGTCAACGTGATTTCAAGGCTATGGAATCGTTTGCATGCTCTGACTTAAGATGACTAAGATGTGTTTGGGAATCTGGGATTCCCTGGACTGCACGGAAATGTGCTGCTGGTGTACGTCTGCTGTACTGGTTGGCAGAGCAGAGGCCGACTGAAGTGACCCAGGGGGGGCACAGGGCACGCTGCTCAATTTCAGAGAGAGAGAGGGAGAGAGAGAGAGAGAGAGAGAGAGAGAGAGAGAGAAAGGAGATATGGTGGCCATGCATGGGATATGAACACTGACAAACTGATGAGGTTTGGAGGACAGGTGGGACACACAGACATGGGGGGGGGGGGGGGGGGGGTCCTTCTTCTTCTCTCCACAGTGCTGAAATACTTCCCTGCTGATCTTCAGTAAACTGAGAGCCCAGCGTGCCCCTCACTTTTTTCCACTGCTGCTCAAGGAGAAATGACCGGGCTGAACTCTGTGACCTTAAAGTGGGCGGACTGCACCTTTACAGAAAGCACCTTTTGTTCATTTTAAATCCAATGTGGGATTGATGAAGGGAAAGAATCAACGATGACTCAAAGCAGTGCAAATTCACAGATGCAGTTTTATACAGTCTCATAAACAATACAAGATGTGTCAGTGTCAAAATAACTTCCACACTGACATGAAGTTATTCATATTTAACCTTTGAAGAATTGGACAATATATGTATCCATGTTACTGTTGGACAGAATGTGAGCAGTGATGAGAATCCATCCATCCCTCTCCCTTCTCCACCTCGTTCTTTCCACCTTTGATGACGTCTTTAAAACCGTGTCAAGAATACATAAACAGGTGTTTTTAATTATTAAAGCAGACGTCTTCCTCTGCCCTCAGGAAGCGTGCTTTCACAAAGCTGAACAACGTGCAAAAACCCACTTCCAACAAAGGCTGAAGGCAGAATTCGGCTTTTGAATATTTTATTTTTCTGGAATTTGTTGCAAAACTGTGAACTCGAAGTTGCAACAAATTAGGACGATTGCTGCAGACAACTTCTAGAGCATTTATTGATCAATTGAGTCAATCGAAAAAATAATTATCTAAATAGTTCCTGAGCAATAATTTTTTTTTTAGTACCAAAAAGCAACTGGTTCAAGCTTCTTAATATTGAGAATTTGATGTTTTGCTTGTCAACTGCATATATTTAGGTATATTTAATCTATATAGCAAAAACATAATATAGGCAAATTAAATTTCTCCTTGCACTGCGAAAATATTCAACATATTAGTCCATAATGAAAACCATCAGTAGTTGCAGATCTGAATACTTGAATACCGCCAGATTCATTCTTTAAAAACTCCTTAACAAGGTCGGTAGGTAATTTGTAACTGTGATATTAATCATACAACTTATTGTTTAAAGCACATTATAATGTACTTTTCCATTTATTGATGTAGTTTGTATTATGTGTTTACTATATATTAACGCACATTTAACACAATTATTTGTTAAAAACCTCATTATATGGTTAGAAACCCGTGGTGGGCCAACATGCAACAAAGGGAACAAACACTCAAACAGCACACGGATCTTTTCCCACTAAATCAAAGAGCCTCTTGCTGTGTTGAATCAGATCCATGTTGCTTCTCCATCCTGTAGCTGTTCCCAGATCCCCCGGCAGGAAACACTACATGGACAGAACAGCCTCATAAATAAGTGAGAGGTGTTCAAGGCAGAATATACTCTATCACTATTCTCCCTTCACCCACAAACTGCATGACCTTTGACCAACAGCTTGAAAAAAAAATACAATATCCCTATGGAGCCATGTGCAGATTGAAGCCGAAACACCATTTTATTTATTCTGAAAGGGTCAAGAGTTAAAACAGAATTGAGGGGTTTGGGGATTTCTCAAGGTTTACGAGCCCAGATAATCCTTTAAACATAAAAAACAATACACACATTTTGTGTGTACCTCATTCAAAATCCTCCCGACCAAAAAAAGTGCATCACTGGGAGGGAGTGTGAATTCACGGTCACATGCACTAACATCCCTGGATTACTGTGCACAGGCTGGGTTGTGTGTAACCTGTGTCATGACAACGACAATAGAAAGACACAAGTAGCCACTATTTGTTTTCCATGAAGAGAGATAAACTGGCACAAACTTTCTTTGTTATCCGGCTGCCAGCTTTGTTTGGACTTGGATTGCTCTTCTGTGTTTGAGCATTTCCTCCATAACACATCACACATTCATGGGGCGAACCAAGGGGCGTTGTGAAGTCCCACTGACCTTGACCTTTGACCTCTGAATTGTAATCAGGTCATCCGTCGGTCACAGTGAACTTTTGTGCGAGAGGTGGGTGTGCCAGTAGCATCCTTTTCACAACAACATGATGTGGCCTTAACTTTGGCCCTGAACCACCAAAACCCAATCAGTTCATCTCGGGAATTCAAGTGAATGTTTGGACCAAATTTGAAGGAATTCCCTGGAGACATCCCTGAGTTGTTCGGGTTCACAAGGTCAACACGATGTCTCAGGAACCTCCACAGTACTCAAAGTATAAACATGTGATTCGATAAATGAAAATGTGTGTAGCAAGAGGCGGCAAAAACAAAAACACAAATTAAGTGTAAAATGGACTTTATCACATTCACATTGCAATAAATCTCAATTTGATAACTTTATATGATACATGAGGGGGGGGGGCTGATGTACATATGTTCCTTCAGTACATTAATTAATGCAATTCAGAGTGTCCTTGTATAGAAACACACACACACACACTCATTTACAAATGGCTGGTAAATACTGTTTAAAAGCTCTCCAGAGGAAAAAAAATGCCTGTGACATCAAACCATTTTGGAGGAAAAGAAATTGAACCCGACATTCACACGAATCAGAGGAAACTCGCAAAGACTGCATCTGATCTGCGGTTCGACGTGAGATGCCGACGTCAAACCGAAACAAATACCGTAGAAATTTTTTTACTTGCAACTTTGATGAAACCTTTTTTGCGATTAGTAGTGGAATATTTGACCCACTACATATAGTAGAAGTACGTTATAGATTTTGAAGGCAATACCTTAAAGTGTGTTTTAAATCTCTGCTCTATTAGTGGTGTCAAATTAGAAAGCAGTTTTCTTTTTAGCTGCACGTTCAGGGAAAAATTCTCACCAGTTTTCGGTAGCTCACAGAAACACGACTCTGAATCCACAGGTCGTTTGTTTTAGACTTTACTCAACGAAGAAGATGTACCGTTATTTTCGTGATTCTACATTAGCTTTCTTTAACATTTTCAAGACACACGATAAAACTTTTTCTTTTTTTTAAACTAGACGTCTCTCAAACATAAAAGTGTGTATTCATTTTTTCCAAGCACTGACTTCCATCCAATATGGACCTAAAGAAAAAATTCATCTAAAAAAATAAAAACATCCAAGGCATGGGAAATATAGTGAGACACCGTGAACTGACAAATCAAAAAAAGATCAACCCAAATATCTGAGCATCCTTTGAAGCTTACGTTATGTCTTACAAACAAAAAAAAATGGAGTGTACAGGACATTAATAGCTATTTGTGATTCTGTATTTACACTTCATAATGAATCTCTGAAGAACAACAGACATTGTGGCGCCCACGAGTAAACAGATGCCACGCCGGGTCGAGTGAGGGTGGATTTTCTCAATTATAATAATTTCACCTATAATTCTCTATTATTATCTTGAGAAAAATACAATAATCCAAGAAAACGTCCCAGACGGGGATAGACATTCATTCCACACACTCACACACATACAGACACACACACACACACACACATATTCATACACGCCAGTACAACCAGAGAGGTGTAGAAAAGACATTTTGAGTGGTTAACCACAGAGGAGTCGACAGATGGGTGGAACCTCTGAACAACAGCAGCAGCATCTCTCCCTCGTTCTTCTCTCTGACAGGAAGGAGACTCCATCTCACGCATCATTAGAAATTAAACTTGATTTTCACAAAAATCCAGCACACAAATAAGGTGGAACAAAAAAGAGACAGCATTCTGTGCTGGTTTTCTCTACCCAGGCGATCAGAGGGGACAGCACTCGATCTCGGTGAATCTCTCAGGACCCCTGCGGTGGTTCCCAATTATCCCCAACCGCTAAATCCCGAGCAGTGATGAAAGCAAGGAATGTTTTGCTGTTGGTAACTTGAGAAGTCCAGCAAGCACAGAAAGTTCTGCCTCCTGACGATGTGTCCAGAACCAGGATGTGTCCGGCACAGAGGATTTTGACCTCACAGCCCATGTGATTTCCGAAAAGCTCCCAAACTTCCATTTGATTATGACTCAGATCTCCGGGTCCTCACTTGTCCAGAAATGTGTCTCTCACATAAAGAGGAAGCTTTTCCCAGGACTTTAGAGTAAACAGGATAATTCAGTGGAGAGGATACTTCTGGGTAACGGAGGAGGAAAAGAAAGAAAGGAAGGAAAATGTAGAAAAGCTGCTGCTCATGAACCAAAATCACTCAATGGTATGAAAAATAAAACAAAAATGTAAAAAATAAATCCAGTTGTCACATGGTCTGTTGTATGAGAAATATTAAAAAATAATGAGCTCTAAAGGATGCACTGGTTATGAGGAGATCATGTCACTCTTCCTGATTGGTTAGCGGCAGCTTCGAGCTCGTCTGTCCTGAAAATCTACCTCTTTTAATAAATAGTAGAAAAATAACATTTTCCTCTTTTTAAGTGATATTTTCTTCTGTGTTTGCGTGAACCTCTGAATGTTTTGGCTACTTGTTCACAGACATTCATGAAAAAGTTCAAACAGCTTTCCAAACGGCTTTATAAAAGAACCAGCAGCTTCTCCTTTGAAAAGGCAAATACTTGAGAAGTGTCTCTATCTTCAGAACCACTGAGAGTGAAGCTGTGGTATAATCCGTAATTATGGGATGGAGCCCTGGGGCAGCATCAGGCTCTCGGTTGAATTTGATTATCCATTGATCCAATAGTGGAGGAAAACGAAGAAGTTTGTCCTGTGTCGAGTGTTTCAGGTTCAACTTGTGTCCTCTCCTTGTTGAATGAGCTCGGGCAGAGCTGGCTCCCAAAGCTCCTGAAGGCCAACTTTCTTTAGAAAACAAAGAAAAACTCCCCATTTAGTTATTTCTACTGGCCCAGGTCTGGTCGGTGTCTGTGAAGCCGTGTCGATTTCCCAGATGTTAGACTGGGATCGGTGGAAAAAGGGATGAGATGTTGGCACAATGACACCAGGAGGCTAACACCCACAAGGAGCTGAGGAGGAAGTGTCCGCAGCTCAGTGGCACGATGGGTTCGAGTCCAGCTGTGGCCTCTCTCTCTCTCCGTCCGTCCGTCCGTCCAGTCCGTACCCAACTGTCTAATCGAGCACAAATGTTTTTCCTTTTTTAAAATAGTCATTAATAAGAAATATAAAAATCCCTGGCAGGAGGGGCAACGCCACGGCCGAGGATCAGCACTCTGCGTCCACGCTGTGCACGGTGACCGCGGCCTGCAGGTGGTGCGTGTGCAGCGGGTGGTGGTGCGTGTGCGTGTGGCGGTACGGGTGGAACTTGTGGCTGAGCAGCGCTGCCGTCTGGGGCGGCGTGTCCAGGTCCATGTCGTCGTCATGGTTCCCCACGTCCACGCCGGCCGAGAGCGGGTCGTTGTTTCCGGGCGGATTCTCGCTGTCCTCCTGCGGACTCATGGTGCTGTAACCTGGAGACAGGAAACAGGAAGAGGTCGGCGTTAGTGAAGTGAATACAACTCAGCATCCTTAATAAAACCTAGAGGTCGTAGCCCTGTTGTAAACCAGAGTCCCTCATGAACACACACGGGCAGATGTAGGAAATGCGTTAAATGGTTTTGTTTGTCATCGCTTAGGCCGAGAGACTTGAAATAAATTAATTAAACCTGCAATAAAGCAAAACTTCTGTGTTTTACATCGCAACATACATTTTTTTTTTTAGTAAAAGATACAGAACCAAAGAGCCTCATTCAGTCGTTGCACAGAGAATCAAAGATCTGAACAGCTCCACGTGCACCAGCGGGGCTCAGCCTTCACAACCAGGAAATTAAAGGACGCCATAAAAGAATCTGCTCGGCAAATAACGCCCTCGGGTCTTAGACATTCAACACAGGAACAACGCTGGTGAATACATGCTAACACAGAACGCTTCTCTTTTCATGGTGCGGTGACTACTACACATCCCTGCCGGGGATTATCTCTCCCATATGTTCTCAGTTTCACACCAAAATGTGGAAAAAGGAAAGAAGAATGATACATATTTATGATCGCTTTCCTTCACATACGTGCAGCCTGAGGAGACGGCGTCGGGAGCCAACATGGCTGTGAGGGTAGCCTACATTGGTAAAGTGGAGCAATGGCAGCACTGCTGTCACTGGGAGTTACTGGGTCAAAGTGTGATTAACAGATGGAACATAAGGAGATCTATATTTTATGATGCTGCACTCGACTGAATGTAGTATCCTAAATTCATACCAGGCCAAACTTCATCTCGATCAAGCTTAATTGATCAAAGTGGTGGAGATCTATATTTTAATGTTGTGTATATAATAGAAGGGAACATATGCAGCCTTGTGTAAAATAGGGAAATGTCCTCTGGGTTCCCTGAGGTGCAGTAGAACCTTCACCTGAGTCAATTTGAAACATTTTCTTGTAAATGTTCGCCCCAGATTTGTCTAAATTAGCCTGGTTAAAAAAAGACAATGGAAAGGACGGACAAAAAAAGGAGGGGGACGGGGACGAAGGAGGGATAGAAAGAGATTGAGGGGATACTGAGGGAGGGATAGAGGGAGAGTGGGGGATTAAAGGAAAAGAGAGGGATGAAGACTTCAAAGAAGTTCCAGGCTTCAGCACAGAGCCGTAGCTTCAGGTTGGTTCAGTGCTCACGGTGTCCTCTGGACAAATTTAAAGCTGCACCAGGAAACTAAATCCATCCTGAAGTCGAGACATGTGGACAGAGGAAACTATTGGAGAGAAAACTAAAAAGGTCTCATTATGATAAGACCTTTCAGATTGGTGTTATAAACAAAATAAGCTGTGTGGATGGTAGTAGAAGGGCAACTTTGACTGAGCAGCAACATATCTGCGTGGACTTATGAATAACATTCCCTCTTTCCATTATTTGTAAACTCCTCTTCCTCTCTGTCTCCGTCCTCTTGCCCTTCAGACTCACTCCAATGTCCCTCTTTCATCATTTTTACATGTTTACATCTCTGCACTTGTCCTCCATGTCCTCTCCCCACTAATGAATTATGATATACTAGTCTTTCCTATGTTTAATGTCTTTGCCTTCTCTTGAACTATATTATAACATGAGAAAGATACTTTTTATTTAATTCTGCTGATTTTCTTTCCACAAAACGTTCACTCAATAACGAACCTTGTGTAGATTAACAATATTTGATGTTCAGGATTATCTCAAGTTGCACTTAAATGTAAAATTTTTTTTATTATTTATTTATTTATGATACGTAATAATCGTAATGAACAACAGTAAGTGAGAATGATTCTTTCTAGTAGGTTAAAACTAGTTTTCTTTAATTCTGCTGATTTTCTTTCCACAAAACGTTCACTCAATAACGAACCTTGTGTAGATTAACAATATTTGATGTTCAGGATTATCTCAAGTTGCACTTAAATGTAAAAATTTTTTTATTATTTATTTATTTATGATACGTAATAATCGTAATGAACAACAGTAAGTGAGAATGATTCTTTCTAGTAGGTTAAAACTAGTTTTCTCCATTCCTTTACAGCTCTATCTCACATTTCTCTCTCCTCGCTGGCTGAATCCACTTTATCCCACTCTCCTCTCTTCACATTCACCCTCTCGCTCGTCCTCGGTTATGCAACAAGTAACAAGAGACACTCGTGCCAGGAAGTGGAGCGATGCCATATGTAGGTGGTGAGAGCTCATGCGGGTGAAACCGTCCATCCGCACTCATCGAGTGTCAGACTTACACAAGTTCTACAAATGGTTACAGGGAACATGAGCCTCTGTCTCGCGGAGAGCCAGAGAGAAGAGAAGAGAGAAGTAGAGAGCGGTGATGTCATGGAAAGAGCGAGCCAAGAGCTGAACCACTGCCAGTGAGCTGAGTGGGAACTGTGGGTTTAACGCTGGGCCGTAACATTCGGGAAGGAATAGTGTTCATTTTATAAAACTGAAACCTAAGCCTAAGAATGGGATTGAAATGAATTTAATTTTATTCAGGTTTTAATGCTCTATTATGAGCATGTTTACAGGAATTTAAATAGCCTTGTTTTGACCTATATTCTGGTTTGGATCATATTTGGCATATGGTGTTTACATGGAATATGAGAAACCTGGTAATTCATATAACTATACATGATAATTACAGTATCCGGGTTTCTGATCATCCATGTACATCTGGGTCTTGATTACTCATCTCAGACACTATGCTCTGTGCCGACAAAGAATATTCAGAAACCTGGATGAAGTAAAATTGCATAACCAGGGACCTGCGAAAACTGAGGATATGAGTTTGCGTTCACCAGACTCACAAGTTATAAAACCATCCTCATTTTCTGCCACTTCTCTGAGCTTGCATCACCTCGGCTTAGGGTGAATAAAGGTTACTGTGTGAAGAGATACTGTCGAGCACTTTGGGTTTTATGGTTTCAACACTACTCCACATTTACAGAGCAGTGAATCCAAAAACCAGATTATTTTAGACCAAACTATCTGTCGAGAGATCATCATGAATACGTTTGACCTCAAGATGGTGTACAGCTAGATGAGAGACACATGATGCCTTTTCACTTTATCTTTCATTGAGTGTGTTATATAGGGTTTTGTGTATGTTAAAGTTCTGCAAAGTTAAAAAACTCTCCTCCCCCACAGAAACCACTGAGGCTCCTGAAATACCTCGTCAGCAGTTGTGCAAAAGGGACAGGAGCTAAAACCGAGTGTTTCAGACAGAGGCTGAAAAGAGGAGCTGCAGTAATGGACAGTTTGAGGAGAGTGACTTGTTTTCTGAACATTGGAGCATGTCAACATTTTCTCGTAATAAAACAAATGAAAATGATTAACCTGTATATGCGCAGAATATGTCTCCTTTGAAATATGCCCCATTGACGATAGTGACTTTAGGTTAAGACTTTTTAAGACCGTAACAAATTAAATTCAAGACCTTTGTCAAGTTTTACAGATAAGAAGGAATATCAGAGTCGCCCAGAATTACTTGCACTTCCCCATGAATGATATGGTGAAGTAACCAAGTAGAGAAAAACTCTGGAAACGCCACGTCATAAACTACAGGCATTTAACCTGGAGTTTTGAACGTTATCACATTTGTGCATTTTTTAAAAACCCTCCTAGTCTCTGTTAATTGATGTATGTGTGTTTAGCACAGGAATAAAATGTCTTACCGTGGTCGCTCTCTGTCCCGGATCGTCCCCAGTAGCGTCGCCTCCGCTCGGGAGTGTGCGTGTGTCTCTCGATCACCGCTGCTATGAATCTCGTGTTGCTGACTGAAAGTGAGGGGAGAACACAAACAGATCAACACAGAGGCCGCGGGTGAGTAGGAACCCACGTGTGTTTACTGTGGGAAAAGTGACGACCTATCGAAGCTCAAATAAACACTTCAACCACAGCTTTCAGGTATCAGACAGAACTTACTGATGCCTCTGTCCTCGTGGCTGTCTTCGTCCCGCTCGTCTCGTTCATTATCCAGGTTCGACATTCTCACTGACATTTCTGGAGCAGCGTGGAGGTGAAGAGAGTGTGGGGGGAGGAGAGAAGCAGAAGACTGAGATCAGATGGATGTTACCGTTCTAAAAAATGTAAATTATTGCAAGAATGACAAGCAGGAGGATGGGGGGTGTGTGTGGACTTTGCTGACTTTTATATCCAAACAAAGCACAAGTAACAAAAGGCCATCATGAGATAACATCAGCTGCTTTAACTCAGACAATAACCTGTGTACAAAGATGAGCCCGAGGGAAGGGAAGGGTGTGTGTGTGTGTGTGTGTGTGTGTGTGTGTGTGTGTGTGTTGATACAACAGCTGCTGCTGCGTGGTGCTAGTGTCAGTCGCTGCCAGACTGTTTGTTAATGTTGTCGCTTTAAAATGTTCTTTTCTGTGAAAATGTGAAGCGACTTACAAACTTCTTTCCATTTGCAGTTTGTTACGCCACCAGGCCGAGCAGGAAAATGTAAAATAACACATTTCCTCGTTTCCTCCATGCTGCCAAGATGTGATATTAAAAAAATAATGTGGAAATGTTGAAATTTGACTTCCATTTCAATTTCACAGATCTATTTATTGGATACAATTGACTTGTCTTGGCTTGTCTGTATAAATGCGAGACAGAATCCATCTGTAGTCGTTTTCAGACATGAACTCTGGACAATCTCTGCACAATAGGACGAGACAATCTCCCTTTTGCATGAAGAACGCAGAGATTCATACCAAAAACTCTCAAACCACGATGCTTCTCTATAAGTTTATATTTTCATCTCTGTCTTCTATGTGTATGGCTCCTCTTTTCCATCCTGACGTATTTGTATTCTTTTGGTTTCTCTCAGTTCTGTGCCTACTCTCTCTGTGTGGATCCTCTGGAGAATCTCCTGCTCTATTCCCACATGTGCTCTGGAAAACCTCAGGAGATTCACCGGGGTTCAGTGCCTGTCTGGAAGCAGCCTGTGAGTCACACTTACCCTGAGCAGCCAGTGGTGACATGTGCTGGTGAGAGCGCCGGTGGATCTGGTGTCTGTATGCATACACAGCCAGCACCAACACCATGATGCATCCCATAATGCCCCCAGCGACCGGACCCACGGGGGCGCTCTTGATCATGTTCAGAGACGCCACCTCCTCATCTGCAGATGAAAGCGAGAGAGATAAAGAGAGAGAGAGATGATGAGAGAAGGATGAGGCAGAACGGACGAAGAAGTGACAGAACAACGAGCCAGAATCAAACAGCTCGGGCTCGGCTCCCGACTCGGGCTGCCGCTGCCAGTACTTTTCTATTTCACTCTCCCATCAGTGTGTCACGCTGCAGAATGATTATTAAAGCTAACAGCCAATTAAAAAAAAAAAAAAACTGATAACAGAGCTAGAGACAAACAACCAGGCAACAGAGACGTTTCAGCCTGAATCTACACAAGTCACAATTCAGCTGTGACCAGGATGACAATGGAATTAATTTGACTTCTGTTGTTGCTCGTTTCCTCCCTCCACAGGCTACATCTCATAACAGTGAAATCTAGTTAAAGCACAATTTCACCCTGAAAGACTCAGTCTCTTTGCACAATAATAAACGCTGTGTGTTGAAACTCACCAATGACTCCCAGGCCGTCGGTGTAGGGACTCTTGGCGCCGACGATGCCCCCGAAGCATTCCTTCTGCAGGGCGCAGTACGGCTTGTCCAGGTGAGTCTTACCATCGCTCTCCACCATGCACCACTCACAGTCCAGCACGCCAAAACAGTCACTGAAACGGGAAGCAGAAAACTCAATGAACATTCTCCAAGAGTTGTTTTTTAAAAGTATTATAGTGCTAGAGAAGTTCTGGATTTGTCGAGGTGAGAATACTTTCTCCAGCTTTTTGCCCTCCGCCAAGGAAGCTACGTTTTCATCTGCGTGTGTTTGCCTGTTGATTAACTACTGGAAGGATTTTTATTGATTTCTCAGAGAATAATTCATGAGTCTTCAGGGGACTGATATCTATGAGTGAGAACAATTTCATGCAGATTCCAATCAAAACCCAGATCTGGTGAATTAAAAAATGTGGTTTCATAAGGGCACTATTGGACCTTGGCAGAATAATGTGCTCTCTGAGCTCCACTCCAGTTTATGAATTCATTTTGATGGATTTAGACGGGAACTCGGCTCAGTTTTATTAGCATATATACACACATGCTCTTTTAATATCATCAAAAGTGTTTTGTTTGTTTCTCTTTACCAACACAATCATGTGTTTCATGCAGACCAACAAAGGTGAAAAGGGTAAAAACACAAATCTACACGTCCCATTTGTTTCCACTAGGCGGCACTGTCCCACAGCAGAGATATTCTCCCCGTTGTCACCCTGTACTGCACCTCAAGGCAGATTTAGGTGTATCTGTATGGATGTGTTTGTATATACTTAATGCATAGTGTGTCTGTTGTGTAGTTCAGTGTGTGTGTGTGTGTGTGTGTGTACCTGCTGGTGTATCTCTGGCTGCAGCGGGTGTTGATGCACTGGGGCAGGGTGTCGTGCAGACTGGGATCAATCACATTCAGGCTGACCGGCTCCTGGTGCACTTCACAGCTCGGGTTCCTTTGCAAAACACAGACGTAAATAAACACACGGGGTCAAAACACAGAAATGCAGAAGAGGCGACAACATCCTCGGTCAAAACATCCAGCCGACAGAATCCATCAGACTCCGAGAGGGAAACACGTTACGTTCAACAAAAGCAAACACAGGAAAACTGACACAGGAAAAATGGAAAAGAAAATCAAAGCTTGAACACACAAAGCACGTCAATGTATGCAAATGAGCTCCGGAAAGGACAAACAACAATGACACGACAACAGAGAGAAATCTGACAGTGAGAGACGATAATTGCATGTCTCCCTGAAATAAAACAGGAATTGGCATTTGATGCATTGACATGCTGTCAAAGGAGGCCGATGGTTGACGGGAGGAGGTGGATGAAACAAGAGGAAGAGACGGAGAGAGAGAGGGAGGGAGGTGTGAGAGGAGGAGAATGATGGACAGAGCGAGATGAGAAGGAGGAAGAGACAGACACGCAAAAACAGAAAGGAGGGACAGTGAAAGACAAGTGAAAGTGAGGAAACACCCAGAAACATTCACAAAGCACAAAAGTGTCCACAATTAAATTCACAACAGGAAGTGAGAGGGACAGACTTCAACACAGCACAGCAAACATGTTTCACATTAGTGATAAATACTGCAAATAACACATAAGTAATGTATCAGATATACTAAATATTAATTATCAGATGTATGTTAACAACACGAGAAATTGAGACATTTCAATTATGACATACACAACTTTGTGTATTTGTAATGAATATGGATACTTCCTGGACATGTCGCCAGTCCATCACAAGGCCATTATTATTATTACGGTTATTATAACTATTATAATCATGGCAACCTTATTGCTCTAACCATCCTCACTTCTTAAAAATGGTTAAAAGGAATCAAGCATCATATGAAAAGTATCCTTGTTCATTACGTACCTAAAATTATAATACATTTTTTCCCCGCAAATATATGTTTCATATTTTTCTCAACCTTATATCATTAAGTATAATTCCTGAGCGATATATATGTGGAGATACGTGAAGTGTCTTTGAGGCAGAACTTCCACTAACCTGTTCTCAGCACTGGTGAGGTTGCCTGTGCACTCGTTGACCTCTAGGGGGCACTCACATGGACACTCACACTCATTCTGCTCCATTCTGAAAACACACACAATGTCATGGTCAGTCAGAAACTCTACTACCACTGTTTGCTGTTTATATCACAACAAACTTCTGTTAGAGTGTGTGGGGGGGCGGAGCTAAGACCTGTGGCAGTTGAGGCAGAGTCGGTCCACGGTGCTGCAGGCGCAGAACGCCAGCGAGTCACACGTCTCGTTGACGATGCCGGCGAAGGCGTTGGTGCCGGGGATCCGGGTCAGACGGTACTTTGAGCAATGGCTTCCATGGACCAGGTTGGTGAGGTCGCCCTTACGGAGAAATAGAGGATTAGATTCCATCTCCAAGGGTAACAGGACGATTAAAGTACTTGAAGGTAATACCTCTTAATTAATACTGAAAATTTTCCATATATATTTCTTACTGTTCAGATCTTATTTATTTACATATTCACTTTAAATATTGCACAATACTTTGCACTTTTACTGCCTTTTTTGCACTTCTGGTTAGATGCTAAACTGCATTTCTTTGTATAAGTACTTGTACTGTGCGATGACAATAAATTTGAATCTAATCTAATCTAATCTAATGATGAGGACAAACGATCAACAGGATATTATAAAGCAAATTCTTAGGAAGATGAGGTATTAAGACAAATTTGTGATTTTATTCTCAAAGACTTAATCTAAAAGTATAAGTACATCACTTTAACATCTGTAAAGCTGCTGTTTTTGATGAATGTAGTAGTTAGCCATGGCAGTTTTAATAGATATATAATACACAGGAGCAATTCCTGGGTGCAATTAGAACGTCCACCACTAGGCAGCAGTGTTGCTCTATCTAATATACATACAGTGCACTCCTCAGACTGTACCTGTGAGTCCAATACTGACGAGTACCATGAGTCTGACCCTCAAACATCGCTGACTTACCACGATGCTGGTGTTGAACTTGTAGAAGCGCTGCACGGTGCGGTCGCTGAAGCTGTTGCACAGATTCTTCTTCACAAAGTTGGGATGGTTGAGGATGTCGTTCGCAACCAGCGGCTCCTGCAATTAAAAAAAATCAAGATTAAAAACTGAGGAATGAAAGATTACAAACAGACGAATGGTTTGTTTATGGATGAGAATGAGTTGTGTTATTTATTGTCTTTGCATTGTAACCTACAATTAAATCTTTGTGCACTTTCCCCCAGATTAAAGATCATCAGATTTATTCTCACAACCACACGTTTTAGAGCAGTTTTTAATGTGACTGGAGGTCGGTTTGAAGGGTTACGCAAAAAATGACAGAACAGATTTCCATTGCACTTGGATGAAGAGTGGGACATGGACCGAGAATGAACCCATTCAACTTTAACATGGATCTAGACACAGGGGAGAATCCAAAGCAGTTTTCATGACTTTTTCAACATTGTGACATGCAGCGCTTTTTATTTTTACATTTTCACTGGTTTCCATTCAAAGACCTTGGTGAAAGAAAATCAGGCACATTAAGAGGACTGTGTGTGATCTGTTGCAGCAGATTCAAAATGGTTTCATGTGGGGGTGCGATGCTACAAAGCTGTAACTACCCCCAGTGTGTAGCTGGGACAATGTGAAGGATAAACAGTATGTTGGTGGATGCATGTGTTCCTCTTATTTATGTAGTTGTTGTGTGTTTCCGGGTGCGTTACCTTGTGCGTGATGTGCTGCTGCTCTGCAGGGGCATGACCTTTGGGGTCAATGAGAGTGGGGTGGGCCACCAGGTACCCTCTGTCCTCCATTATGAAACACCTACGATGTGCACAGATAAATGTTAGAGAGCAGACAGTGACTCTTTAATTCTTGAGCTATAACAGAGAAGTGAATTTAAAGAATATACATGTGAATCCCTTGTTTTCCCGATGCTAACTCCAGCTTCATTCATCTGAATAACACGGCTGCATTCTTCTTCCCTTTGTCCCTTAAACATTCTGCAGAAATATGTCTGGTCTCTGGCCCACGCCCCCTTTGAGCTAATCCTGTTTTACATGGCCTCTGCACACCAACAGGGAGAGCATGAAGGAAGTGGAGCGAGGGAGAGAGGGGGAGAAAAACAGGGGGAAGAAGAGGGGGTTGGAAAAGAAAGGATGAAGACCAAGAAGACTAAAAAAACAAAAAAAGGGACATTAAAGCTGGAGGAAGTATGTAGGAACTGAGGAGGCAGCGACGCCACATCTGCGGCAGGAATGCTGTGATAATCAGCTTAACTCTTTTCCCTCCTTCTTTCTTCTTGATCTCTCTGCAAGTTGCTCAGTGAAACGTGGGGGAAAGAGAAAAGGAGAAAGAAGAAAGAAGCAATGATTTGCAAAAGTCAATCATCCCGATCGATCCCTCCCCCACCCACCTGATCTTGTTGCCCTTGTCCTGGTTGCAGACGGGCAGCAGGTCCAGCAAGACTTTGTAGAAGTAGCGCAGCGTGAAGTCGATGCCCATCACGGCGATTGCGTAACCAGGAGCCGTCTGAGTGCTGCAGGAAACAGAAAACACGGATTAGAAGAAATTCTGGAAGAAAAACTGATTTTGTGTCGTCAGCTGCACACTGAGAACAAGTGGAACAGAATTGTCAGTTGCGTTGTTGGTCCCGAGCCACCAATACAAACCGCACGCAGCCCTGCACACTGTGTGTAGACGTGTTTACAGACTGTGTGATTACACGCTCACTGAGTCGGTACACAACAACACCCTGATCCCGGTTCATCACACACTGATAGTGAGTGTTTGTGTGTGTGGACTGAACATTTGCATGGACCATGGTAAACAGATCTTATCCAGCTGATGGAAACGGATGTTGACCACTGTGGAGATGTGGAAGCTCAGTGAACTGCGTGTTGGTCTCACATCTCACACAGGCCGTGTCTGAAACATTGTGTAATCGCTTTTTAAACTTGGAAGTCAAATGGTCTTTTGGATTTTCCTTCTTTAGCACGAGATTGTTTATATATAATAATCCCTGATCCCACCTGAATTAGCCACTGGGGGTAATGATCAATATTTTGGGGCTTCAGGTGCAGACAGGTGAGATCCAGAACTTCCCCTTTGCTGAACATTGTAAACATTCCTACGAGTTTCTTTTACCACAACGTTTCTCCACACGAAACACACACAGTGAAACTTTGTGTGTGTGTGTGTGTGTGTGTGTGTGGGGCGGGGGGGGGGGGGGGGTTCCAAAGCGCCCTGGTGATTTTCAGGCCTCCAAAACCATGTTCCTCCCCAACAGGTTCTATATATTCACATGCAAAATCGGTTTATTGCGATAGTCTTACCTCGATGCGTGGAGGGTGTGGCTGATCGTGACCACGTATCCGGCCCCGCCCACGTCCAGGTAGGGCCCCGTGAAGGTGATGAGGCCAGGGTTTGCCACAGCATGCTGGTACCTGCAGGACGCATCACACGGGCAGAGGGTTAGCTCACTGAGCTCAGATCATCTCAGAACTTTCTCCTGACTGACAAAGTAAATGATCATATAGATGCTCCCCAAGATTTTTTTTTTCCGACTCTTAACTTGCAGGAACATGTGATCTGTGCTGGACGAACAAATTAGCCTAAGTATTCCTTTAGTGGTGTTGTTTAGAGGTTAATTTTTCACCAATTAAAGGCTCAAATATTTGCTAAAAGTCTCAGTTCTCAGTTAAGTAGGACTCATTTACCCTCGCTCATTTATAAACAAAGTCTGTGGATATTGCTCTGAGTTCATCGTTGATTTCTTTCTTTTGACATGTTTGTCTGGTTTTGAATTTGAATGGCGCCCGGGTTGAAAAACACAATCCTTCCCCTTTAACTTGTAAAAGTGCAAATCTTTCAATGAACATCACAAAAAAGAAAAGAAATAACAGAAAAATCGCTAAACTTGCTGGAGTAAGATAACGACTAAAACATTAAAAGCTTTCTAAAAACAAGTTTAATTTCTCTTTAAATGATTGTACTGATTTGTACTTTACCAAATTTAACTCAGTACTGAGCATAAACATTCACCTGAGTTTTCACACATACTCCTTCCCTTTAATGTGTACCAACCCCTCCACACACACACACATTCCCCCCCGTTCCTCACTAAGCCTCACCATTGTCTGCGGGTCGGGTCGAAGGCTTTGTCCATCAGTGATCCCGGGTAGATCCGGAGCACCCCACTGGGGGTTGCTATGTAACGGCGCACAATGTAGCAGTTGAGGCTACTCATTTCCATTAGTGTCATCCACTCATCCGTGACGTGACTGGTCGCCATAACCTCGTTCCTGACGGAGGACTGTGGGGAGGGATGGAGAGACGGAGGGAGATGGAGAGAGGAGAAAAAGTTTTAATCAGGGTTTGGCGAAAAAAAGGAAAGTTGGAAAAGGGAACTTTGCAATTTAGTTTGAAGACAAACCCACCAACAATAAAGGAAAAAGTTAACGAGGTCTTTGAAATGGTAAAACTAACTTGAAGCTGGAATTATTGTTCTGTATCTATAATAAGATCATTTTGATGAAGAGAGAAGAAATAGCAAATCTTTCAAATCCAGTTTTTAAGCTTTAATCTGATTTATAAGTCCAAAAAGCCCAGTTAGAAAAAAAAAAATCACATCTCTGTGGCATTTTCCGAGCAGCTCCTGAGTTTGAAAGAGGTGATGAGGTCACTGGGGGGGGGGGCCTTCAAGACCAGCCTGGGAATTAGAGCTGGGATTTCAAACTCTAACCTCCTACTCCCCCCCCCCCCCAGGGCAGCAGAGCACACAGACTTCCAAAACCACATGGGGGGGTTTATCCCCTTTCTTAGAGATGCAGAACTCCATTTTAAAGTTTTTTAAATCGTAGACGTGCAGATCGGATGTTTTCAAGATGCTGAACTAACGCTGCAATTGAAAAAAAAAAAGGTATTTCTACTTGAGAAAATAGAGTTGTATTTTGTGTTAACTTGTGTGCTTGTGTACCTTGAGGCCTGGGTTGGCGATGAGCCTGGTGTTGTCGCTCAGGTAGGCGGTGTAGTGCTCCACCATGCGCTTGGTTTCTGGCTGACTGAGGTGCTCGTAGGGGGAGGAGAAGCTGCCGGCGGCCAACATCACAGTGGGGGATTCTGGGAAAAACAGAAAGGGAAAGAAAGACGGTCAAGAGATGTTCAGTTTAATCGATGTTGTCGAGATGACTATGGAAAGAATGAGATGACGATTGCTTTACTGAGAAACAGCACCCCCTATAGTCACAGTAGTTTTCACATGGAGAAAAAACAATGTGTTGACCGTATTATTCCCACTCGCTGAACTGAAACAACTAAACAGTTGATATCACCCATGATC
This sequence comes from Limanda limanda, assembly GCF_963576545.1. NCBI lineage: Eukaryota > Metazoa > Chordata > Actinopteri > Pleuronectiformes > Pleuronectidae > Limanda > Limanda limanda. The sequence continues at coordinate 7,853,293 of NC_083644.1, read as the reverse complement.
CCCGGATTCCTGAACCAGAAGAAATACCAATGTAACAAATCCACCAAAGTCTGTTGAGAATTCTACGTATTTGAAAAGTTTCCTGACTCAATATGAACTAATCTACAGTTCATGGTTTCTCTTCAACTTACTGGACCTGATTCTGACAAATAAAGCTGCGACTATCAGTCAGCTCCTCACAGGAGATCGTACCTGCTCTCTCAAGTTATCAAGAACAGAAAAGAGTGGGATAAAAGAAGAAACTTTCCCCATATTCCCAGTCAGTGAACTTTCAAACTACTTTTAAAGCTGCTATTCTGAAGTAAAAATAGTTGCATTGTGTTTATTTTCCAGTTCTTCGAGTCCTTGGATCTGTTGCTTTTCTCACCGACAGTGGCGAGCTGTTTGAAGTGCAGGCAGGAGCTGGGCTGACCCAGCAGGTCCAGGCGGTGGTAGAGCAGCTTGGAGCTGGGAGCCGTGTTCAGGTTCTTCAGGTGCTTCACCGGGATCTCAGGCTGCACGTACACGATGCACAGGATGAACGACGTGTCCTGGACCTGGAGCAGGAGGAGGAGGAGGAGGAGGAGGAGGAGGAGGAGGAGGAGGAGGAGGAGGAGGAGGAGGAGGAGGAGGAGGAGGAGGAGGAGGAGGAGGCTTTAATGCTTTACATCGACATAAACATATTGTGAACAGAATCTGGAGATGACCAAGAGAGAAGGATATCCGTACATAAATGTCAACAGACTTTACAGATCTTGTTTGATTCCCGACTTTAAGTTTATAAGTTTTCATTGTTCCTTATTCCTGATAAGACAACTTTTACCCCGAGAACAACCTCTGATGGATTCATCTCAGAGACCAGGCTGAGCCACCGACTTTAAATAAAGATGGACGACATGACAGCTCCTTAAAAGTGAAGCCAAATCATCTGGATCGCCATCTGTTGGCTGGCTGCGGTACTGGTCATAAATCCAGCCTACTCCAGGTCAAAATAAAAAAAGTACATGTGGTTTTGATTTCTTATTTGACTCCTTAAAATCGGATTGAAACTGCATGAAGATCTTTCCAGTGTTTCATGGTCAGCAGGCATTTTTCACGGAAGATTATTGTCACCGATTTATCACCGGTTTTCACCCGACTGCCTCTAAATGCACCCTGAAGGAATCGTCAGGTCCTAAACTCCTAAAACTTAGTTTTTTAAATCACACAACCTGACAAACAACGACAGTCTGAGAGAACCAGGAGCTTAATGGGTGAAGCCTTTGCTGCAGATTTTTCCGTCACTAGATGAACAAAATGAAACACTCATAAATGAATCCCCTGACATTATCTGGCTGAAGACAAAAGGACAGCCTGGTGTGGGGAACAAAAGACACTTCTGAAGTCAGTTCACATTTTATCTGGCTCCGGAATATTCATTTTATAAATAACACAGACAGCTGCCAAACTCATGGTGGAGGTGTTTGAGCTCGTCAGCGTGAGAAAAACACAAAATGTCAAAATCCCTTAAAAAGGGCGGAAAGTAAAATGCCTAAAGTAAGTGTTGTGTTTTTGCTTCTGCCAAAAGTCTAAATGTCAGAAATGAAAAAGACTCAGCGTGGCGTGATGCTAATGTCGTCCTGACGCCATTTATTTTTCCACGAAAAAAACATGACGCTTCAAGGCCTGGGAGGAAAAGCAGATTTGACGGATAGACAGTTTCTGGGTGTGGGAGCACTTTGTTTTTATCACCGGGACTAATTGAAGGTGGCAGAGGTTTGGTGGAGACACAAAGGCTGGGAACATAAATGTCTATATTACTGTTAGACAGCGGTGCAGTAATGATAAAGAGTCACAGACAGAAATGGAAGCGTTGGAGATAAAAGAAAATGAGCGAGATGTTTTCACGCCTTGATAAAGTCTCACAGGCCCAGAGTCTTCATTTGTCTCCGTGTGCAGGAGCCTGTTCTTCTCTGAAATCCTTTTTACTTCAGGCAGCGTTTAAATTAGGAACAAAATAAGCTCCTGCTCAGTTTCTAATTTCAATCCTCACGTGTTTGAATATATAATTATTCACGGGCCAGAAATTATTTCGATGACTCCTCTTCTCAGCTAGTTTCTTTTTCACTTTTGGACACATCTGAATTTTACAGGTAAAAATACAATAATTTATTGGGACATGGGCATAAATGAGTGTATGTAAATAGCTTTTAAACAAATGCATGTTTTCTTATGTGTCTGTGTTGCAAGAAAATAACTTTAGGCAAGTAATTCATGGTCCAATCTTGGCTGAAGGCAAAATATTGGACATAACTAAATAACTCAAATGTTTGTGTCTCAATCCCCTTTTCCACTGGTCATAATAAACCCACTAACATCCGGCTTTTGTCTGTTATTGTTATGGTTACAATGGGCATTGACTCCCGGGTCAATTGACTCTGCCTCCGATCAGCAGTGATAGAAACATGACACCAGGGCGAACGAGCTGATTTGTGAGGTGAGAGAGAGAGAGCACGTTTTTTAACATGACTCACGTTCCTCTTCTGGCTGCGGGTTTACCCACATTCAAAAATACCCACCACCGCCCACTCATTTTGGAGTAAAGGAGATACGAGTCACCCACCAGTTTCCAGGCGTAGCTGACATTGTAGGCGTCTTTGCTGTTGTCACGGAGACGGTTGGTGTGCCACGACAGAGACGAGTTCACCGGAACAGCGATGACCTGACTGCCCAGAGGGAGGCTGCAAAAACACAAAACATTTATCAAATCACAAAACTGCATTATGTGTAACGTTAAAAGTTATTCTGTTTGTTTGTGTTTTGAATTCAGTGAAACTTGTTCCTTGTTCTCTCTTACTTGAGGATGTTCTGCCGGACCAGGTGGAACCGGGGGATGTTCTCGTAGTGGGTGATGTCTGTGTGCAGGGGGGGCTCCGTCATGAGGTAGGGCCGCGTCAGGGACGGGTGCATCAGGGTGTAGCCTGGGAACCAATCAAATGATCAGGACCAAAGCACAATCAGGATCAATAATGTCGCAGTAGAAACAGCAACATGTAAAGAGCAAATAAAAGAAAAACTGCTGCTGATGTCTTACTGAATGTTTATCACTTTATAACATTTTCAGGCAAATGGGAAAAAAACTGGTCCAATATTTTAATTTTTTTTCAAAGACCTGAAGAAAACTGTTTAAAAAAAGGTTAAAATATTATAATATTATAATATATAAGTGCAGCTATGCTACAGCCAAAATCACACGATTCTGCCTGTAAGTTGTAACTTCTACCAAGACCCCACTTGGCCTTAATCATTGAAATCACTTAATATTTTTCATTAACGATATAATAATATACATGTGTATAATAATATACAATATACAAATAATAATATACAAATGTATTAAAATGTGTGTTCAACCAACTTCTAACTTCAATAAAAAGCAGTTGCTGCTACAAGGTCACTGCATAAATCAAAGTGGACAAACCTCATTTCTAATTCTGCTCTTTCCCCTCATTATTTAAATTCCCCTGAATAAAAACCGCAGCATTGAGCCTTCACACGGTTCTGCAGGAGCTCGGCGGCTCTGGTGAAGTTGTGGCTCTGAACCGAGGCAGGAACTGTTTTTGGGAAACAAACAAAGCTCTGAAGAAACTCGACTGAGTGCCCATCTGTCCTGAAGGCAGCGAACAAACAACGTTCGTTTGTCGCTCAGCTCTAATATGCTGTGTATATTAAGTGACAAAGAGAGTGTGTGTGTGTGTGTGTGTGTGTGTGTGTGTGTGTGTGTGTGTGTGTGTGTGTGTGTGTGTGTGTGTGTGTGTGTGTGTGTGTGTGTGTGTGTGTGTTTAAGTATCAGCAGGTGTGGTGTGTCACACTCTTGAAAAGGGAAATCCGTCTGCTGTGTAATACAAGGACTCTCTGTTCTGACTAATATGCCAAACTACAGTACACACCATACACACACCTTTATGAATCTCCCTCAGGTCGACACTTAATTGAGTCACACAAAGTCTCAGAGAGTTGTAAAATACATTTAACTAAATTCCCTCCACGTAAAACTACCTCTACTACACTCATCTGCTATTTTTACCTGCGGGTCCAGGAGCCTCTTGTCAGCGGCTTATTTACAGAATCATATTCACCTACATTCTAATCGGCAGCGGGCGATTTGAATGGCAGCTAATGACTTTAATGGGAGTAATTTGTCTGTGTTTACCGAGTTGCTGTGTTAATAAGCGCGGTGCAGTAATAAGGTGTAATGATGTGACGGCGTTTTCATTTGCAAAAACAAACATTTGAGAGGAGGGATAAAGAGACGCATTGAGCAGAGCGGTGGAGCAGCAACTCTCACGCAGCTGCGAAGGTTCCCTCATGGTCACAGCCGGGAAAGATCCTGACGCTGTACGTCATTTCATTCTGGAGGTTTTACGACTTTCCTCCACCTCAACTCTCTCCTTCATCCCACCTTTCCACAACCGTACCCTCTAAAAGTCATATTTTAGCTCAGGCTTAGCAAAATGTTCCCCCATTCTCAAACGGGATGGCATTTCTAAGGAATTGTTTAACCCTGTAATCCGCATAGGTGTGAAAACCTGGAAGCGGCGTGAGCGAACCTTTCTCGCCACATTCCTGACATTCCTCCTGACGCCTCTCTCCGTTTTTCTCCACGATGTGTTGACAGCGACGGATACAGCGTGCTTCCAGAAAAGAGAAATACTGCTGCAGCCCGCAGGTTTCCTGTCCGTCTGTGTTTTTGCAGCTAATACTATTCAGTACAACTATCCCGTCCATTAATGACACACATCCCCAGGCGAGCAGAGCACAGCTTTACGGTTGTATGGCAGCAGTTTAGTTTAGTGGAGCCACCTGCAGCCGGTGGCCAAGACAAACCAACACCGGACGTGAACACCACCGGCCTGCACTGCAGCCGCGTGGCTCAGCCGTGGAGACTGAAACGCCAAAAACGTGCCAGAGCTGCAGAGGAGACGCCAAATGAGTCTAATGTGGGGTCACGGCTGCGGAGGAAGTTGAGACAGACCAAATAAAGTGAAACAAGAAAACCCAAATACGCTCTTTTCCAACTCTTTGGAGTGTGACTAATGAAGATTGATAACACTGGAGTCTGTGGGACCTGTGAGATGAGAGGTGTGACCTGATGCTTGTTTTCTCACTGGCTCATAACCCTGCAGCAGTTTATAGCTTAATGTGCTAAAAACAACTTCCAATGATCCCAAGTTGAGCAGAGAAGCAGCGGAGGATAATCCTGCTGTTAAAAAACACATTATGATCACTACTGGTGTTCGTTCCTTATGTCACTGACCTTTGTTGTCGATGAGGAAGGTGTATGAAGCCAGTGAGTCCTGGTAGTAGGTGACGTCCTCCAAGATGTAGGCCAGGTTCACATCCACGCCGACCACGCCGAGCAGCAGGTTCCCGAAGTAGCACGGCCGGCTCACGGTCATGATAAATCCTGGAGAGACAAATACAAGAGAGCAGATTATACCCCTTAACTCGTCTTGTGTTCATAGTTTGATTCTATTTGGCTATTTTAATTTATTTCTGTGTATTTCAGACCAACTCTTGGTTGGCAGATTTTAAAATGGTGCACTTGATGTGTACTATGCCTTATTTTTAGAAAGCATCCTCACGTTAAGTGTCTTTTGTACCGTGTGGTAAGAATCTCGGGAAAGAGCAACAGGTGAGGAGGAGGCTGATACAGTTATTAAGGTCTTTATAAGAAACTAATATAACAACGCTTATTAATCAGTGTTAATTTGTGATCATTATTATCCTTGCCTATTTCCAAGCTTCACCCTGCTGCTCCTCGTAAACACAACCAGATTAAAGTCAGAAACTGAATCACTCAGGTTAATCAATTAATTGGTTTATCTTAATTTAGTTCCTCTCATTACAAATTGACCTGATTAAAGGTTATTTGGCGATAAACTGAAGCATCACTCGGGTGGAGTAGAGTCGGGACCACTCACCGTCTCCCATGGGGTCGGTGTAGGGCAGGCTGAAGCCGGCCAGGTCGATCATGCGGTTGGGAAGGTTGATGTAGAAGCGTCCCACTGTGGTCTCCAGGTTGCTCAGCTGGTTGAGAACCATCATGCTGCCCTTCACCACCGGGATCGTCGACGCTCGGGACGACGAATGCCTGTCACTGTCCACGCTGTACTTCACCGAATTCTGCTCGGCCAGGTCCCTCATGAAGGCCAACTCCTTCAGGCCCGTTACTCCCTCTGCAGGAAGAGGGGGGGAGAGAGAGTCGATAACAGAATTAGTTTGATTAAATGAAGCAGGGATATTGAGGACAAATCTGTAAGTGACGGCACGGCTCAGGGCTTATTGAATGAGGTAATTGCACAAATGAAAAGAGGAAGGAGTCGCTGAGAGGGAGGCAACGAGAGTAAAGAGCTCATGACTCAAATCTCTTTTATAGATGGCGACCTTCGGACTGTAAAGAGAAAGAAATACCAATTCCTTCAAGGAGCTGGAGAGAGAGAAGAGAAATCACACGCCAGCTGCCAAACAGGGGCTGAATTCATCAAGTTGTATTTTGGGAACAATTGACGTCACGCAGTTCACGTGGTCCCGCACCGAGAAGCTTGAATCCCCCAAGTTGATCTGGCGACAGCAGCGGAGGTATTTCCTACATGCCGGACCCTGATCTGTGATCCTGTTTCATTATCTCTGTCGGCTTTGCTCGTACAATCCCAACGCATCTGCCGGACCCGACTGTGGCGTGAGTAAATCCTCATGTGTCCCAGAAGTTAATGCTCACTTCAGATTGTATCTCTCCAAGCTTCATAAGGTCGTTCAGAGGAGAGCGGATGACCGCGGCCGGGCCCTTACAGCTGTCACCTGGAGCATTTGGCATCCCACAACCTATTAGGCAGGATAGGAACATAGCATGTCTGCCAGCTTCCAATCATGGACTGGATTACAGCAGAATCCCCTTTTAATGCCAAGGCTCTGCTCGGCTGATCGTCACGCCGGGCGGGCGACGGGTACCGATGTCGCCAGGGGCAACGACGTCAAACAAACACAGAGAGGAAGTTGGCAGACGGCTCAGGATTCATTCATTTTAAATTCCTGAGGAGCATTCCCCACTTTTGATGCACCTCACAGACTAAAAGAACTTTACTCTCATGTTTTTCTCGTAACCGAACCACAGTCACAATAACAGTTCTTGCCAAAACTCTCAATTCAGAGGCCTCATCCTTCAGAGGCTAACAACACAACTGGGCTGTTCCACTTCGAAGGCTCCTTCAAAATATGGCCAAGAAATACGTCCTTTTCCTCTCAATGAATCCCATCAAAGAGAGATTGATTCCAGAAATTGACCCTTGCTTCCGTGGAGTTTTTTTATTTTTTTTATAATGAAGAGTCCTTTTATCAGATCAGATATATAAATATTTGAAGAGCTACGTTTTTCCTTGCGTATATGATTGTGAACTGCATACGTCTTTCCTTCGTACATAATTTAAAAGGTCTTGGAAAATGCAGACTTTCTTCAGGCAACTTTAAAGCATAAAACAATTGATACAAAATGCAATCAATGTGTAGAAACTAGTAAACAACAGTTGACATGTTTTAGTCAGGCTAGCAGACACTGTTTTGGTGAGATCACATTATTAATGTACCCACACACACACACACACACACACACACCTGTGTATTCTACAGCCAAGGGACTGCTGATCTCCTTGAACAATCAGCACTCCACATTTGGCAGGAGATGCAGCGAATAAGACCCCCCCCCCCACACACACACACACACACACACACACACACACCCAGCAGTGGGCCTTTCAGCTGTGTGCCGCAGCGTCAGCAGCAAAACAAATGTTTTTTGGGATATGCAATTCTAATAAACTCAGAGGATGATAGATTTCTGCATCCTTTTCATCATGGAGCTCTTTACACAGCCGAGGTCCTCTGTCAGTCACACACACAGCGAGCAGGACGCCTCTTTGAAGTCTCACTCTCTCCTCTCCTTAGATGTTCCTCATTTCCATTCTCCGATGCAGAAATTATTTGTATTAATGGTGGACTAATGCATGCAAGGCAGGGGTGCATGTGTGTGTGTTGCAGAGCAAGGTGGGAATCAGAGGAGGCAGATGCACAGGCAAGTTGTGTAGCCTACAGCAACACACACACACACACACACAAGCACACACAATGAAAACAAAAAGCCTTTGAGGTTTCTGAGCACCTCTCTAACCTTCAGTCTTCTCTTAAGCACATTGTGCCCATGAGAGGATCTAACAAACAGAAACGGCTCCCAGCAGAACCACACATGACCAATGTGCAATGTGGAGGAAATGTCACTCGAGACAGATTGAAAGCCAAAGCTAAAATTTCCTAAAAATACACAAATCTTATATGTGTGAGTAATATTTGAGATATATCTAGATGCTACAGACTTCAGTTTGGTTTACTGAGCAGATGCAGAAACCGGCTAAAACTTTTCAAACCAGAAAATTTGACAAAGCTCTGAAACTGTGAATGAAACTAGTTTTCTTCCCTATTATCAAACTAAAATGTGGCGCTGCTTTGGTTCTTATCTTCTGGGATATCTTGGAAATTCTCAGTATTTGAACGTGAATGATACATAATACAATTCATTAATATAATAACATACATTTCAACCAGCGTACAGTTACTTTTTAAAATACGGTATGGTAGAAACTCTCTTCATTTGCACCTCACTGCCTAAAATAAAAAAAGAAATCCATCCGTCCATCAAAAAGTGTTAACTATTAGTTTTTGAATGTTAAACTCGAGACTCTCTTCTGGAAAGTGTCTGGAGGAGCCGACTCACCGTTCATGAGAGCGTAGGTGAGGATCATCACGGAGTTGTTGAGGTGTCGGTTCTCGTCTCGGACCACGCTGAGCGTCGCTCGCTTCTCCTGCTCCGACAACTCCCGGGTCGTGATACCAGACGACAGGTAGATGATCACCATGTCAGTCGCTGGTGAAGAACACGAGCACACACATAATAGTTAATATCAAATAGAACCGATCCCTGAAGCAGCATTTTAATATACTGTCTGTTTTTCTTTCAGGGTTCTTACTGGGGCTCTGCCTGCTGAGGCTGGTGGTGTTTCTCAGCAGCTGGAAAGCTTTCTGGAAGCCGCCGGCGTGGTGCGTGGCCGCATCTGAAGCCTTGATGTTGGAGATGAAGGTGCTCATCTTCCTCTTGGTCTCGCTGGTGGCCGGCGACAGCAGACTCTTATAGCACTGGTCCAGAGCACAGGAACGAACCGTCTCTGCCACCGAGAGAATGGAGATCTGACGAAGAAGCAATAAGGACGATGTCACTCGAGCTTTGGAGAATATACAGCGCCCCTGAACATGTTCCTTTCACTTACCTTGTCGTGCTCGTCTATGGAGTTCAGGATGACGAGCGCCGAGTCCCTGGCGATCTGCAGCTGAGTCTCAGTGACGGACGCTCCGTGGTCGACCATCACCACGATGTGTTTAGACTGGGGACGCACTGCAGACACGTACACAGGCCTGCAGAAAACACACACACACAATAATGCATGGTTGCTTTAGAACTACGGAGAAATATACTGTGCATACAGATCCTCCAACAACAATAATATCAACGTGTGTGTAAAAGCCTTTATGCAGAGATAATAAAAATGATGATATAAATGAGATAACAAACATTGGAAACAAACTAGAGCTCTTGTCAAGATGCTGGATATATGGTCACAATCTCTTTCTGCTCATGAGTAACGGTGTTGAATAACGTCAATCTGACCTTTGACATTTTCTTTATACAATATCCCTTAATGATTTTATCCTATATGTGAGATCTTTGGTCGTTATTAGCATATGTATTTTTAATTTACAGCCTTTTGTAAACCAAAGTGACCTCTGACCTTTGTCCACCAAATTCCAATCAGTTCATGTGTGAGTGCAATTGAACATTTGTGTCCAATTTGAGGAAACTCCCTTGTGGGGCCAAAAACCTGTTCTGTGACGTTGACCTCTGACCTTTCTACACCAAATTCGAAGATGTAATGAATATTAGTTCCTGGATTACCGCACTCAGAAGAATGGGAGGCACAGACTCTTAAACATCATAATCCCTCCTGCAGTGTAATCATCTATAAACTGGAGTAACACTTTAGTGACACTAGTAACCGTCTCATGAATCTGCAGTAAACAGAACCTCTTTGTCTCCCTCCTCTACCTTCACGCTATCCCTCGCTTTCCCTTGATCCACTTGGGAGTCGTCTTTCCTTCTCTATTCGGCGCTCAGCTACAACATTAACGAGATTCCCTTTCCTTCTACTGTTATTGTTGGTGGTGATCCAACGCTTTCTGTGTTTCATGTTGTCATTGCGGAGTTATTTGTCCAGAATATTGAGCGCACACCTCCCTGAATATCTTCAAGTTTCAAAAGTCACAAAGGGAATTTAACTTTTTCAGTTTTATGCACATGTGTTTTTGAAGAGTAAAATAAGGTTTCAGGAGCTTTTGAGGTCTTGTTACAAAGAAAACTAAATTAAAATAAAACGTCTTTTCGATTAAGTATGAAAACACCTCATTCATCTGGACTTCACTTTGGTGTAATAACAAGTCTCTGTTATTCTGAGCTAATCTCAAGGCTAAAAGTAAAGTCGTGTTCAAGCTGTAAACTCTAAACCTTTATTGTAAAGTTGGGTGAGTGTCACTGTATGTGCCTGTATGTTCAGCTTGGTGGGTTTCATGGGGGGTGCCGTGGGTGGGGGGGTCAGCGGACCACTGTGTGTGTGGCCCGTCGGAACAAGGAGACACTAACACAGGGCGGAGGAGCCGAGTGATGTGCTCACAAAGCCTCATTCACACTCGAAGCAAGCCAGGCAACGCAAGCTCTGTCGTGGCCGTGTGCCAGCTCGCTGACTCACACAGCGACGGAGACACAAAGTACAACGGACATTACAGTTAAAAAAGAGAAAGAGCCAATGTGAAAAACATCAGGGAGCATCAGAAAGACAAAGACGGAGAAATAAAAGACGAGAGAGCGGGACGTCTATAAGCTGTGGCCGTAAAAACAAGAAGAAGAAAAATTCCAACACTGGAGGTGTGAAATTCCGGGGGGCTTTAGTGGTCCAGAGCCACATTCCTGCCAAGGGCCGTGTGTGTGAGGGGTGTGCAAGGGCAGCATGCCACCGACATGCCCTCTGGGCCACCCCACAGCAACTGACAGGGGGGGGAACAAGTCGTGGCCTTGACCTTCTTCTCTTTTGTGTGAATACTTTAGACATTAATACAATCTTCCATGTATTTACACTTGGGCCCTTCTCACGAATTTTGCTAATATTGGTATTTTTGTCGACGTGCTGGGAGACGGATTCTCACGTGTGACTCACTCTGAGATCTTGGGGGTTAAGGTCAAAGGCTGTCGCAACTTGTTACATTACATTACATTTAGCTGACGCTTTTATCCAAAGCGACTTACAATAAGTGCATTCAACCCCGAGGGTACAAACCAAGGACAACAAGGAACAAGAAAGTACAATTTCTTTAAAAATAACAAAGAATACAAAATGCTATAAGTAAGTGCCATTTAAGTGCTTCTAAATTGTCAGTTTCAAAAAAAATTTAGTTTTTTTTTTAATTTTAAATTTAAATTTTTTTTATTCAAGGTGTAGTCGGAAGAGGTATTTTAGTTTTCGGCAGAAAATGTGTAAACTTTCTGATGTCCGTATGTCGATGGGGAGCTCATTCCACCATTTAGGAGCCAGGACAGCAAACAGTCATGATTTTGATGAGTGTTTGGCTCGCAGTGAAGGAGCAACGAGCCGATTGGCCGAAGCAGAGCGGAGTGAACGGGCTGGGGTGTAAAGTTTGACCATGTCCTGGATGTAGACAGGACCGGATCCGTTCACAGCACGGTACGCGAGTACTAGTGTTTTGAAGCGGATGCGGGCGGCCACTGGTAGCCCTTGTTAAGCCCAATGAGACAAAATTGTGATTTGTGAACATGAGCTATACAGATAAAAATTGGATTGATTGAACGAGACAGATTTGCAGAAAGAAGAGTTTGTTTTTATACCTGCTGCGGTGCTCGAAGTTTCCTTTGCAGTGGAACTTGTGGGCCGGGAAGACGGTGAAGATGCCCTCCTCCGAGCTGAAGTACTGCCACTTTATCCCCGGGTTGGACTTCAGGTTGTCTGCCAACACTGCAGAGGGAAAGGACACAGAGAGAACAGGAGGATATCAGATAGAGGAAAGGTGGTGGTGGGGGGGAGGGGGGTGGAAGGGTAAAGGGAAATGTCAGGAGGGAAAGAGAGAAAACAGATGAGTAACTTCAGAGCTTTGAGCATTTCTCTTGCTCAGGTTCCAGGAAGGAGACGTCTTCAAGTTCAGGGATCAGCTGTGAATCCTGTGTGGACTCGAGTGGCAAGATCAGAGAAATAGATTCATGTTTCATGTTGTTCATAATGGATTAAAACCATGACTTCCACCTTATGTGATGCTAAAGCTCTTTACTCTCCTAACATAGCCTCACTGTGAGTGTGTGTGCGTGTGTGTGTGAGCATGAGTGTGTGTTTGTGTGTGTGTGTGTGTGTGTGCGTGTGTGCTGCTGTAGGCTACATATCTGCACCGTGTGATATCTTTCTCTGCTGAATCCTCCGTGGCTCCGTGAATAATTTTGTACAAATATCAATTAGAAGCTTGAGAAATTGAGAAGCAAATGGTGAAAATAATCATCTGCAGCTCAACAAGCGAAACTCAAAGTTCGCTCATATTTATTTTCTATGGACTGTTGTAGAAAAAAGGGAGGGGTCAAGACGTTTTCAGACAAATTCAAATCGTCCTCATTTCTATCTGATCAGGTCTCATCAGATTTCAGAGTCACACAATTTAACGATAACTGCAAAACAAACCTTCAATTAATATCTATAAATAAACATATGAATACATCTCAAAGAATCCTGAGCTGCTCACACTTTACCGACCCCCTCACACAGGTGTGCTCCATCTCCTGTTTCACACCTAATACATATGCAAACCTGCCTATTCACGCATGACATGGACTTAAATACCTTCCTCTACACATGTGAATGCCCCTTCTCATAGAATAAACTCACTTTGAGGAGAGAAAAGAAGTCTGAACTGTGCAACTACTGTCAAGACCACCCCTTTTATTTCGGACGCCAGATTCGGATCTGTGTGTCGGGGGGGCCGCGGCTGCGGGACAAGCTGAAATAACAGCCTCATAATGCAGCGGCCTGAGACACCGAGCCCGAGGGTTTGCTCAACACCAACAGGCAGATTTTTTTTTACTGGGTCACAGAGTAAACAGTATCTTCACAGAGATCCCATCACAAAGCCAGCAACTTCCTTTCCGCTCGCTGCAACACAAAACGGCCTTTCACAAAGAGAGATTGAGGCAGGGGGGGGGGAAGCGGGAGCGGGTCAGGGGAGCGGACACAAATAGAAACTTTAGGCCTTTAACCAGGCAGAGAGGGACGAATCAGAGCGTAGCCATCACGCTCGGCTTCGTTAAAACAAACGATGACGCAGCTGTTCAAATGTTAAAATACAGGAATCCATCACCTCGGGTCGTCTCGTAATCTGAAATCACAACCCAGCAGAAATCAGGCTGAAACTGTTTAGAAAGTTTAGCTATAATAAATGTCATTACTTCAATGTTCAACTCGGGCCACTAGGGGTCTCTCAATCAAATCGATAAATAAAAGACCTAGTTTGATGACGTTGTGAAGCAGCAAGGGATTCTGGGTGTAGTTGTCTTTAACGCCATTGAATCATGTTCCCGGATGAGTTAACGTATGTTTTTTACGCAACAAACGGCACTGAATAATCATGATACATTACTCTTCAACGATAGAAACAGTGGAAGGTACAAACAGCCGACTGGCTAACTGGCTAGCCTAGCGTTTTCCTTCTTGATCTGTCCCCGGACGTTAAATCAGAGATGGACAACTTGGATACGACTCAATTAAAAGGTGAAAGAAAGAAACGCCCGTTATCGTGAATAAAAGTTTGGATCATGTTAAAGTAAAAAAAAGGGAACATAGGTCTGGTTCATTTTAGACGTACGTTTTAAGAATTGTTACGTACTATATCTTCTCATCCTGTAAGTATCACAACACCACAACTTATTAGCGTTGAAATGAGTTTTTATATGTTCAGTTTATTTTCCAACTAAATGTTTAAGATCTAACTTCTCATAAAGATGCATTGCGGTTCATGCAGCTCATTAGAAGGACTATGCATTAACAGGATGTTCCCCTGATTAGCCGACCATTTGATGTTATTCAAAGGTCGACTTCCACAACCTGGGATAGGATTTCAAATAGAGTATGTGGTTAATTAAGGCTACAGTCCACAGACTATCCTCCATTCACGGTGAGTTCAGAGTCAGCTGTGGTTCTTGGCTTGTGATCACATTGAATTAATCACCCGCTAAACAGAACTTGTTTTGACCTTTTCCAACCTTCAAACAATATTACGAGCCAAAGAATTTCTTTTTTTTTCCTGTTGGAGCTGTGGAAAATTGAAAGTCAAATATTCAATTCGCAGGGAAATCTGAAACAAATTAGGTATGCACACAAACAGATAAATTACAGAACAACTGTAAAATCATCCGCCTGCCAAAGTCATCCCCTCAGGCTGCACCTCCTTGGCGAGGGAACTACTTTCTGGAGACACAGCAGCTTCTTGCACACGGCGGTCGCTCCTCGTACGTTATCCCAGCCCGGTCACTCCATCCATCTCTGAGGCTCATATAAACAGGAACCACTCAGCTGTGTTGACACTAGAAGAAGGACTCTGTAAACATCTGTCAGGCCGCACCGCTCCACTTCTGCCAACAATGTTTAGATCTTTGCAGAAACGGATGGACGAGCCGAGAAACACGACCCAAATCACTCCAGTCGTTTGATAATTGGCTTTCTGCAAATGACCCATCTGCATCCACACCCATGCATAAACACACTGGATGCAGCACTTTAAGTAGTGCAGGCTAGTGGAATCAGAGAGATAAACCAGAAACAGAAGACCGACTAAGTGCATCTTCATCTCAGCCCACTGTAGAAACTGTAATTATGGAACTGCACAATAATACCAAAAACAGGCTCTTCACCAGCTTCATTGCTGACAACAACACTGCAGCCATCTTGTGAATCGATATACATGTTGAGCCAATCATGACTCACTCCAAGCTGTCAATCATGTCCCAATTTCATATCAAATAACTTATCAATAGTAAACAACAATGAACACCAGCACATGCATCAGTGTGATAAGAACTATTGAAAAATTACAGAAACCATCTTAGAGAAAAGTTAATTTCACGTCCTTCTAGTTTGGCACGAACCAATCCACTAACATAGAGGAGGCATGATCTATGACAGACTGTGGGCTGATGCTTCACTTTCAGGAAGTCACACAACATCAACAAGTCAGAAAAATGGATGAAACTACTTTGGAAAAAAAATTGAAAATAGGAGACGTAATAGATGGAGGAGAGAAGATGCATCAAACACGTCCTGTAATCACCCAGACCTGCAACAACAGCCATCTCTCATCTACCCGTCTTTTCACCCCAACCTGCTAGTATCACTACTGATGACTCCCACATCCACTACCCCCCCCCAACCCCTTCTTAACCTTCTTCCTCCCAAAAAACACCAAAAATGGAAGATGAGGAGAGAAGATGGAAGGAAAACAATGCTGTCTCGAGACAATTACTCCATTTCAATCAGCTCTCACCCTTCCCCTTCTCCTTCATTCATCATTCTCTCCCTCTCAATTATCCCTCGCTCTTTCACCCCCCCACCCCCACCCCCACCCTCTGCGGCTGCTTGTTTAGACTGGGCTGAGACAAATGGGAGAGAGTGAATACACTGGGAGCTCGGGGGTCAAGGAGGGCTGAGTGTGGAGGGGCAGGGAGAGGAGAGGGGAGACAGAGGGGTAACTTGAACTTGCCGCGACTGGCTCGCAAAGGAAAATAACGCCCAGCCGATGGTGACGTGCAATGAATGGCCGTCATTATGAATGGTTGGAGCGGAGCGACAAGCAGGCTGAGATGTATCTGGGAGAAATGGGAGGCAAGGGGCCGCTACGGGATGAGAGAGGGGAAGAAATGCAGTTGGAGGGGAAGACGAGTGATGACAACGTCCAGAGTATAAAGTAGTTTGTACAAAGTTGTCCTGACTCATCTGAAGGCAGCATTTTTATGCCTTTGCTGAAGGGCGACCAACATTTCTACAACAGTCTCGCTCAAGAGAAACTCACATTCTCGCACAGAGTGACTGATACAAAAACTGAATATGAAGTTCAAGTCCTGCCTCTTTGCACAAGTGGCCAATTGCTGTGGCAAGTAAGCAAAGTAACGGTTTAATTTCAAAAGTTGCAAAATTTCGGATGCAGTCGCCCATTCCATGCAGCACAGTCAACAAATTCTTCAAATCTAATGGTCAATAGCAATCATTTTTATAATTGTTGCCTGCATGACATGCTAAGGGAGAAAGTTACCTGTTGTGTGCTTGGTTAAAGCTAGATTTGCCTATAACACTGATTATTAATGCTGCTTTCAGACTGAACTCCAGACATTTCCTGAAATTATCTGAGTGAACCATTTGAGAATACAGCAGGAAAATGTGCAGAGAAACAACACAGAAAAAACCTGCAACCATGAGTAAATGTCTGAAAACAGCCTAAACTACATTTGTCCAATCTGAGCATTTTTGTCAGATTTGTATTTGAAAACTTCCACAACCTCTAAACTCAAACAGGGATTTGGTTGAATTCCTGGTGAGAAATGGCTGTGATTTTACAACGAGTACTGGGTTTGAACTGGAAACTTAAAAGAGACACATGGAAAGTGGTTCAATCTTCCAGGATATACAAGTCTCTGTGTCATGACTGCATGTAGTTTGATATTTCATCCCTGGGAGCAGGAGGAGCAGACTGGTAACCAAGCGATGGCCCAAAAAAGAAAAGAATAGAAAACCTGAAGGAAAGTCAATTTTGGCGCGTTTCCTTCTTAATCAAATGCAGACACATGGGAATTTTCCTGGTAACGTGCGACCTGGAGCCTGAAATGAAGTGTTGTGGGAGAACAGCAGCTAACAGTTTCCCATTGCTCTCACTCATATGATTTGTTATTAGAGGTCTGTTGAGGCTACATGTTCAGCATGTGCAGTTTCAGTGGTGCAATCTTCTATCTGAAGTAAAGTGAGGACAGAAACAAGGATCCTATCATCAGCATGATGAAAACCTGCACAACCTGACAGCCCCGGCAGACAGGAGTTCAAAGAGTGTATTTGATCTCAGGCTTTAAAAAATTTTAAATTCAAAGGATGATCACAAAAACAGAGAGAGAAGGAAAGATGGAGAGAGTGAGGGAGCGGAGGAAAGACAAAAAACACACTTCTCTGGACATGTACAACACAACTTTAGATCAGTGGGTTTTCTGTTTAACACACAAAAAAAGGGCTTCATCATTAAAAAAATGTGTTGTCATAGCAATTGCTATTAAATTATTACCAATTTTGCAACAGACCATTGCCAAGTTTTATAACTCTCTGCCAAAGAGGCCCAATGGTCCAATTATGAAACCACATTTAAACGAAAAAGTCCAATCAATGGCAGAGAAAGTGAAAAGAATTCCTGGTTTGCACTAAAACTGAAAAGCTTCCTTTCAATGTTAGGTTTCATTGGAATCATCCAGTTGTTTTTGCATCATCTTGCTTATGTTTAACATCAAACCAACAAACAGACAAGGGTGAAACCTAACATCCTTAGAGAAGTTAAAAATGATTTATCCTTCATGTAATGCGCCTGTGTGTGTGTGTTTTTGTGTGTGTGAGTCACAAACCTGAGTTGAGGTCCCGTCCTGGGTTGAACGCCCGGCTGTTGACAGTGGGGGAAAGTCGATCGCAGCAGATCGTCTTTGACACGTTGGTGTTGAAGTTTCCGTCGAAGCTAAAAAACACAAACAGGCAACATTTGAGAAATGTAGAGAAATTGTCCGACTGGTGTTTGTGGAGCCGCTCCGTTTTCCTACAAAACAGATTTACTGCTCCACCTCTTTATTTCCAATAAACCCAAACTCACAGGTTTGTGCGTTCCTAGGACTTTATGCTAATGTTCACATTTAAACTGTAGGGGAAAAAAAGCTTTTAACTTACATTACAAGATTTACACGAATCTGTGTGAAGTTAATCCAATTAGATGAAACATCTGTTGGAACTAATGGGCCCAGTTAGTTTCATTAGCACACACTGGATCACTGGCTGTATCATGTGTTGCCCAGACCTCATATAAAAGTCGCTGTTATGGCTGGTGAATAATATTTTCCACGGAAAAATAGCTTTTCCCAAAACGAAGCTAATACCCAGTTCCCTGAACACATCTGAAGCTGATTGCTGAAAAGGCTGCCTGCGCAACTCACTGATCGAAATCATCTGTCGCAGAGCTCTGACTCATATCGTCAGTCAATTTCTATACTTTCCCCTCAATCTCCCAGGATCATTTTCAACAGATCGCTATTCTAAATAATATATTTAGGGGTATGAGGACAGAGTGTGCTGCTCTACAGGTTATAAATCTCTTACTGCAGTTTATTAAAACTACTTAGACCACATCGGCCATAAAAAAAAAAATAAAGACTGTCTGGTTGTGTTATTGCATCACCAGCCTGTCCCGCCCTTACAGTGGTCGCCTAGCAACAGAGCTACAGATGAAAAAGTTCTTCTGTTAATTAAAAACCTTAAAATATGTATTTTTATTAACGTGTACCGTTAGCTGTTCGGTTGAGATCTTACATTTAAGATTAAATTCTTCTCATGTTTTTGCCTTTTTTTCGCCATTGTCTCTTTGAAACACAGTTTGTCACGGAAGCGCAATGCATCGTGGGATATGGTGGGAAGGGAAGGATCACACACACGCACGCGCACGCACACACACACGGTGTTGAAGAGGTGTCAAACAGTGATATCTGTGTTGGAATCGTCACATCTTAAGACGCATTCATTTTCTGCAAACATTTTCATACATGACATATAATAAAGTCTTTCATGTGTCAGCGTCATTTTAACATGCGTGTGTCCGTGTTGATGCTGAAGCACAAACGGTTTCCACGCATCCTTTATCTCTGGAGCTGAGAGCTGACAAACGAGGGAGGTATGCAGAGGAGCAGGCTGCTCTGCACTGCACCAAGCCGGGGCGCTTTGATCCTTCCATCCCTCAAACTAGCACACACACACACACACATACACACTATACACACACACACACTACACACACTCATACACACACACACACACACTACACCCATCTTCGGCTCCCTCTGCTTGCAGACCTTGCACTGGCCCGGGTTTGATTGACAGGTGCTGTGATGTACAGGCTGCGTTTGAACTTCACTCATTGGGAGTCCCATAAGGCCAAAGTCATTACTATTCTCCTTCAACCCACTTTGCATAGAAGGGGCAGGACGCTCGGCAGAATGTGTGCCAGATAAAAAATACATTTGCAGTCTTTTGAATTCCACATCAAAAAAACATATGAGAACGAGGGAGAGAGAAAGAGAAAGAGAGAGAGAGGGGGGGTTCCCATTCATATCAGAAATCTTAATGAGGGCAGAAAAATCAGTTTCGCAAAAAAAGGCACGACTCTCACCAGACACGAGAACCGACGAAAAACACAAACATAGGACAAGACCGATTAAGAAAAAATGTATTTCTAACTGAATAAAACCCGAATTCTTATTCATAAATGTTACAAGCACGATGCACAGTGCTTAAAATAATTATGCCAATGAATATGCATATTAATTATTAACATGTAGCAGCGCTCGCTTGATTACCATATCTCCCAGAAGGGGAGTGTTCGCCAAGCTGTGATTAGAAATGATCCTGAAGACAATTCAATAGCCAGAGTGTCCTCAGGAAACATTCAAACACACAAGTATTTACGTTTCTCTGGATTTTAAAAGCAAACTGACATTTATTCCAGTGAATTAAATACAAATATGCACTGTGCAACTACTCTGAGGAAGCAAAGGGGGTCTTAGCTTGAGAAAAAGTTTTAACTATTCTGGAAATCTAAATCTTCCGTCATAGAAAAGCCATGAAGTCCAGACACTTCTAGCACCTGCTGTGTTCAGCATTATAAAATCCATTATACTAAGCTGTACCTGCAGGATCCATGTTTATCCACAGAGGAGGAAATCACTTGCTGATCAGGGAAAGCCCAGTGAGCACAATTACCTTGAAGAGGCGCTCTGTTGTGCAAGCTGCAAAGTCAAGAGCAGTGTCGTTCCTAATGTGTTTGCCATCCCTCTCTGTGACGCTGCAACACGCCAGCTGAAGAGTTTTTTAAATATCGGACTTTGACGACAAACAAATCCAAACAAAGCTCTAAAGTGGGTTTTAATCCTGTCTTATAATAGACTGGGAGGTACGTCTGATGTCCTGGTCTCC
This sequence comes from Limanda limanda, assembly GCF_963576545.1. NCBI lineage: Eukaryota > Metazoa > Chordata > Actinopteri > Pleuronectiformes > Pleuronectidae > Limanda > Limanda limanda. The sequence continues at coordinate 7,832,879 of NC_083644.1, read as the reverse complement.
CTGGAAGTGAGCATAATAGTAGCAGCTCCTTTTCAAAGTTTATACAATCAAAAATGAATATTGCCACATACTTCACATCAGAAAAGTTATGTCAGATAAAAACCTGGTTCTTATTTTAAGGCCAATCATTTGCACTAAAGAGCATAAAAATCATATAGGAAGTTTGAATCTGCGTTCACACCCAACTTGACTGTTTACGCTTCAACAGATCAAATTTGAGTGCGTAAGAAAAACTGAGTCTGGAAGAGGAAATAATTTTGGACAGTTGAAGGGAGGCAGAGATGAAGGGAACAAAGCAGAAGAGTATGACATTAACGGAGGCTTGTGGAGAGAGAGAAAGAGAAAGAGGGTGAGAGAGAAAGAGGCAGCAGCATGTACACCTGTTAAAGTCACTTCAACTAAACTCCCTCGCAACCTGCTCGGCATGTTTCCATCTCGTCGTCTAATACACAAACAGAGATATCACCGTCAGGCCGATGACGAGGATATCACCCCCCCCCACCAGATCAGCTTGATCTGAAGGACCAGGGCTGAGTCACTGCCACTTATACGCTTGATCTGGACTGTAAATCTGCCAGCTTCTTAGATGGTGAGAATTCCTACTTCGAAACGGGAGCTGAGTACGAGCAGAGTGGCGTCAATAACCTCCATGTTTAATTTACGAGGGACGGTGCTGCAGAGTCTCAGTGCATTACCCATTCTCATGTGAGATATTGTGTGTGCTGTGATCATTGCGTTTGGGGTTCAGCAATTTGGAGAAATTAAAGATGTGTTCATCTTGTCATGTGGAAACAGGAAGAGCACTGCTGCAACTCAGCTTTTAGTGCATTGTATGGATTAAAATGTGTGTGCACTTTTCAATTAAACTCACAAAAGTTGTATGTGGGCCTCTACCAACTGTCACTGATCAATCCCCAAACAAATCTGCCTAATTAAAAAAAATATATTATTAAGATTCAAGAATTATTCTCTGAGATTTCAATGAAAATGTTGAAAAACCTCTGATCCAGAGCCACAGCAAAACTGGGTTCCTGTTGGGTCGTCACCCGCCACTCCACAACATATAATGAAATGGGTTGAATAGTTTGTGTGTAATGCTTCTAACAAACAAAGGTGGTAAAACTGCTGGATACAAAAAACATCAAATGAAAAAACAGCCAAATGCTCGTAGAATGAATTATTAACATTATATTGTGACATATATGACTTGAAGGTCTAAATTGAGATGATTCGATTAGAGACTTCTTTTCACCGTCCAATCAGAGGAAAATCAATCCAACAGGGAAGTTAGTATTGAAAAATCCTGATTTATAAGAATGAGTGCGTTTCTGTCACAGGTAGAAGATTGAATATTATTTTAGACACAATAATGACAGCAGGGACTGGATGAACTTTGTCCAACTTTGGTAGAAACATTAGTGACTTTGCTGCCTTTTCTTTTCATCTACTTCAACTTCCACCTTTCCTCAGTCTTTCTCCTCTACTATGGTGAGAGAGGTATTTGTTTTTCTCAGGGGAAAATAAATTCTCCATGGACGTATGAACAGTATTTTACTTTACAGCCCGTTCGCAGCTCATCTTTCCACAAACTTCTGGTGAAATGAGATCATTAGACGTCGTCTGGGCTGATCCCGAGCACACTTCTCACTTTTACGACTGCGTATCTGTGGAACTGTTGAAATAAGCACCTGGAGATGTTAAAAATATAAAACACACAGAGCCTCGTGTGCACACACACACCATCAACTCTGTGAGTTACATACTTTTGCTATTTTCAGGTGCAGCCTGTTGTTGAGCCGGAGCGATGATTAAAGCATACCAGCGGGCACTAAGCGCTGCCCTCTGTGGCCTCCCGGAGAAATGATAGCCTGCTAGCCTGACAGCTAACAGACAGGGACACCCTGTGAACCACCTGATCCGCCTCTAAACTGGCTGACCTGACGAGGACCCCCCCCAGCAGCTGACGCCAGAGACTACTGAAGGACACACTGAAGGGAACCACAGAGAGACAAAGCCGTGTCACCATCAGGAGGCCCACCCACTCCTAGTCTGTAACACACACACAACCCTAATTGGCATAATGCATTCCCTATAGCCCCTTACCCTAACCTGAACCATCAGAACTAAATGACTAACCCTGAAACCAAGTCCTAACCCTGTCCTCCATGTCCTCACTCTACAAATATGTCTTCACTCTACAAAGATACCGAGAAATAAGTACAGGAATACACACATAGCATTCTAGACCAGTCAGACAAACATTAGAAATAATCACCATCCATACCAATACACCTGAACACGCACGTCACATGACCCTTCCCGTGTGTCGGTGGTGAGTCAAGGATGATGAGATCTAGTCAGGGTGCAAACATGTGTGTGACTTCCTAAATTCTCTGTTTTACACGTCCGAGCGTCAGAATAAACTGCAACCCTGGAGATTCCTAAATAAACTGAGATAGCAGCAATTTACAAAAGTCTCCATTTCAGTGGCCAAAAAAACTAGTAGACGACAAACGTAAATTCAGCCGAAGTATTAAACTTAGCAGGTGTCGTCCAAGTCCACTGTTGTGCTGGAAGTGCAAACAAACAGGTTTAAGAACTTCCAATGCTGCCCTAACCCTGGAACCTCTTTGTGACCAACTTTAACACAATCGTTAATACAACCCATTCATTCATCACACCAATATTATCCTCTTTCCAAACAAAGACATTATGAGTGAACTTAATATATAGAGCCAAATATAGTATGAGTAAATGATAAAATATGAATAAATCTGATGTGTTAAACAGCCAGCAGATTTTTACCTGGATGAGCTGTTTCCTCATGTCTCCAGTCACTATATGAAACTAGACTAACACAACCCACTGCTGACTCCACTGACATATGTATTTATCATAAAGACAAATGATAATGGTCTCATCTAACTCTGCGGGTAAACAAATAATTGTTTTTCCCCCAGAATTACAAATACATTTCTCTCAGTCTGAGCTTCCACTAGTTCCCCATATACTGCAGCCAAGTTATCAGAACTTAATTTAAACTTGTGAAACTGAAAGATGATTTTGCCGGTGTCTCTGATGCAGTGTGCATGGAGGGGGAAGGGGAGGGGGGAGCTAAATTATTCAACATACAGCTCCAGAAAGAATCTCACGATCCAACATAAACCCAAGAAAATGAGAGTGAGGGAGCTCGGCGCCTCTCCCCCGACTGAGGGAGATTCTTTGAAGCTCCGGGATCTATCAGACGCAGCTTCAGTTTGGTATGTTCACCTCCTCCAGCGACTCCCTCTGCATCACTCCATCCTTCCTACCAAGGCCTTATATAATCGTTTTCTCTGCAATTTCTGCCTCAAACTCTCTCAAGGCTGTAAACCTACAGTTCAGCAACATAAATACCGGGTGTTTGCGTGTGAACAAGTGTCGACTGTGTGTTCGGAGCGTCATGTGCATGATTCGGCTACAGGTGGCCCGTGGCCCTCGGCCAGGGAGCAGCCTCCGCCCCCCCCTGCTCCGCCCCTCCGCACCAGCGAAGGAAAGACAGGTGACCTTGCAGCCTGTGAAGTCTGCGGCGCAAAAACTTCAGAGAGCAATAACTGGTTACATCTGCTGATAGAGGGGAGGGAGACAGACATAAATGGAGAGCGGGGATGAGGGGTGGAGGCAGCTGCTGCTCTGTAGATTAGAACTGAAAGCAGCTCTCTCTCTCTCTCTCGGAGCTCGGCTTTGAACTGGATTCGCCTGCTGGAGTCGGTGATTGGCTGAAAAACTGATTCTGTGGACTAGGGCGATTTTAGAAACTCACAAACATAGAATTTAAATCTGAAATATTAGGGTCGACCGCCCAGTTTCATAAAAACCCTCGTCACGTCAGCAACCTCTCGCACAACGGCTTGATTTGGACCCTGGACTAGGTCTGAATTACAGATGTTCCAATATCAATACCAGTACTATTATTTACTAGTACATGTCTCCAATACTGCGGAAAATACTGGGTCAGGCATCAATAGCTTCATAAAAAGAGTTGTTCCAGGAAACCTAAACAAAATGGAGTCTACTTTATTGGCTTTGAATTGACAGCAGGGCCACAAACAAAGTAGAGATGCTCTTATACTGATGAGATGTGTGTATGTGTGTGTAGTTGGACCATGAAGCAATGTACACTAATATCTACAGCTCTTTACAAACCCATCAGCTAGAACATAAACACCTGTAACTGGGTTTAATGTGGCGCAGGTGCTGACGGCTGGAGGTGGATTTACACGCAGAGGATAAATCTCACGCAGGGTGACAGAGTGTGAAAGAGGAAAGTGTGTCTTTGTGTTGATGAGGGAGTAACTCACTCCATCATGGATGCTGGTATGGAGCAGCAGTCCTGTATCGCAGTGAGCGGAGACGTGAGGTGGGCGGTGTACGACGCCTCCACCACCTGTTTGTTCCTGTTCACCACATCCAGGTAGCGGTTGAACTTCTCCCGAATCTTCTTGGCCAACTGCACAAAGGGAAACACAGACAAGAGAGTTAGACAGTGAGTCATGGTGATACCAACGTTGAGCTCTTCTTTACTTACAGTCTGAGCTTATTAACAGTTTTACAACGGCCAAGACTGGCCCAGAAAACTTTGTACTTTAAAAGGTTACAGTTAATAGGAAATGAGACAATAGTTTGCGTAAAAGCAGCCAAACTAAAGTAGAAAGTAGTCAGAACATTACAAATATCACACACACTACCATTCAAACCACACATAAAGATGGATGACATGACAGCTCCTCAAGGGTGAAGCCAAATCCTCTTGATTGGCCCCTGGTGGCTGACTACAGTATAGGCCATACCACCACCTCCTCCCAGTTAGCAGCTGGGACACGGATCAAACTCCAAAAGACATGAACAAAGAACAAGATGGTGGCCACAGGAAGAAGTGGAGACCCGTCGTCCATCTTTATTATGAGTCTATGGTTCAAACAGGTACTGAACTTACATAAGTACACGTGAAACCATGATTTTTAAAGTATATTCCAGTATAGTCAGAGAAGTATAAATCTAGGGTTAGGTGTAGAGGTTGTATAGCAGTATAGTACCATGGTATAGTATATAATGTATAGTATAGAGTCAGGTAGACTGATCCTCACAAGTTAAATTCTGCAGGAACTTTTGTCCACAAACACACAGGAACAAGTTAATATTCAAAAGTGGAGTTGAATCAAATCAAAGATGCCAAAACCTCGGGCTGCACTAAGTGTGAAATCCATCACTGTTAAAAGCAGCGTCGGATGATGGATGTCGGAGACTTGGGAACATTAACTGTTCTCCACTGCATTTATTAAGAAAATCCATCCAGAAAATACACAAACACAGGACCGACCTACATTTCACTGCTTCACACAACCCACTGGATTCTACCATTTTATCTCCTGTGTGGTGCATTTATTTATCTTATTTATTTGCAGATTATCTTGCACAAAACACTTGCAGCTACTCGGCTTGTTTGCGAGAAATGTTTTCTCTTCGTTAATTTAAACATCTGATAGGAGGCTCATGGCGTCTCCAGCACGGTAGATACTCAGCTTTAGAGTGTAATTGACCTTTAAAAAATGCACAGAAACCAGGAAGCGGGGGGGAGGAAATTGGAGTTTCCAAACAAAGGCCGAGCAGCTCATTCAGTTTTGAATCCAAGCCTCTGAACATGCATACATTATGCTTTGTCTGTCTTCCTCTGAAGGACTCTGGCCAGACGCACATCACACCGTGCTGTTTTCAATCTGGAGTTCCAGCTTCTTTGGGGGAAACTAATAATCTGTGGCGGCCTCCTGGGGGACATTAATAACCAGCGCACCAGCCGCTGCTCACAACAGATCCCTGTTCCTGCTCTTTGTTTGCCAAAGAGCCTGAAAAGGGAACATTATGATGGATTGTGACAAACTTGCACTCACTCAATCTAAAGCATCACATGTGTGGCATGTAATCCGTGACAGATTATCCTCTTAACCTTGAAAGCTGTCACATGATCTGCAGGTTAACTCGAGATCTGTTAAAGAACTAATCACTCGCAGTTACTTTTGGATTAACTTTTCATTTAGAATCGGTGAAATTCTTAAAAAAGGTGGATTAACAGTCTTCAAACAATCGTTATTCACGTCTACATCATTCCTTCTGTTCCTTACATTTCTTTCTTATGCATGTAATGGGAACAGAATTACAAAAGTCAGTTCTTTCATTGTTTTTGTATAAATTCACTCCTTGTGTTTCCACATACCGTATGGAAACTGACCCAAAAAGCTCGCTATTTCATATTTCATTTCTCAAACAACTCCACTTACTACCTGTTCACTCCAGCCTATACTTTTAAGGGTTCTTGCTCTGAATGGCCTGGCTCGAGATTACATATCCAAAATGCTCCCAGTGTATCAACTGGGCAGATCTCTCAGGTCACCGTTGTATCGCCCAATACAAACTCTCAGAATGCACAAAATGCATAAATCATCCCAACTGCCATTACTCCTATTTGACTGTATACATTGTGTCACAAATCCCACTTTTCACAGCCATATTTTCACAGCATTTGCCGCAGACACAAAGGTGGTTGTGAAATTACCTCTATTAGTACATGAGATTTTACACATTAGCCGGCAACCATAAGAGAAATGTAGAAAAAGTGGTCTGAATATTTTCCAACACCATTCCAGGTTACATACCGAGCCCTGTTGAAGACAGGAACAGGTTTATTTCCACAGTAACTTGACTCCCTTTATATCACATCCCATAATTACCAGCGCCTGTAAAGGCCTGTGATTCAAACCAGGAACAGGGAAATGTACCGCGACCCACTGACCGCTGGTACACCTAATCAACCACCCGCTATTCTTATTAGGGGTTTAACAGGGGCCTGAGGCACACCCCACAATTACCACGGCTCCACCACAAGGAACACACACACACATACACACATCATCACATGTGCACACTCGCACACAGACTTAAACACGCCATACTGCCCATGCATCGCAGCATGGCAATTAGCTGCAATGAACTTTGTGTTAAAAAAGAGGAAAATGGGCCAGTGTTCAGTTAGTGGAGTGTTTCCATGTCTGGAAGGAGGGAGGAACAGAGGGAGAAAGTAGGACTCACACTTTTTTAACAGAGTGACTGAAGAGAAACCAGAAACTTCCCGCTATGCAAGTTGAAGCTTGGGTTACCGTCTGCCACGGTGCAGCCAAAGCCAACCTGTGCCCTGGAGATTAACCACATTCTCCAACACACAGGGCTCCTCTCTCTCCGCTCTCTGACCCATCCGACCAGCCGCTGGGGTTTACAACACCCAGTTGGGTTGGGTTCGCCCACAGAACAGGAGAGGATGGAGTGGGTGCACCCTGGGTTTACGAGGCAGTCTTCAACCACAGGCGCTGGCAGTAGTGTTTACGGCAAGTCTTACTTTGGATTGGAGGGTTGGAGTTGATACAGGGCGAGTGAAGGACAGATGCAGGTCTGTGCTGCAGGCGTAAGAAACTGGCATGGTCGAAACTTGACTGTGAACATCTTGCTTTTACTTGAATGAAGTAATATCGTTATTAATTAGTATATTTCCACTGGTCGTGTTGATTCTAATGACGGAGAGAGTTTTCTTAAGCTTTTATACTTCAGACTTTGTTTGCTCTGCAGATGGGGATGAACCGATTAAACATGATTTGATAAAGTTAGAAAACGTTTTTGACACTATGTAACATCTATTTGATCGATATCAAGCAACAGCAAAGGGTTGTTTGTTTCCAATAACTCTAAGCTCAAAAGAAGAACTGACTTTACTTTGTCACTTGGGCCCATTAATGACATTTTCAATAGATTGTATTGAGCCTGATCACTTAAAAAGCATTTCCCACCATGATGCTCCACTCACAGGGAAACTAACAATCCTCAACATAGTGTTAATGCAGCGTTGTGTGTATGTGAACCAGGAACCAGCATAAATATATAATAAAGGATATCCACTCTGACAGAACGTGTCAGTGAGTGAAACAAGCAGAATACATTCATAAAACAGACGAGGACAGAGGAAGAGGGAGAGTGATGGAGTCTGTGTTTTTGTCTAAATAATGAATTTCTAGAGGAGAAACTGGTCCGAGGAGACGCTGGCTCCTCTCCGGCTCTCCTTGGCGACTCTCCTCCCTCTCCTGCTCTTTCCCAGCCCTCTCCTCCTCTGCAGATCTACTCCTCCTAATTGAGCCTGGACTTGGCTCAGGGACACAGCCCCTCTGCCCACAGAGAGAAAGAAAGCCAACTATGCCAGGCCTGTCATCTGAATTAATTGATGCCAGCCTCCGAAGGGCAACGGGCAGAATGTACGAGCTGCTCTATGAGCCGCCCATGGAAATACAATCATTAAACTCCTCCAACGAGGATCCAGAACGAACAAAGTCAGTGCTGCCCCGGGATCTGGGCTTATTAAAAACACACCAAATCCATGGGATTGCAATTCAAAACCTCAGGCTTGGTATTGTTGTTGAGGTTTCTGTGGAGAGGATTAGTTTTGGACTGGACCTATTTCGTTTGAAAATGGGCCTTGCACAGCAGGTTATGATCATCATCAGGACTCTCGCTCTGCAGCCTGGAAACACGAGGAGTTTCTAGTCAGGAAATAAGCCTCATATACAGAATCTATAACTGCAGAAATGTCTGTATATAGGTTGAATATGCCCAGAACCGGTAATTTTATCAGTTTCACACTTGACATGTTGTTATGGGTCGAAGGAAGTGCAGAGTTGAATTTGGTGCATTTTAGACACGTGATACGTTTCATATCCATTAGCTCTGAATAAACCGGCGGCTGGAGTCATCCACATGAGGGAGGTTGTCGATCATGATAACATTGAGTTCACGATAATGACAACAACTGCAGCGGGTCTTAACTGGTGCTCAATTACTGCAGGTCATTTCTACAGTTCCAGACAGAAAGCTGCAAAACAACCCATTCCAAAAATAAAGGTGCAATAACAATGGTGCAGGGCTAATCTGAGCTGCCTCCCTGCAGAAGTAAATAGCTACAAGGTGGGAGATACTGTGGATGTGACACACAGAACATGCACCGGATGGATGGATGCACCGGTGCACAGTCGCAGGAGATATGCAGAGAAACATCAACCTGTCTGCTCTTGCTGGTGGCTGTTTACCAGACTGTTGTTTACTGTCACTCTGCCAATATCCCTGACGCACAAGTGCAAACACACACACACACACACACACACACACACACACACACACAGCAACGCCGTGCCAACACACAATCCTGACTGCCTTGACATCAGATGCCAGACATTCTATGCATAGTTTTCCAATAGAGGACAAACATGGCACAAGAAAAAGATGTTTAAAATTGGAGCTTTAAGGGTCATTTTAAACAAATCTCCCAAATCTGTGGCTGATGTGTTTGTTTCCAGACAAGACGCCGATCTCTCCTTCATCCGTCTCATCCTGTCTGACTGCAGCTCACTGCCGGTGAAGGGAGGAAGAGAGAGACAACAGACGAGGGGAAAAACAAAACTTCAAAGCCAATGACACAGCAGCTGTGGGATTTTAATAAACACCATTTTCCTCTGATGGTGTGCGTTTGTGTGTGTGTGTGTGTGTCTACCCTCATTATTGCTGCTGAATTGAAACCTTCACACGGCCACAAGCAGACACCATTCATGACACATCCATGCACAACCAGACAGCTAACAACACACACACACACACACGCAGAGATAGAAGAAGCCTTTGTTTCTCACCTGCTGCACTTCTGTCTCTCCGTTTGATGTCTTCTCCGTGTACGTGAACGAGCTGAAGATCCTCTGTGGGGAGACAGAGAGGAAACAAGGTTAGACGAGCGGGAAAGATTTACATCCAATAACTGAAATCCATCACCTGGGGACGAGGATTGGCACAGTTTGTTTACACAGGAGGATTTTGCTTTCAGGTGAGTTTTGGAAGATTATTTATCCACATGATGTAGAAGAAAATGAAAAAATAGGGTGATTGCAAATGTAGCCTCCCTGCAAACTTGTGCATGATCACACCGTGACTTCACACTTTAAGCATCCACACCTTTTTCATATTCGGTGCCATGGCCTCACGTTTGCAAAGAATGCAGTCCAACCAGGGCCTTTCTGTGGTTGTGTTCTGTTGATGCTCATTAAGGCTGACGGCTACACTGAGCTTCTTCCTGGGCTGGTTACTGAACATCAAGTACAGACAAAACAAATGTGCCCAGGTCGACTTGTTGGCCAATAGGCTCTCTCCTAACCAAATCAGGATAAGTCAGACCATCGCCGCGGTTACATTCATAAAGAGAACATCATTCTGTCTGTCGGCCTCAAGGGGGCGAGAGGCGAGGGGGGACACACAGGTCACCAATGCATTACAGGACAGACACACGCCAAAACAACAGCCACGGGCAGTTTAAAGTCTCCAATTAACCTCAGCTTCATGTCTTTGGACTGTGGCGCCTGGAGAAAACCCACACAGACCCGGGGAGAACATGCAAATTCCAAAGGCTCTGATCGGTAAGCAGGTTGGAAACTGCCTTGTCAATATCTGTCCGGGATCAATGTGTTGTTTTTTAAGCGGCAGGCAGCAGGAAAGACAACGTGGGAAAACGTTTTTTTAACCTTGGACTTGCTACGTTACTTAGCAAAATATACATGCATGTGCTCAATAACTGGAGATTCTGATGTCAACGATTTGATTTAGTGGTTTACCAAATTACTTTATCTTATCTTGGAAATGCTAATTGCAAAACACTTGGATGACGATTAAAAACCGTGTGAATAGACCTTCACAACAATGGATATTTGTATGTGTCAGGCAGAAGTGTAACTGGATCTAATAACTGCTCGATTCCCTGCAGGTTTGTTCCTCCACCAGGACGCTGACATCGTGTGTGTTTTGGCACGCTGGCTTTTTCGACACACCTCTATGTGACAAAAGCACAAGTTACACATTGTGAGTCGTCACACTGTGCTTCTCGTGCGAGGACAAGTCCTAATGTTTGTTCAGTTCAACTCAATTAAAGTCATAAATCACGATACAAAACAAACTGACGTGATTGTTCTGGGGATGTATTTTGGAAGGTTCCCTGAGTTTATGGACAATGTGTGAAAATACGTGACGCCAGGTATTCAACACCCGGTCTTCACTGAATCCATCTGGGGTCTGGGCCGACAGCAGCATTAGCACCGATGCATCTCTCTGCACAGACAGGTGCAGAGCCGGTTTCATTACCGGTCCCGAGAGGATGATAAACCTATCTCCTGTAACAGCCAAGAAGCCTCAGACCCAGACAGTGCGGTTCTGTCGTTTCAATCAAGCTTCTCGGCCGGCGAGCAGAATGCGTCACCCGTCTGGAGCCGATTCACAAGGTGATGCTAAATTCCCCCCCGTTCCCCTTCCAGCGTGAAGCAGTTTTAATAGTGCCGTACATGGAGCAAATGAGCCCTGGTGTGACCTCAGCGCTCCGAGAGCAGCAGAACAAACATTCTTAAGGAGGTGTGTGAACACAGAGCTGCCCCTGACACACACACACGCTTATTCACACGGTCTCCTGGGTCCCATTGGTTAAATATTCGTTCTCTTACACACACACGCACACACGCACACACACACACTTCCCTAAACACAGGCAGCAGGACTGTGTGGCAGCTACAAACAGAGTAGAACTAATGTTTGTGTTGAGGCAGCAGGTATAAGGCAGGTGGTTCACTGTAAGCTGCCCCCCCCCCCCCGCCCGCTGCACACAAAGCCCCAAATTGCCTGGTTCCACACTGCAACCACTTCCTGCCGCCTGTCCACACCCTTTGTTCGACACATTCCAGAGGACACCAATTACCCAGAATGCACCACATCCAACCGGGAGCAGATTCGCACCAGGGTGTTGCTGCCTGCTCGTATGTGCGTCGTCTGTTGCACCGTTCAACACAACGTTTCAGCGACAAAAGAAAGTTTCTGCAGTTTCACACAACTTCAGGGGTCTTTCCAACATGAGAAGGATAATTTTTGCTTCTTCAAAAGAACTAGAGTTTTTCCAGGACCTCTCATCTCAGTCCAGGTATCTGAATCGTTATCGGGAAGGGAAATGGTATCTAGTGGTTTATTAATTGTAATAAGAATTTGATTTCCATCCGTCAGACATTCTGCTGATTATCTGGTTATTCTTTTGGTCCTTTATCATTAGAAACCATTAGAAAATGTCCAGTCCCAATATATTCCAATTTCTATAAAGTCAGATATATGAAAATAACCAATAATCCCTTTACTTTTGATCACCTACTTGACTGATAATAACCAATCTTTGCAGTTCTTACACGTTCACATAATAAAAACGAAATCAACACCAATCTACAGATACAAAGTCAGGCATTGACAGAGGCAAACAAACACACAACTGTTCCCTGAAGTCCTCACTTCCGGGTCATAAATAGGTCGTTCAGCCCAAATCTCCGGTATAAAGCTTGAGATGAAATGTGATCACGTCTAATAAACACAAACACTGTCGATCCGTCTCAGTTTTAATCCTGACCGTCTCAATGGAGTCAGCAGCCCTTGTCCTGATTGTTTTTGCTTTGGGTTTTACACACCAACAGTAGAGTGCTACACAAACAGTTTCGTAATGTTAGTATTGTGTGCGTGTGTGTATGTGCACATGTTTGTGTTTGTGTGGCACACATGCACACACACAGCTGCATATTTCACTACCGAGTTATTTGCAAAGTGAAAAGCCAACCCCAGACAGTCTGCTGTTCCACACCCTCCTCAGTGGAAAAACAGCAGGTCCAAGATGTGGAACTGTCAAATAAACATGGACAAGCGCACACAAACAGAGCTGCCACTACTTAGCAGGAAATCGTGCACTCTCAAAACACCACCCTGACAAAAGAGGGGGGGGGGGGGAACCAGGCTCTGGAGTGGAGAAACGCTCCGTCTCCGAAACAGGGAACGGGTTCTGGAGGAGAGAGAGAGAAGTCCTGTTGTTGATTAGCCGCAGGTTAGCCGTGGCTCCCCCGGTGCCTCCAGTGTTTGTTGTTGGAGCTGCTCTGCGGTTTTCACAGCTATGGAGCAGGCGGCGAGGAATGCTCTGCTCTGAAACCTGAGAGGCCTGAGGCCGCCCGGGCCACCGTGGGCTTGTGGCCTCCCCTGACCCATAATCAAACACTGTAATGTACACAGACACACACACATACGCGCACACACACACACACACACTACAGAGGCCGTAAATGCTGTAACACAGTGAAAGATAAGAGCTAGGAACATGCCTGGACACTTCACTGTCACCTCTTGAAGGCGGGGCTGGGCAATATTGAACAGATTCATATCAAAGTCACCAAAAGAGGCCAAAAATAAATATTTAAATTGTTCAGATGCGTGAGAAATGTGTATTTACAAACAGGTTTTAGGATTTTAGGGATTTCTTCTTATTCTTTTTTTTAAAAATGTATTGTAGCTAGTTTCAGACATGAGTTAATCATTCACATATGAAGGCAGCAGCAGGAGATTTGTTCACACAACACACACAACACACTGTCTTTTTGTTAAGAGAGCATCGTCATCAGTTCTAGTCGTCAACTGTTCTCCACTCTCCTCTCTGCATATTCGCCTGCACCTTCTACATCTTCCTCTTTTTCATCCCGAGATATTCCCACAGACGTTTTCCTGACTAGGTTTCTCGCACAGGATATTTTCCAGATATTTTATTGGCCCTACAAAATATTATAATAATAGACAATAAACCAGATGAAAAATACATACAAATGTATATATTTTCCAGCTGTTGAGGTCATAAAGCAGCAGGAAACACCCATATTTTCCTCAAGCAAAAACACTGGAAACCCTTGAAACAGCCACTTGGCTTCATTCATCAAGCTGTGGAATGAAACCACTCTGCAGCGATCACATGTGGAGTGCACCTAGAGTGAGTAAATCCATCTGGATGACTAATCACAGCTATTTAATAATATCACACTTTTTTTTTGGAGCACCATAAAAATGCTCATTCAACAGACACTGGATCTAAACAGGCAGCTAAGCTCTCAAGGATTGCATTCACACTCCTGCGCAGCGATCACAGAGCACCAGCCTCCGTCTCATTAGCCCGATTCTTTAAAAACCTTCCACCTTGAGGTTAATCCTGACCACAGAAGAGTGATTCACTAGAATGGCCAAACCCCAGCGGGAGCTTAAACCCCGGAGTCACAAAGATAACCACCAGAACCTGTGGTTTATTTTTTTTAATCCTGTGGTTTCCATTGAAGTGACACAAGGTTCTTAGTCACTGCAGTGAATTTTGGCTGCATACACAAGAAGCATCTTATCACCTTATATTGTTCCCGGCTTTATCCAGAGTTAAATCCTAACCTGCTTTAACCTCAATTATCGGAGGAGAAGAGGATTAAGATCGAGCAGATTTAACCATCAGAAGGAAAGTTTGAAAAGCGCACCATGAGCTCGCGGCGTTAACACAGAAAACAACTTTCTCCCTCGTTCATTTCTCCCTCTTCTCTCTCCGTCCTCTTTGAGCCTTGTTACAACAGCTTGGAGCAGTGGTTACACCATGGGAACTTTCCATGTACATGTCATCCATTTAATTGGGCCTGCCTCTTCAGCCCCTCCGTCAGGCTCTTTTGTGGACGCCATAAACCAACCCGAGAGGCTCCTCTCTCTTTTAAGTGACTCTTCTCTCAGAGGAGCGTCGCACAAAAAAATCCAGACGAGTAACTGACGACAACAGCCTGAGGACAGCGGTCTTCTCTGAGTTTGGACGTTTTTTAGGCGAAACATATGAGAAAAGAAAAGAGAGAATGTCGAGCTCAGAGATGCACAAAGTGAAAGCAGAGGCAAGACTGGAAAGAAGGAGGGAAGGAAAAAAGGAGAGCAGGAGGGGGGAGGAGAGGAAGTGGAGGCCAAGCGCAGTGGAGGGGCTGAATTGGGAATTTGCTTATTAGCAATTCACCCGTCTTCAAAGGCCGGAGTGGAGACGTGAGCCACACTAACGTGGAATTGGACTAGAGAGCAACACACACACACACACACACACACACACACACACACACACACACACACACACACACACACACACACACACACACACACACACACACACACACACACACACACACACACACACACACACACACACACACACACACACACACACACACACACACACACACACACACACACACACACACACTAATCCTGTCTTTAGGGCCTGATGAGCAGCGGTCCAAGGTTTTATCTGAGAACACACTGGAGGGCAATGGTGGATGCATCACTTGGGTGGGGCACGTCCTGAAAGAGTGTGTGTGTGTGCGTGTGTGTGTGTGTGTGTGTGTGTGTGTGTGTGTGTGTGTGCGACTATGAACCAACTGTGAATCAAATACATATGTGGGCTATGCATTAAGTAGTAGGGTTTGGAGCTCATACACTGGAATTGTAGGAAATGTCGATGAACGTCTCTCTTGCCCACACACACATACACACACACACACACACACATACACACATACACACACACACACGCACAGAAACACACACACACGCACACACACACACACACACATTGGGCTTCAGTACAGATGTTTTGGAGCTGTAGGGCCGGGGAGATTGGTTTCAATACAACTGACAGATAAAAGCCTAAAGCCCTAGGGAGGCTAACTGCTGCTTCCTCCATGCTGCTGGTATACAGCTCAGCCTCTCTCCTTCCTTCTGTACTCTACCCCCCCACCTTGCTTTTCCTCTCTCCCCCCCACTCCCTCCTCTCTGCTCCCAGCCAACTCTCCGCTCATTGCACTACAAAGGGCTGGAGCCCGGCATACGGCATCAGAGCTTCTCCTCTGATGTGCACGTGTGTGTATGTGTGTGTGTGTGCATGTTCTTTTCCTCGACCCGTTGCCATGTCTCCATCCCCAACCTTACAAAGCAGAGTCAGGAAACTGGCACATGGGAGTGGAAAAGGGAGGGGGGGTATGAAGTATAGATTCTGTAGTTCTGCAATATAACGAAAACTGTCTGAAATAATTGCACCTGCAGATTTGGGCTCTGAAACACAGCGGCCAGGGCAACAGAAGAAAAGAAAGCATTGTATTCATCCATTTTATCTACGGGGATAAATAACTGGTGCACTAACCTCAAACCTCAGAGGCGCCTTAAAAGGATTCACTGCGTTTCCTATCAATTATTTAAAAAAAATAAAAACTCAGCTCAGCTATAAACCAGATAACAGATGCACTTCTCCTCAATCTTTTCCCCCGAGCTCTATGACAGACTTCATATCCTCAAACGTTGAAGAAAATCCCCAAATTCCCCCAAAATATATTCAGTTCACAATTTGATGATGGAGAAGAGCAGCAAATGTTCTATTTTCATGGTAGAAAAACTACAACAATTTGGCTTTAGTCAAAAAATGATTAATTATCACAATAGTGGCTGATTATTCTCCATTTTATTTAGAAAAATGTGATTCTATGTTGATGATATGCTGATGTTTAGCTCACCCCAAATGGAAAAATTATCTATTAAAACAAGTTTCAAGATAACTGAAGTTGTGCGACATGTATTGATATATTCTGGGAAATATTTCAGAATGGCTCAAAATTAATTAACATCATGGAAAGCGATCCACGGCCGGTGGTGGAGTGTCGTACATCATCTTAGTTTTTACCTCCAGACCTTGATTTCTTGGTTTTTACAACTTTCTTATTCAATGAATGAACCAGAAATCAGATGTGATCTATAGGCAGATGACAGACACATTTCTTGTTACTTCTAAAAAATCCACAAACAAATCAAGTTGGACAGCTGACTCATAGATTTCTAAAGCCTGCTTTAGCTCTAGGGAATGAATCAAGTCCACACTCCATACATGACTCTATACAAAAAGGTAAAAAAGGAGGGTTGGGCTGGAGGAACCATGTTGAATCTGAATCTCTCAGTGTCTCTATAATGTCCGTAGAGAAGCAAAACTCTCGCTAATTAAGTGCTTCTCTGTTTCAACCCAGTGGAGCCGGTTGGCTAATTAAATGACCGGCCGTCAGCGTCTGCCAACCGCTTGCCGCTGCATTCAGTGGGTGATGGAGGGGGGGGGGGGGGTCAATTTAATTTGCTTGAATCTAAGTAACGGATAACCTGAGGCGGTGGCTCCGAAGCCTCGGCCCACACACTGTGCGGAGGGAGAGGAGGGGAGTGTGTGTTTGTGCACAGCCCGCATCACTCGTCTAAAGGAGTGAAGATCCACTGGTAGGCTCAGGTTCATGGTGCTGCGTTTTCCATCTTCTCTAACAATGCACTTATGGATGTTTTGTGTGCACTTGAAAGAGGCAAAGATGTTGAGGATTACTGCTGCATGCGTTAAAAGAGTCTTGGCTTTTATGTCATACAAATATAACGTTGTTGTCATAGTGATTTAATTTAATATTGCAATGGATTCAACAGTTCATTATTCCACTTTTTCGGTCAAGGTCTAAATCCAAGGCTATAATGAGGGCTTTCTAAGAAACACTTTATAACACACTTAGGCTTCATCGATCCAAAGAATGGCCGGCTACTTTTGAACCTGGCATCCACAGAAGTCCAGAGTTTAAGCACCCCATAAAGATTTCTTTGGATAAGAAGAAACAATCATGGAATCATCTGTCCGCGTCCTGATTGGCTCTCATCAGTCACGACTTGACTACTAGCAGTGAAAAGCATTGACAACACTGTCAGTGACTGTAGCCTTAGGCCTGATATCCACCGTGAGTTCCCGGCTTTGATACCTTCTTCTAATACTGCAACGGCTGAGCTTGATTTCAGACAAAATACCACTGAGAAAGAAAGTTACATCTTCTGTAAAGCAATCACACAACCAGGGTGTATGAATATCAAAGCCCCTGACATTGACTTGTCAGAGACTTTTAAGGGACAACAGTTTTGTGTCGGTATAATCAATAGGAAGGAGATCACTGCCAGAAAAAGGTGGATCCAGCGAAGCATGTCTGTTAGGTCTTGATCCAAGCAGTGAGGGTGTGGTGGTGGTGCTGGTTTCTTCCTTCTGTCAGAGGATCCAGCTTAGGGACATAAAATGAACACTGGGATCCTGTTCAACTTCTGACAAGTCCAAGACACTGGACAAATTGTGTCGCATTAACCACATGATAGCTTCTCAATGTGGAGCAACTTGTGAAAGAAAAGCAACACTGAACAATGTTTTTTAAACATTTTCCACCAGAGTCGCTGCATCCAATTCTCATGACCGGTTAGCTCCATGACCTGGTTCCACAATACTCTAGGGTAAGTGTCAATTAACATGTGTATTTACCCCGGTAACAGGAGTTAATGCACTGAACTAAGAGCCAGTGTCTTGAAGCAACATGCTGCTAGAAAAGGCAACGAGGAAAGAGAGCTGCAGACATGTTCGTTGATGGTGTCGGTAATTATTTAAGTCCACCACCTCTTGAAGGAATCAGTAAAAAGCTTCACCCAATAACACCAATGTTCAATGGAGAGATTAGAAGGAAGACAAAGAAAGAGGGACCAACACAGGTCTTTTGGACTCGCATCTAAAAATACCCAAAAATGTACCAGTGTGCAAAGACTTGCAACTGGAATTTTTTTAATCTTTCCCTCCCTCATCCGCAACCAGATCTCTTCCAGTAAAACCTGTCAACTATATTGTGGATTTGAAACAACAAGACCCTGTCTAACACGCGACATAAGCAAAAGTAAAAAAAATAATAAAGAATACAAATATCTCCAGGTGAAAAAGCAGTGACACACACGTAGAAAACACAGTCAAATATGTCTAAAGAGTTTATGGTGATAAGCGCTGATGAGGCTGCAAGCACGATCACGTGATCTCCCCAGTGGACTTAATACGTCACTTCCTGCCTATGTCTGCATGTGCATGTGTGAAAGGAAAACTCCAGATCCAATTCTCTGGATATTACCCGCAGGTCATGTCTGAAAACCCCTACAGAGAGAGAGAGAGAGAGAGAGAGTCCCCACCAGTCAGATCCTAACGGCCTCCCCACTGCACACACACCTTCCCAAGAGGCTCTCAGTCTCGGCCTGGGATGTTTGCTCTCCCTCTCCACCAGACAGGATATAATGCCTTCCACATGTGAGAGAAAAGGGGAGGGAATGGAGGGTGAAGGAGCAAAGAAGGGAGCAAAAGGGGGGAAAACTGTGGAAAAGAGGGGTGGGGTCTAACAACAGCAGCAAAGAGAAGAGAAAGTTTGGAAAGAACATCAGATGTACAATTGATCCACACATATCTCCAGGAAAAAAAAGCTTTGTTTTGTACTTTCGGTTTCATCATTTCTTCTGTTTTCCATCAGTTTGCAATAATAAGACACACATGCTGTTTAACAGCTAACCCTGGAAACAGACTGGTTTAAAAGTGTATAATAGAAAAGCCACTTTTTGGACATTTAACCTTCTTTTCTCTGAGAAGTCAAACTCAAACTCTCTGGGACGAAGGGTAGTAATGAGCTCTCTGAATAGTGGCTCAGCTACACTTCCAGAAATTAAGCATTGTGACTGACTCAAATGAGAGACATAATCTAGCAGCTTAGCGAGAGTAAATGAAGTTTCCGCCCCTCTCTCTCTCTCCCTCTCTCGCTCTACTTGCGTGTTAAGGAACAATGACCTAGCCTAAGTGTTATGTGCGCTCAGCATCAAACGATGGAAATGGAGTGGAGAAGGCAAATAAAAATGACAGCCAAGACAATGTGCACGAAATCTAGAGGTTCAACACTGTGATATTCTGGCACGTACGGTTCAAAGGTCACACGTCTGACTGATTATCCAGGTTTCTCCTCTTGGCACAAACTAGGAGGTGTGTTTGCAAGAACATGTCAAGAAAAGGTGGTGAAGCAGAGTTATTACCTCTCGACACAAAGCCCTTTAATGTCAGAGAGTTGTTAAGACGAGGCCTCGGGCCACAGCAACATGCACGACTCACACTTGACTAATTGCACATATTAAAATCGTGAAAAAACTAGTGGCATTCCTAATTTTTTAATGATAATTCACTGATCTTTTTTTAAGCCCCTTGCAAAACCTGTTGAATATAGTTAAACATGCAGCACAAGGTTCCGATTGGACGGATTTCCTTGACGTCTTAGAGAAGGTAACACATGCAGTGCCGCCAGGGATGCATTATGGGAATAGCAAGTTGCTGTTAAAGTGGAGCCAATGTGAAAACGTTCCCGAAGACAGATCAAAGCTGCATACCTGAGCGCCTCCATTAGGCTGATAAAATCTAGAAGGGAACAAGGACGAAAACAGAACCCCACACACTGCGGCCAAATGAGTTCAAGAGAAGAATGCAGGATAATGAGAAAAGGCTGTTGCTTTTATAGGGGCTTTGTATGTTTCTCCATATTAAAAAGGGCTAAATGATGGTGTTTGTGTTCATGTTACATGGCTGAGACTGGCCGTGGAATGATGGGAGGCCGTTGAGCACCATGCAGGAAAGCACAAATCACTGATGATGGGTAACATCTGGGGACTAGGTATCACAATCATGATCCACAATCTTTCTTCCTTAAGTAGACATTACAGGCCGTGCCAGATCTTCCTGTGGATCTGAAATGTGGATGTTGTACCAAACTGAGTGAATCACTCCGATGCTTCATTTCACTGGGTTAGAACAGTTGTAAAACCCCTGGAAGAGCCGACCACTGCGTTTACAGTTACTGTTTACTTTCCTTTGAGAAATGCCCGACTCTGGAAAGCCAAACCACTGCCCCACTACTGATGTAGAGTCAGTTTCGGGCACCACCTCCTGATCCACCAGGCTGTTAGCTCATGTTAAATTGTTTTTCTACACAATGACAGCCTCGTGATATCATTTCAAGATCTATCACTATATAATGGTCCGAATACTTAGATTGGCCTTTGCCCTAAGATTGGAGACCTACGGTCATTTCATACGACTCAAATTGAAAAGCAATCCTTTATTTTACTACCTCTAACACGAGGAAAACAGGAGCTGCCTCTATAAAATTTGAACGACAGAGCTGAGGGACAGAAAAATACTTAATTTCAAAACATGCTGGCACAATTGTGCTCTCTGTATTTTGTTTTATAGCTGGAGTTTATCACAAAATAAAAATAAATTCCTCCAGATTAGCCCTTTCAGGACCTTGGAGTGGAATGACAGATGGCCTGACTGAAGCAAACAGGCAGAGCAGCAGTGGAAACCGAGCAAAATTCTCCAAAACAGTTAACCTTCAGGCATCTCAGGGCACATCGCCAGTCTGGCAGCAGTCACTGGCACCACAAGTCCCAGTCACACCCTGGTGGTACACCGTGCCAGGGCAACAACAATTTTTTCCCTACATATATTTTTACATACCGACTCTTCTAGCTGGCTTTGGAGGAGTCACAGGGATCAGAGAGAGTGTGTGAAAGAGCTGAGGATGATCTGAATGTCAGAGAAAAGGCAGAGGAAGAGAGAGTCGCAGCGCAAAGGGCTCGTCAGCCCGTGCCAGTAAATTTAAAACTTTGATATACGCTTCCTGCCAAGACGGCCCCTCTCTCAGCCAAGTGAAAAGATGTTGGGATGGGGCGCCGGCTCTGTCTGCACAAACCATCCTGGATTATCTTCACATTCCTCTGCCGTGGACTCATCTGTGAGGCGTTTACTTCCCAGCTTTACGAGCATCACTGCATGTGCCACTCTAGATAACTTGTCACCATAATAAGGGAAAACATTATTAAAAGAATCTTTAAGAGTCGGGTTGTGGAAGAATGGGGAACATATCAAAGATCTCGGTAAACTTGAGGGACAAGCACTGATTAGAAAGATTATTAAGAGATAAAGTAGAGAAAGGACAAGAGGAAGGAAAAAAAAATGTTTCCCCGGGTGGTCTCCCTCTCAGGTTTCTGAACACGACGTGAGATCATGTCTACAGACAGTGTGCTTTGTTCGACTTCATGTACTGTTGGGCCAGTTACATGCACTGGTTGATAAAAGGCAGGGGTCACTCTGCACAGAGGCTTAAGCTACACGTGATACCGCTTTCACCCTTTGCCAAAGTTAAACCTTGCACATACTGGTCCTGCCGACCCTCGTGGACAGGCACATACACATGAAACAGAAACATCTAAGGGATGTGTGAAGTAAGATTAGTTATTAGTAAGTTTCATACAGAGCATAATATGGAATAATTCAACAGTGCCAAAATGGCCATAGAATGTAATCAACACCTCAGAAGAAGGCATTAGTGCATGACTGTTGTATCAGGGCTGCATTAGTTGAAGAAACTTGTCCTGAACTTAACCATTTAAATAACACTGAACCCTACCAAACCAATACCTAGTATTTCATTACATATTTCCATGAAAAGATTTACTGGGGATTCAAATTAAACTTGATGTTCTCTCTGACTCCTGCATAACAACCTAACTGGACCACATCACGACAATGAGTGATGCACAACAGGCGTCCAATAAACTGAGATTAAATCCAAAACAGTTGACAGCATTGCACTCCAGTTACATCATGTATTGTTACCACGTGTTGTTTAGCCTTCTGCGTGAGATGCTTCTTTTAAAAAGCACCACGATGGGCCACAATTACAAAATGCTTTGTGGCTTTTCGGAGCAAAACCTTTCTTCAGTTAAGATTCTTGCGTAAATACAGAAAGTCATGAGACATCCGCTGTTCCCTCAAAGTTTCAGCACAAGGTCGATTTTTTGTTTAAGTGCAAAGTGTGATTTTCCTGAAGGTAGGGATCTCTCAATCAAAACAATAAAAGAGGACAACGTTCGACCATTGCCGTCTTTAAGCTTCTCACAACTAGGATTCCTACAGTTTTAACTGCTTTCAATACGAGTCTCCTCTTAAAAACAAACAGTCCTTGGAAGCAAATCCTGTGCATCTGCATACACAGGATGTCTTGGATGGGCTGCTAGCTGAGCTGCCGCTAACGTTTGCTCAGCCTGTTACTTATAACTTATGATCCAGACGTTCAGGGCTCTTTTACTGGGAGCTGGATCCTCCGCCGAGGCCCCCCCCCCCCCTCTCCAAAGCAAACGGACCTGGTGATTAAACCCGGGAGCTGCGGTGAGGGAGGAAAACATCAGCCCATGCTTCCCTAAATTACAGAAATACATCTGTCATATATACTCTCTCACACAAAAATGACTAAGTTACAGGTTGCACTAAATGCCAAAAGGTAAGGGTGCACACACATGGGCCATTTCCCCAAGTTTCCTGTCCGTCTTCGCCATCACATCAACTCCAAGATTCACCTTCAAACAAGTGCATCATGCATCCAACATCAAATAAGACAGCTTGAGAAGTTATTTTATTTCAGTTGGATGTCGGACCTGTCAACATCTGCATCTCTCTGCAACTGTGCACACACACACACACACACTGTCTGACACATGCAAGTAAATTAAATTGAGGGCCGTTTATGAGTTGTGACCCTCACTTGCGGCAGGAAACCACAATGCCAGAGTACACACATAAAAAAACACACACACACACTCATCTCATTTTTTGCTGTGCTATCCTACACATGCGGGAGTGTAACTCATAAATACAGATTTTATTTAAAAAAGAGGCGCAAGGGAACAAAGTTAGTGGGAAAGTGAATAAAGAAGAAAACAAGGATACTGACTGAACCTGTTCATAAACTAAATCCGTCAAAACTTCTGGAACATATTTGGAGGGACAGTGTACATTTTAAGAAAAGTAGAAAAGGGCCTTTACAGAGATAAAAGGCAGGGAGGTAAATAAGACGAGGGGAAAGAGAAATGCAAATGGACAGATCAGTATCTGTTGGTTTTGGCTCAGGTGAGACACAATCTCTGTTTCAATCAATAACCAACAACGAGGTATAAAACAAGGCTTTCGGGCTTCAAGTCACGAAATATACTTAAACATTATAGAAATGCTAATAAAAGTTTGTCAGTTGTTTTCTAGATGCCAAGAAACATGAGTGTCATGGTCAGATTATTTGTGGTAGAGCATGTGCTGCTAGTACGAAACAGTAGTAGAGTATGGACAAGAAAAATATTGAATAAATAGGGATTCATATTTGCATATATATATACATATATACGCAGTTCAGTTTGCATTCATAAACACTAAAGCAAACCACTGGCACACAAATACACAGTGTTTGTGTTTCACAAACGTGTCAAGTCGAGCTGTTAGACAGCAGGCGGGCCTATGGGGGGGGTGTCAGCTGAATATGCATCAGGTTTTTTTCTGTGCTGTCTAAACATCGGAAATGTCTCCTATTCAGATTCACGAGTCGACTGTTGCTGTGTGCAGAGGCTTAAGTGTGAGTGCATTGAAAAGAGAGAGAGAGAGAGCCACAGAGACAGGAAAGAGAGAGAGAGTGTGTGTGTATATTTGTGTTCCCCAAGGACATGCACAAGTTTCTAGTGTGTAAATTTCGAGTGGCTTTGCTGTCAGGAGAGGGAGAGTGGAAGAGAGGGAGAGAGGGAGAGAGTTTCTGTTATGATTTACCAAAAATCCAGTTCTACTATTAAGTCCTGAGTTTATATTTGCTGAATACAACCATGTCTATTGTAAAAGAAAGAGCTTTTACACAACACAACAAAATCAATACAGGTAAATTAATTCCTGTTGATTCATAAAATACAGTAACACACACACTGCTCCCTATAAACACACACACACACATCACAGAAAAGTGAACACATTCACGCAGGTTCCTGTTTCCCACAGAGCTCAGTATCAGTCTCAGAGCCCTTTCACACACAGGCCGAGTAACACCGACGGATTAGCGTGTCCAGAAAAGGTAAGAGATCTGCTTTTGTTCACACGATCACCAGCTGCACCCCCTCTGACTGGCAGACCAGGAAACAGAGAGCAGGTCGGAGGCAGTGGCACGCTTCACTTCCACGACTGTTCAGAAAGTGACGTAGCGTGAAACACCACCGGAGGTAAGACTTCGGCGGCCAAACACTGTCCCACCTATATGATGAAACCTTTAGTTTAGTTGCCATCCACTAGGTCATTCATGCTTGGTGTGATTTCATGAATATTTTAGTTACTTAACAAAGCAAAAATGATTAAACTGTTTAAAACCGTTCCCCACATCTTTGTTTCTGTTGGGCCCTGAGTGGTCATTGCCCCGGTGTTTCTGCATTAGCTCAAGAAAATTTAACGTGAGTCTGGATTACTGTTGATTAACTGCAGGTTTCAGGACGTGGGATATGAGTTTATGTATAAGTTGTATGCCCTTGCTGCTTTAGGTTTATTGCTGATAATCTGTTTTTAATTAGATGTGGAAAGCAAGAAAATTGATGCTCTACTGCGTGAGACACTGACGAAGATGTCAAGAGACTTTGTGGTGATTTGAGACGACACCGGTGTCTGTGTGTGGTAAAGGAAATCACGTGATGTCTGCAGCAGAGTAAATACTTCTGCCTGCTGCACCCGGCTGCTCCACCGCTCGCCTGAATAACGTGGAGGATTTGTTGTTGTCGGAACGCGTCTAGACTCCGTAGACAATCTTCCGAATTTTAGCCTCAGGTCATGTCTGATCACAGGGCTTAAGATTCCATCAGTAATATTAATAACGCTTGGTTTAAGAGAAAGAAAACAGCCTGGTAAACGAAAGAGACCAGGTGAGCCTATCTGCCCAAGCCACCAAACAACCACCTGTTTTTAAACTGACTTCGACTTGGCAGTGAACTCAAACTGCAGACACCACAAACACAGAGCCAGCCGGGGAGAGAAATGGGAGGAAAACTGGCGAGTTTCTTCCACGAGAGGCCAAGATGTAAAATGTGCTGCAAGATGATTTCAAGACGGTCCCTACGCAACAAGAGCAATATGTTTTTATGAGTCTGGGACCCAGTGTGAGGCATTATGGTTATCATTTGGCCACTAAGAAGGAATAAGTTAAAAACCTAAAGGGCTCGTTTATTTCTGCCCTAACCTAAATGAGATTTCTTCTGGGCTGACATCACAATGGGGAGGAAATCTAAACCACAGAACCGAGGGCAGAAAGAAACCAACCATGTCCACACGGTCGATGTGAAGTTTCATTCTGTTTATTCTAAAAACACACTGGAGCTCTGGATAAAGACAGAGAGCAGATTTTCTCCGTACTCCTTGGTGATCTGGGTTAATGTTGACATGCCAGCAGGAGAAACTGCCCATCTCCATGTTAAACACAAAACCTGTTTGGTTTTCCTAATACTCGTCTTCCATTACTTGAGGAGTCAGTCCAGATCAAATGAGCCACTCAATCGGTGGACACATAACTGAGCTCGGGGACACTGATAGCTAAACACAGCTGCAGTCGCTCTGTGTGCAGAGGTTTATATGCCTCTGTGTTTATATGAGGTATGTGTGTGCATAGGTAGCGACAGAAATAGAGTAAAGCTGCTGTCCTGACAGTTAGGGGAAGGACTGGATGTGAGAACACAAATGTCCGAGTGAGTTGCTCCGGACATTTTCCTGAATTTTTCCTGCAAGCCTCCGAGGTAAATATCGAGAATATGTCCAGATGAACCCATGTGAGACTAGAGCTTTGACTTTTCCGTACACATAGAACCTTTAGCGTGACTTTAAGTGTCTGTTTAGAACGACATTTTCAGTGTTTCCTTGCATTTTTCCTCTCACCCCTCAGACCTGACTCTCATCCTTGTCTCCTAATTAGCGAGCTGTACCACAGGCCCCCCCCACCCCCCCTTTCCCATTCTCTTTGAGAGAAAATGAAACGCTGCATCTCTTTTCATCTTCGGACCGGCCTTGTCTTACAGACATAGAGGCAGAAAGTCAAAAGTTCAAGTCATTAGCCTCGGCCACTTCCCGACTTGTCATCAAAGACAGGCACCCGGCGGAAGACGAAAGGCACAGGACAGTTTCACATACCAGTCCACCACCCACAGACACAATTACACTGAGAGATATAGGAAAGGGCGGCAAAGAAGATGATGACAGTGGTGGAGAGAAGAGACAAAAAGAAAAACCAGGAAGCAGCATCTTGTCAAGACGGCAGACAAGACCCCAAGGTGTGAAGGGAAACCAAGAGGCACCGAGAAATGATTAGATTGTGACACGATTTTCCTCTTCTTCTTCTTCTTGTAATATCAAGACATAGGAGTCTGCAAACCCCATTGTACACCGGCTACATGTCCAACCTGGTTCATTCAGAGTAAAATATCCATCCATCCCTTCATCCATTTCGATCTACTTACCCAAGGTCAGATCACAGAGGCCACCAGCTGAGAACTGAGTCAATCATCCCTATCCCCAGGCCGAGCTTTCCAGCTCCTCCTAGGGGATCCTGAGACGTTCCCCAGTGGAATATGTGCTTCCATTGAGTTCTGGGTCAACCCCTGGGTGTCCTCCTAGGGGACATCCTGATAAGCTGCCCGAATCATCCTAGCTGTCCTCTTTCACAAGACAGGGCAGCAGCTCAACTCTGAACGTCCAAACCCTACAGAGGTTCAGGAGTTCAGACATCTACACTCATCGAACCTTTCTTTGCACTTATTACACAGAGTTAAGACAGTAAAAAGAAAACAAATTGTGTAGCAGTAGTTCATGTTAATGAAGAGAGGCGTTGGACTAACTGAGCGAATCTTTGAAACCCTGTGACCCCAGTGTGAGAGAGGTGTCATATCATTCTTCAGCGTCATGCCAGAAGGGATGCACAGTAGTATGACAGTGGTTTTGCTTTGGGTTTGATTGTGAAACTGTTATATTTTGGCTTCCACCACTGCACACCACTTCTTACACTCTTCTATTGCCCCCTTTACACAGCCTGTTCAAAGCAGGAATATTCCAACTTTATTCAGCACAAAGGTTGTGTCTTGCTTACAGAGCGCTGAAGTGAGACCCCATAACAAGTGGTCACAGAAAAGTTGAAGTTGGTCTCATTGGTCATGCACACACACGCACACACACACCTCTGATGTAGATGGTTCTTTCTTCTGGTGCCTCTCTGGAACCAGTTTTCTGGCCAAGAGCGACTTCTTTGGCCGTCGAAAGACACAAAGAACTGGTTCCAGATTAGGAACTGGCTCCAAACTGGCGATGGATGTGCTTTGATTGGAAGAGGGCTAACCTAAGCCAAATCTAAATCTGTGTAAAAAGTAGAGTCACCATGGTGGGAAAGGCGCCAATGCTTGTGTTAAATGTCACGCCTCTGATGCCAGAAAGCCAGCATGCTATCAAAAAAATAAATCACACAAGTAGGAGGCAGTATACCGGCTTGTTTGGTCCAGTTTAAACAAGCAAAGGCGGCATAACGAGGGTTCTTCTTAATAGCAAAATAGAGGCATCCCTGTATAAAAGGGGCTTTTCATTCCTACCACTGAACCCAATTTAGCATTTTTCCCTTGCAACCTCAACCACCCTCAGCCCCGAGGAAGAACCCCAAAGCTTTTACTGTTGCATATGCACAGTCAGGTCTTCACCCCCGAAAAAACTGCACCTATCCAAATACAGAAATAGTGCAAACAGGCACCAAGCATGGATGGAAATTTGAGAGAACTTTGAGAGACAGCGCTCTTCAACAAATGGGGTGTGGGTTTGTGTATACAACACAAAGCTGTGGGAGAGAGAGAGAAAGAGAGAGAGAAAGGAGAATGAGAGGGAGAAAGAGAGAGAGAGACAGGAGAAAGGAGGCATTAACAACAGTCTGATCTGCTTCTCCACAGGAGGAGAGATCCAACTCTCCCCTCATCGAGAATGCAAAGCCTCTTCTGCAGGAGTGTGTGTGCAAACTGAGGGGGATGGGGGCCTTACAAATTCAAAATGTCTGGGGGAGGGAGCTGGTCCCTCTCCTCTCCCTGCCCTCCCAAATGGCTGTTTTGCTAACTACCCCCTTGCCTCTCCCCACAAGTCCCCCCCCTCTCACTTTCAGGGAAAGTTCATTTAGAGTCTGGCCCATTGTGGCGGGTGAAGGGACTGACTTGCTATGGGCTGGCCTCGGGTCTCTCGGCCAACGCTGCCAGGTCAGCCCTGTTGGAGCTAACTGAGAAACACTGGCAGGAATCTGGAGGAAAAAGAAGACAAGGAACACAAAGCCTGGATCACTAATAAAGATCCTTTCTCTCTCTCTCTCTCTTTCTCTCTCTTGTGGAGTGCATTTATCACTTTGTGTGTTTTGAGGGGGGTTGTGTGTGAGCGAGAGGGGGGGGGGCGAGGCTGTGTGAAGTAAGACAATGCAGAGTGGGTGATAGTGAAAGGGAGATAAAGAGTGAGAGAGGTAAAAGAGAAAGGGAGAATCATTTAAAAAAAAGTGAGAAGGAGCTGATTAAACAGAGCCAGTTAATTAGTTTTCCCCTTTAATACGCAGAGGGGCGGAGCTAACTGCTTTCACTGAGAACCTACAGAGCTCGGCTGCATGAGGATAAACAGCCAAGCTTCACTACACAGAAAGTTGGTTCTAAAAGATTAAACCGGTTTATATCGTAATGAAAATCTGTCTAAATATGTGATTTATGATAAAATAACACAAAACAAATAATTGGTCGGTTAGTAATCGGTACTGATAATAATCATTAGCTCCGTGGTAATTATCTTAAAGAAATAGGAGGTGGACCGATGCAATAACGTGAATAATGTCTCTTAACTCTTTCATTTTCCAAAGTTAATGCTTTACTACATTATATGAGGACATCTTTCCTACCATATACTGTCTGGAGGCCTCTTCATCAGGTCATATATAAATCATATGATGGGGAATCATTTTCAATAAATTCAATACAAGCTTTTAATGCTTCTTCAGCTTAATCTTTTGCAGAGGTATCTTGGAAAATAAGTTTTTTTCAGACCATATTTTGTGACCTTGACGTTTAACTGGTCAGTATATTATGTTTGGTGAAAATCCATCCATGTGTTGCAATGAGAGCAAACTGGTCCTGGAACTATCCAAGATAACGTCTTCCAGTTGCATTGATTTGAAAAAAAATAAAGAAGGTATGCATCTTTAAAAAACGTTTGCATTATTCTACAGATCAATACAGCTCTATACACAATAATGAGGTAATACAGAGATGCGGACACGTGCACAGTCAAGGATCATCCTGATCTGAGGCTTCAGCTGATAACGACAGGATGTTTGCAGTTGGAGAAAAACAAATGTTTGAAGTGTGTTGTACTGATATCGCAAAGTTCATTCCTGATTCTTAACAGAAGCTCTGCATTTCAGGGCAGGTCAGTGCGAGTGTGTGTGTGTGGGGGGGATACAGCAGGGAGCAAGGAACAGCAGACACAAAAGGTTGAGGAAACTGCTAAACCGATTTCAGTCAAGGCCAAACAGAGAGAGAGAGGCCTTCTCCGGCTGAGCAATGTGGGAAACAGATCAAACAAGCGGTCAGATAAATGATTCAGCCACGACAGGACAGACAGATTTAAACCGCAGCAGCTGGAGCAGAGGGAAGAACTTCAGCTTCATGCTCCGTCCTGACCGCAGTCCGGCAGGAGCCAAGAGACGATGATGGTGCACAGGGCTGTACTTAACACTGGCGAGAAATTAAAGGGATCAGATTGAGATGAATGGGAGTTACGGTGTCCAAGAGCTCTGAGGGAAAAGGAAAACAGATCCCTGGAAATGTTTCTCTCGTTTTATCTTTCTTTAAACAGGTTTCGTGCGCACAAAGTTAAATAAAGCAGTGGGATGCAGGTAGTGAGGAGAAAGACGTTTCACACGAGATGATGTTCGTTTAGCTCTGTGCTAAAGTTTTGAAAATATCTGCTTAACATCAAATTATTCAGGATCTTTTGAAGTCTTTTGTATTTTGGCAAACCATAACAGATTCAAATTTAGATTGTAAAAATCAATGAGCTTTGTTTGCCATGTTTTAAGCCAAAACTGTTCCCTGACAACCAGTTTCAAACCAACACGGAATTTTGACCTTGGGACTTTTTAAGATTCCAAGGTCAAGATATCGCAAAAAGACCTCAAGGGAACACTTCATCCGAGGGTTCCAATACCTTTCTAATACATTCCTATAAAAATTAGTCATCGCTATGTAGAACTTCAGCTACTTGGCAATAACAAGAGATCACAAGGATGTCCAGATGCAGAGTAAGTGCAAAACTCTGGCCTGCTGATGCCACTAGTGGAAATTTAAGGTATAACTGAAGGGTAAATCTTCTTGATACTATGAACGTTCGAAAAAGATTTCAATGGCAACCAATCCGATAGTTCATATTTTTCTCTGGATCACCCGAGCAACAATGCAATACCTTGAAACACGATGCCTGGGTGGATAAAAACAGCACAGATGGAAGATAAAAGACCAAGGGCTTTTCAATCGTGAAACCAACGGATGACTCTACGCAAGAATTTCAAAATTTTAGACTGATTTGGGAATATGGGGGCGACCAGGATTCCGTATGAGAGCAGCACTTCAGAACGTCTGGTGTGTGCTCCGTTCGGAGGCTGGAGACACGAGGCGGCCGGACAGCAGGGGCGCCTGAGCCTCTCGCTGCCTGGACTCCGGCCAAAACACACAGGCAGCCCTACATTTAATGAAACACGGCCCTTTGCTCTGTTCACTCCCGCATTGTGATGGGAAGATAAAGGTAACGGTCGACAGAACTGGGCTACATCCCCGGGTTTTGGACAGGCAAAGAATTTAGAAGACAGATATGAAAGTCGTGCCAAGTTCTTTTACACTCCGCAGCCCTCGCGCTGGGACTCTGCAGCCGAGAGGCCTGTTCTTTCAAAAAAATATATATGAATATATAAATAAAACTCCTCAATTTCAATCCAAAAATGCAACTTTTAAAATATAGAAACGTGCTGTTTGGAAATAAGTTCATACAATACAACAACTTTTGACACCAGTTAGCAAGTTCTTTCTAGATTCAACTTGGATTAATCCACATAAACTGAAAAGTACAACTTGTAGTTATAAGTTCTTCAGGCATCGGCAGCAATGTGGGACCTAAAAAATCCAATAACACAGTGAGACACCAAGAAATACATCATAAAATAATAAATTAAGTCTGGCGGCAATAACAGAACAGCATGAAATAAAGTAGCAGTTAAAAAGCAAACATTCTGATGTTCCACTAGCTAGTGCATTCCTGGCATAGTGTAGCATATGAGTATTTTAATCTAGAAAATGGAAATTAGCTCATATCTATATAGATGCAAAACCACATTCAGGAAAAAACTTGCGACTATTTAGGTACAAGGAAAGAAAGTAACTGATGCTAGAGATGCTAATGTTAGCTTTGGGCCCTATTCACACCTGGTGTTATCATGCACACTGGGTGATCCAGTCTCAAGTGGACAGCTCTGAGTACGTCAGTTCACACCTGGTATTAGAATACATCGTGAGTGACCACTTGGGATCGGACCTCACCTCCCTGCTCTTTATGCAAATACACACATACATGAAGGAGAAGCGTCCCAGAGCATCCACCAGGTAATCCATGAGGTGTAAATAACAATGTAATGTGTCCATCATCCACCGCAGTTCGGTTTCCATATTCAAAACAATTATTTTCAACAGGGAGCTAAATAGAAACTGTAGCTTACGTTAGGTAACCTCTCTGCCCCGAGGGAGGGAAGAACAAAAACACTCGAACAAGACGACTTCAGGAATGCGTTTAGAGATTCACATTTGACACCCGAGTGTTCATTTGCCCATTGGATGAGTGTTCTCAACATGTCCTCTCTTTTCATTAAGCATTAAGATATCTGTGTGTTTGCTTTATGATTAAATGAATGATGAAGATGTGCATTTGTATAAGATTTCTGGGATATCTATACATTTGTGTATTATTTTTTATAGTTATAGTTAACGTGTAAATATCGGGCTCAATTGCATTTCCTTGGTTTAAGTGTTTGATCACAACATCTTTGGAATTGCTGCATTTCTGATATACATCGTATAATTTTTTTCTCCCGTATATCGATATTGGCCTTGCCTCCTGAAAATCCATATTGGTGAGGCTCTAATTACATGTAGGGATTCTAAAGGTTTTTAACTGAAGCTAATATGTTAAGATTTCAGTCCTGATGAAGAGCAAGAAGTCCCAAAACAGAGACTCAAATTCAAACATGCGTGGGGGGGGGGAGGCAGCAATAGTCCCACATGTAGAGCGAGGGGGGGGGGGCCTGCAAGGCTCAGAGTAACCTTGACTGTTTGAGCACACAGCCATGTTGGCAATGCAGTGCAAGGGAAGAAGGCTTTGAAGCTGAGCTGCAGAGAACCTAGCAGGAATTCTGATGTCCCGCTGTATATCCTCAAACCCCCCCCCCACTCCTCCCCGTTGGCCTGTCTCCGCCACGGATTCAATCAAAACTGAGGAAAAGAGACGAACACAGCCCAGAGACAGACAAAAGACCAGGTAGAGGAGAGGGGATAAGACACAAGGCAGGTGGAAGGACAAAAAAAGACATTTACAAATGTTAAAACCTGATCAAATTGTCGCTTTTTTAAAGTGAAAGAAAACAACAAAGCAGGAATCTGGGCTCTGTTGCCCTTGGGCCAAACCCAAACCAGAAAAATCATGGCCTAATTATAAAGCCAGAGCTACACCAATTTTCTCTTTTCCTTCAAAAAACCTCCACTGCCCTCAAATTACTATCAATATTCAATTAGGGGGCCGGGGATCCTGGTCGAGCCGACCTCAATAACAAACCACACTTCTCCGTGGATTAGGGCCCTTAAGACTAACACAGGGAAATGTGCTCCACAAATAATCAGCCAATAGGGCGTGAATACCTTCTGAGTAAAGTGAGGAGTGATCCTGTTGTGGCTTTACAAACTATGTGTGTCTTTACGTTGAAGTTTCGCTGTATTTCCAACAAGTCATCAAACCCTGCTTGCTGTAGCTGTTAGTGGAAACATGCACCGTGGTCCTGGCTCGGCCGCTGGCAGGTTCCCACATGACAGAAGTGTTTTAATAACACGGACCAAGGGAAATGAGGTCATATTTCAGATTTCAGATCCAAGCCCGACTCCAGATTTACATGTGAAACCTCCTGCTTCAAGCCACAGAGAATCTGACATTGACTGCTCATTAGTTCACATCAGAGACGACTTGTCTGCTTGCACAACAACCACTGAGAAACAATCTAGAGAAATCAGTGTCTCTCTGAAACTGTGAGTTTTGTCAGCAACGAACCACTGATACAACAACTGGGGAGAATTTGCAGCAGCCAAGTAAAAGAAAACGTGGAATTATTACATTTCAGATAACTCAAATCAAATACTGGTTGGTATGGTTACCACTTACTTGTATTTTATTGACTAATACCAAATCGATATGGATATCTTGAGGGCTGATACAGATATTTGGGAGTAAAACAAATTCTGATACCCATATATCGGCCGATTTAAGCAACGATTCCTAAATTGTCGCCATTATAGACCAGTCACCTTCTGGTGAGTCAACAATCGGACTGACAGGAATTGTAGCAGAACAGTGTCTTTTACTGAAATAAAAGCTTTTAACAATAAACTGTACACCAGAGAAAACTCCCCCTGTGCTAAAAAAAAAACAGCTTTGAAAACTTGACCTCTCGGCCTGAGCAGAGTGTCAACACCCTGGCGTCCCCTGGTAATTGACGGACTCAATGACAGATTGAACACGGTTGACCCAGTGACTGAGGAGCAGCGGCAGGACGAGCCTCGAGTTACACATCTGCCAGAGAATGAGGGGTGGAGCGGGTTAGAGTTACACTTTAAACGGAGAAATCCGCCTGAAAACAAAAACCCCTTCAGATGTCTCCTGAAACAGTGACGCATTAATTTGCATGTCAATGTCTCGCTGGCCCAAAAATAAAACATGAAAAAATAGGGATTAAAAATACGGAAGAGACAGAGAGATAAAGTGAGATCCAGCTGAACGGACACACCTGCAGACGGAGCAGGTGTCCGCAGAGCCGACGGATTCCTGCAGTTGTTTTCACAGGCAGATGCAGAACTGTTTTCACTGGATGCACCTTCCTTAACACTCAGGGACCGGCGCTCTCACACACGCTTTCCATCGACTCCCATTCTCTCCGAGCCAAGCTGGATTTTCACAGTTTACAGAACAACACGCCGGCCTCACAACTGGATTCCCATGACACAGGGGGAGGGGGGGCGCTCAATGTGTGTTTTCATGATAATGGTACAGGGTTATATGTGAAATTGAAATTAGTCACTGAATATACAGTGAGAGGAGGGGAAAGAGCCAAGATACATTTTTGTTTGCATGCAACAGAAAGGAAGGCAGAGATGGAAAGAAAATAAAAGGGATTGATTCATTTTTAGAACACACGCATGCAAAAGAGAAAATGATGGGAGGAGGAAACTGAGTCCCAGACGGAGCAGAGACTCAGGTAGGGACGAGTGGTGACAAAGGCGGATCCAGGGATGGGTGGGGGGGGGGGATCAGAGGGAGCCCTCAAAGCCGACTCCCAGAGCTGGGATGAAGGCGGCTCTGTGTGTGGAAGCAGAAGAAGATGAAACACCATTTGGGGCCAGGGCCCCCCCGCCGCCTCTGTGTTCGGGGCCTGTGAGCTGCTCCGCCTCTGAAGTGCTAAACACCCCCCCCCCACCCACCACCACCACCACACGCCAAGCTCTGCTGCAGCCTGCACCTCCTGCCATTTGGTGACTTGGTGCAGCTCTGCACAGACGGCGAGGATCTGCTGGTTTTCCTTCATGTTTATAGGCAATGTTTACCTTTGAGAAAATGGGTATTTATTTGGAATACATGTTTAATTGTCTTATGACATTTTTGTCAGTCAACAGATCAATAAACCAGCCGAATTCTTCCAGAAAATAGGAATATGCTCTTCAAAATTCTGGGATTCCTGGTTATAAATAACGAGTGTCATGTCTCAAACAAGGCAGAAAAATGACCAACACCCATGATTCATGTCCAAT
Organism: Limanda limanda; assembly: GCF_963576545.1. Classification (NCBI taxonomy): domain Eukaryota; kingdom Metazoa; phylum Chordata; class Actinopteri; order Pleuronectiformes; family Pleuronectidae; genus Limanda; species Limanda limanda. The sequence continues at coordinate 7,797,029 of NC_083644.1, read as the reverse complement.
CCCATTAAAGACACAAAAATCATTTGAGTCCGAGCTACAACTACCTGTCGTTTGACAGAAAAATCAATAGGGAATGCAACAATTTTGATAGTTGAGTCATATGACGAGAAAAAACGCACAAAACAGGAAATCACTGGTTCCATCTTTTACATTCCTGCTCCTTCTTTGTGACATTTGATCAACAGAGCGATGACCCATCATGAAGCTGCTCGCCCTCTGATCCAACTCCAGCTGCTGGAGACAATCTCTCTATTCACATTCACCAAATCTAATTGTCTGGATTTATCCATCAATTCAAAGCTGAGGTTTTCTGAGGCTGCAGAAAACAGACCCACTCCTGATGAAGGATATGAAGGGGATCCACATCTTCCACAGATTACACACACACACACACACACTGGAAACCATAACCAGTTGAATTCATAAATCCGCACAATGGCATGTGTTCATCATTAACCCCAGTGTGCATCATATGACCCGATCCCAATTTAACCGTATCAAGTTATTTAATGAGCACAAGGGTTCAGGCCTCCGGGAGGAAACAGGAGGAAACGCTGCTTCATGGCTGGATGCACATGATCGTGATTGCAGGTGACGGACGATCCTCATTGTTTGATTTGTGTCCTTGTGCAAAAGGAAATTAATAAATGGGATGTTTTGTGTCAGGGAACAAAAGCAGATTATAGAGTGGAGTAACACCAGATCAATGCGACCCAACTTCAAAGCTGCAACGTGGAAACCAAAGAGCTTCATTGTTTCATAACAGCAACATTTGTTACAAAGTTTCCTCTGGATTCTCAGGAGAGGGCATTTCTTTTTTGGGGGGGCTGCAGCTCCAGGTGCCACATGGATCTCCCAGTTTCACACATAAAAAAACAAAACAGACATAATTTTTTCCCAGTTACCTGCATGGTGAAGACTCCCAGCTCCTGCGAGGAGAGCTTCTTCATCTGATCCGCCAGAACCTGCGCTTCCTCCAGGATGGAAAACTCCGTGTCGGCTCCGCAGAATCCACAGGAAAGCGCCGCGGAGCAAAGCAACACGAAGCCCCAGGAAAACGACCGCGAGCCCCCGGGAAACCCACGGTGCTTTACCCGGAAAGCAGCGCTCCCGCCCGGCGTGTGAGCCCCGGGTCCCCTCGCTGTCCGGCGCGCCATGACGCACGGAGCCGGAGGAACGAGTGGTGGTGGAGGAGGAAGAAGAAGAGGAGAAACTTCCCAATGGAGGAGGAGAAACTACTTTCTTTTACAACTTTGCAGCGGAGGGGACGAGGGCTCCGTGGCTCCCGTTCGAGACTCCGAGATTCCCAGTCGAGTAAACCATTGCACCTCGTAGAAATCCCTCCGGAGACCAGGACAGATCCATGCGTAAAACCGAGGATGTGTTGTGGGGGTTTTGTTTCTGTCGTGTTGTCCGTGTTCCGTCTTTCCCAACTCCTGGAAGTCTGGCAAAGAGTGTGTGTCCGTGTGTGTGAGAGAGTGTGTGTGAGCCGGAGATTCACCACAGTGGGGGTGAAAGTAGGAGGCGTGGAAACGAGTCTATGGTGGAAACACCAGAGTCCTCCCGGAGCCTGGATTCTCTGGATCAATGGATCAGGGTTTTAATTACTGTGCCTGAAACTGCTGCTGGAGTATGGAGGACCATACATGACCTAAGTATAAATAAATAAATAAATAAATGTGGAAGACATTTATTTATTTATTTCTGTTATTATTAACGTATTTATTTATTTATTTCTGTATTAATTTATTTATTTCCTTTTTTATTTATGTATTTCTGTATTTATTTATACATTTATTTATTTATTTATTTATACTTAAGTCATGTATGGTCCTTTATCCTGGAGAAAGAAGAGGCCAAAACAGAGAAGGTCAACATGCAGGCTGCAGGGCCGTGGTGAGAAATGTCATGGGTTCAAGTCCGGCCCCCAAACACCCACCCCAAAACACCTCCAGCCTTTAAAAAAAGTATTTTTTGTCTTTTCTTTATTGTAGTAAAGCTGCTTTCAGACATGTACTGAACTTTGTCCTGGACATTTTTCCTCTGACAACTTTTCATGCCAGACCTCTGGAAAAATGTCCGGAAAAACCTAGGTGAGAAAACGTATTGATGTCCTTTCTAATACGTGACAGAAACAAATTACAAAATACAAATATATAAAAAGAGGTTTCATACACGTAGAAGACGACAAATTGGAAAGACGGCGAGATTCGAGAGCTTTTGGTGATGAGGACAAATGGGTGTGTCCATATTCTGTAAATCTAATTCTCATTTTCCGCAGGTCATGTCTGAAAATGAGGTTAGTTGTTATCATATGGAGCTATAGCTGTCGTCGTGTCGTGGGATTATTGTCCTGTACCTGGTCTTTTCCTTAAGCTACAGGAACATTGTATGTTTTTCTCTGCAAATAAAGAGAACATGCACTTTTAGGTGTTTCTTATAAAACTGGTGATGCATAAACAAAATGTGAAGCTTCAATTATTATTATCTGCAAAGGAAATTCGTATTTGGGGAAAACAAACTAAATTTGTGTGACTGTGACTGAGAGCAGCAGAGTGTGTGGTCACCACCGGAGACTCCAGTCCTGTTAGAATCCACTTCTTAGTTTCACTGCAGCTTCAAACTTCACTCGAGCTGAGCAGCTCTGAGAGAGCGAAGGCCTCTGTGTGTGTGTGTGTGCGTGTGTGTGTGTGTGTGTGTGTGTGTGTGTGTGTGTGTGTGTGTGTGTGTGTGTGTGTGTGTTTGTGTGTGTGTGTGTGTGTGTGTGTGTGTGTGCGCGTGTGTGTGTGTGCGTGTGTGTGTGTGTGTGCGTGTGTGTGTGTGTGCGTGTGTGTGTGCGTGTGTGTGTGTGTGTGTGTATCTGGGTAATAATCCACATTGTGACTGCATAATAAAATGTAAGTGAGAGAGAAAAGCTCATGTGATAAAGAATCTTGTTGCCGATGAGATGAACAGCACTTCAACCCATCCAACAGCTGACCTCTCTCTCTCTCTCTCTCTCTCTCTCTCTCTCTCTCTCTCTCTCTCTGACTCTCTCTCTCTAACACACACACTAACTCCTGGATTGTTTTTGATTTGCAGAAGCAATTTCTTGGAGTTTTCCCAGTTAAACCCACACCTTCTTTACACTCAAACTGTCTATAGGGTGTGAGAACTAACATGGAGGAGGTCGGGTTTATGGCCTGCACTGCAGCCAGCCACAAGGGGGCGACTGTATAACGTGTGTAAATTGTTAGCTTGTTCGAAATAAGACTAATCTAGTCATGTCTATTCACCTTTTGCATTAAGCACGTCATATTACCTCACTTGCTGAAGAGTTGGCATTTAGAAAAATGTAATAAATTAAATTGTTGAGGGTTTAATTAGCCAGTCATTTGTATTTAGGCATGGTTCTCATCATAATATCCTGCCGATGATATTTGTGTAACCTCAGGGTGAACACAAGTGCTGCTGGTGTAGTGGTATCATGCAAGATTCCCATTCTTGCGATCCGGGTTCGATTCCCGGGCAGCACATACGATATCTACACTGATCAGATATAACCTGATAAGTTCACAACTCATGAGTCATCAAGGTTTGTAGTATTGTTTGCTATATCTTATATTTGTGTATAATCTAAACACACGTGTAGACCTACTTGGCAATAAACACAGATTCTGATCCATCTGTAGAATTTAAATATATTTCTCTTGTGTGGTATTAAAAGATGTAAAAATCAAGTCTAAAAAAAACTTCCATTGTTAGAAGGGCTAGAATGAATACAATCCCAGTAGAAGAAGAAATCAATTTATGAAATATTCCAAACTGAAAAAGGGGGAAAAAACACATTGTTATTGTGGTCACCAGTGGTTCTTTCTTCTTTTTTCTGCTTCCACTGTATCCTCTCATGACTCAGTACAAATGGATGGCTCTGTTTGTGAGAGTAATTGATGCAGCTGGCCGACTCACAGCTCTGCCGGCCGTGGTCTGCAGCCGGTAAAGAGTTCCTGACGGTGCCATGCTCCTGAATGGGCTGGCTTGTCTTCGTCCTTGGCCGCCGACTCCATCAGATGTTTGCACGGCCGTCAGATGCTTTCAGACACTTACGAACTCAAGGGTGTTTGTGTGCGACGCGATAAGTTCCCCTGAACACTCCTGTTTTCTCAGGATTGTGTTGTTTCTCCTTCAACTCTCACTTCAACAGCAATTTTATTTATAAACTGTCTTGGAACCCGAGAGTTCTTTATTTGTAAGGGAAGAAAAGATAACAGCCAATTCATTTCCTGAATTGGTTGCAATATTTGCGCAGGAGAAATGAAAAAAAAGACCCCTGTGCACGCACTAGAAAGAATGCATAAATTAACATGCAGCCGACCAAAATAACTCCAACGAAATTCAAACAGCGAAGGTTTTTGAAATCATCTGGTTCGTTTCCTCGCCCCTCGACTCGGCCGCAGAGCCAGAGCTGACCTCATCAAAGCTCCGCCGGAGAAGTGTTTATGAGTCTGGAGGATTTGAAAAACATACTCGGCTCTTTCTGCTTCACACCTGTTAGGTCTGTGTTTATGTTCGTATAAGTGAATGTGTGCCGTGCTGCAGCAGGTGCAGCCTATTCACAGAGCTGGCAAAGAGATGTGTCGGAAAAAACCCTCTCTGATGTAGGTAGTATATCAATCTGTTTTGAGTTAGATAATGTGATAATGCTCTGAATATACTGATAAAACACACTGAAATAATAAATATCTATTGGCTGGACGCGTATGTCCTCTCGGTTCAAACGTTAAGATCAAGTAAGAACAGTTAAACAAATGGAAAAGTCATGTTTCATTTGATTAGGATTGCTGTGGTATGAATTCTACATCTTCACCTCTTTTAGAACACGAAATAGATCATGTTTGCTTTCTCGTAAAAGCATCAACAGGTGTGATGAATGCAATGTTACCACATCAGTTTAAGGTGCTCTAATATTAGTTTTAACTTTTTCTACTGGATCACTTTCAGACGGTTGCTCAGCTGATATCTGCAAATATCTCTTCATAGATTAATGCTGTGGAAAGAAATCCGGTGAGTTTATTCCAAGACTAACACGTCATTACCTAAAGAAAGTGGATGTGGGGTCGTCATTAACAGAGATAAAGAGATTTATTTCACAGGAATAACCCCGTTGGCAATATTTGGAGAAGGCCCACGCAGCCGCCTGGTTTTGGGGACGATAAAGAGAAGAAGAGGAGAAAGTGAGGCTGATCAGTGAAGGATCTATTAAATGAGATCTGGGCTGAGATGCAGGGAGGTCCTCTTCAAAGCACGACAGGAAGACACATCTGGCTTCAAAGCCTGGGACGGAGATTTCTTCTGACATGCAAACCGGAAATATTTGGCCCAGGATGTAGTCGGACTTGTTACCTGGGGAAGTGGTGAACCCGGAGCAGATTTGAAGCCAGATTACAGGAGGTTGCACACCTCTTATTAAATATACTTTTATTAGGGTGGGTTATCTTTGACAATGCGGTGTAAATAAAGCCGAAAGCAAATGAAACCGTGAGGCAAGTTCCCATGCACTGCAGTGATCAGTAAACACAGGGGTTGAGATTCTGACACGTGGAGGCTTGTTAGACGTTTACCGCAACAACCTTCCTGGTAATCAAGAGCCATGCATACGATAAGAGGGAGCTGGAGGTTAACACCAAAACACCGTTGGCACAAAGACAACCTGTTGGAGAAGTCACTTGAATAATCTCCTCACCAGACAGAGCCAAAATATAGATTTACAGCTGCAGGATGTACCCTGTTGCATGGTGCTAAAATGTGCATTTGCAAAAATCTCCTTGAAGTTTTAAATCGACCCTTAATATAATAACTTCTTTCTAAAAGTCTTTCCTGAAATCCCCATGATTCATTGTGTGATCTCTGGGTCTGCAGGTGTAGCAGGGAAACATTTACACGTGAACAAATGTGAGGTTTTCGTAAATATTTCAGCTTTTTACTCCCTCTAGCAGCTTGATGACACGAATGACAATGTTATTCAGTTTCTTTGCTCTGTTTGAGCTTTTGCAATAATCTGCTGCTTTGGAAACCTCAGTGTGGCTATTTGGCCTTTTTATATGAAGTCAGAGCCACTCAGAGGATAAAGGCTTGGGGAGGCCCAACCTAGCTGGTGGGACATTTTAGTTTTACTCTCTCATGCATGTTGTTTATTGCTCTGGATCTTGCAGATGTCTAGTTCTGTACCACGTCAAATGCCAGCAGTAAAAAAACGAAATCAAATAAAACATCCACAAACATGTTAATCAAGCTGCTTTCATTAATTATGGACGTATTGACGGACTGGAGGCATGAGGGTGCACGACTCTGCACGAGTGTCCTCACCACAGCTCTTGCCATCTCTTTTTTTTCTAAACTCCAGCTGCTCCTGGGTCAGCCTCAAACCGCTCAGAGGAAATGTTCTGGGCACAGCTGCTCCTCCTTTAGACACCAACATCGTCATGTGGAGGGAAAAAGATCATCATTCACTCTTCATGTCTAATCACAGAGATGAAGGGAGCAGAGTGAAAAACCGCCCAGAATCATCCATGTGGATAGTTGCAACATAATGAACACATCAGCACAATAGGGCCATTGTAAAACCATCCATCATGTAGAAAGACACTCTCTCTACTGCTCTAACAACCAATTACATCTGATAACACACAAATATAGAGGAGTCGCTTTGACCGACTAACCAGACTTTCTCTCTCTCTCTGCCACCACGGCGCCAGGCTGATCAGAACAGTGGTAAAAAACAGAAATTACTTTCGATGTAAACAACTTCCCAGTTCCCAGCTGATGTGAACCCACTGGTAGCTTCAGAGTCTCTGGGCAGCCTTCCATCTGCAGACAGGAAGCGCTCCGGGGACAAACGAGCAGACAGAGTTTCTCCTTAATGCAGGAGAGACCCCTGTGGTGCACGTGGCCGAGGAAGACGGACAGAAGTGGATCACATTTTTCAGGAGTCATGGAAACACAGCTGGATGCAATATGCACCGACCTGGACGACCTTGAAACCTTGATAACAGTATCATCAATGACATTTCAGAGAATACATAGGAGCCTACAATTTGTTGAATCTGGTCCATGTTCATACATACGTCGGTTTACGTAGTTGTAGAATTACCATGCAAAAGTTTATGAGGTTTTCTTTTCTGTTTCTTTCATTCTTTAGTGTCCAATACACTGTACTTTAGCACATATGTCCTCAAGACAGATAAAATAACAGATCTGTCGTTGTTTGTTAATCAGTTATGATCCCAGTGATTATTTGTACAAAAATTATGAATTTGTGCATAAAGCAACATTTGCAGTTGAGAGTTCTTGAGCACCCTTACCATCTTCATCCACATGTTTGAGCCCTGACAAGACAAAAACAAACCTTTTAGCGAGACACCAGCAACATAGTGTTTTTAATCATAGAACTCTGCATGTCAACAATAATCAAAGCATGACTGAAAGTAATTATATCCTCCAGAATAATATGTCTAACCCGCCCTTGTTGCTTGTGGTTTAAAGAAGTCGCCACTTACATTCCTGGCTGACGGTATTTACCAATAAGCACTGGTTCATGTTTGGAATGTTGGTAGGTTTTCATGTATTTTATTACAAAACCAAGGTATTGATTCAGATAAATAAAATAAAATCCAAATCTCATGGGAATTATTCCAATAGCTGCTGAGATTCTTCAATCTGAACCAAAGTAGTGGACCAACCAGCTCAGAAACTATTTTGTATCTATCCATACAACAAGTTCTGTCTCTTGCTAGTTTATTTGACAAAGATCATTTCTACACTGTGGTATTAAGTACTTTTGTTACTTTAAAACTTTTGAACTTTAAACCTAGTAAGACTTCAAATGCAGGACTCTATTAGTATTTGCAATGGAGTATTTTTACACTGTGGTATTGCTACTTTTACTTAAGTTAACCGATGTTTATCTGTGAAAGGAAAAGGGCTAAAGAAATCTATTTACAAATCAATAAACAAAAAGCAGCAACACATGCAGAACTTGATGTGCAGCGTCTCTGAAAGGCCACAGACGGACTGGGAGATGGATCTGATTACAAGAAGACTTTAGATCCACTGGCTGTGACTTTGTGATAGGAGCGTGATGTCGTAATTAGAGGGAGCGAGCCCCCGGACATCAATGCAGAGCAAAACATGAAGAAGCAGCTTCAGTTGGTTCTTCCACAATAAAACTAAACCGATCACTTCACACAGGGACCGGAGCATTATCTGATGTTTGGGTTTTTAATGAGCTGCAACAGAGTCCATGAAGAAAATAAAGAGACACGACAGCCTCCATCAATTCTTATGAATCCATCTGTGACATGTATGTGTGTCAGTGCGAGGGGTGGGGCTTTAAAGCAGGCTCTACAGTTACCATGGCAACTTGAGTCTTTGAAGTTTTTTGCCCCCCTTATTTGCAGCTGGATGTAACAACCATATCTGCTCCACTCCCCCCCCCCCCACAGAACTCTCCCACATCCCGTTCTCCCCATCTCCCTCTCTCCCTCTCTCCCTCTCTCGCTCTCTCGCTCTCTCGCTCTCTCGCTCTCTCCCTCTCTCCCTCTCTCCCTCTCTCGCTCTCTCACTCCCTTTGCTGCATCAAAAAATGTTTCTCTTTGAAGACTTAAGCCGATTCCAAGTCAAACCCAACGCTATTTCTGGCTCTATTCAAGACTGGGGCTGTGGCTTTGTTGCAGTGCTGTGTTTGACATCTGTGTGTGTGTGTGTGTGAGAGAGAGAGAGAAGAAGAAGAAGAAGAAGAAGAAGAAGAAGAAGAAATGTGTGACTCAGTCTCGCTTGTGCACGAGAGATATGTGTAGAAAACCAGAAGAGATAGGTATGTGTGTATATAACAGACATAAACAAACAACGTGATTACAAAGCTGCCTGCGGTTGAGGCCGATAATGAGAAACGTTGCCTTGTGTGTGTATGTGTGTGTATGTGTGTGTGTGTGTGTGTGTGTGTGTGTGTGTGTGTGTGTGTGTGTGTGTGTGTGTGTGTGTGTGTGTGTGTGTGTGTTTGTGTGTGTGTGTGTCACACGCAAGTACAGACACAGACCTAAAAAAAAAAAGCTATCAAAGGATAAGTATGGGAGAGAGGATGAGATGAAAAGAGAAGGAGGAGGAGGAGGGACGGCAGGAGCAGAGGAAGAGGCGAGGAGATGAAAGAAGGATAGGAGGAGGGGAGGAGAGGAAGAGACAGAAAGATCAGAGGAAGATGGGAGGAGGTGAAGAAAGGAGACGAGCACTGCGAACACAGCGTGTTGTGTTGTCGGGTTTCACATTTTATGTCTCACGTAGATAACGATGAGATATTAATTAGCCACAAACTGCTCAAACCAGACTCGACCCACAGATCCAAGAATTTTATCGCTCGATATAGATCGTAGATGTTTGAGTTGGTCTTCATCGGAACCACAGACTGTTTAAAGATGGACGACAGGACAGCTCCGCAAACCAGGCCACCCGCTGCTAACGTTAGCTTAGCATAAAGACTGGAAGCAGAGTGAGTCCTGCTCAGTCAAAGTATGAAAAGTACACGAACACCCAGAAAACTGCTCCTTGTCATTGTTATAGTCAAATGGTATTAGCATCGGGACAGAGTCGGTCCATCTGTTTCCACCCCAGTGTCCAGACAACTCTATAACTGCCTTCTGGGTTTATCTTCATTTTTAGAATACAGACATGAGAGCGGAATCAATCTTATCATCTAGCTCTCGGCAAGAAGTTGAATGGAGCTTTCCCCAGAAAATAGAAACCTTTGAAGGAACTCCTGGTGCGTATGCGACGTCTCCACCAGTTTCAATTTAGTTAATGAGAAATCTTTATGCTTGTTTGGGGGGTGGTACCAGAACATTTGGGGTGGGGCTTGCTGTGCTGAACATGCCTGATTGGTTGAGTAGGATAGGTCAATTTATAGGTTGCATTCCGTTAAATTTAATTTCAGTTGTTTTGAATTCACTTTCGTGTTCGTCTCTTTTCTCTTCAACAGCAGCATTGTTTGAATCTCCTCAATGTTTTCTGTGTTACCGCCACCTGGTGGAGTGGAGTGGAAGAGCTTGTTGTAGCCTTTGTTTGTTTTCACGTCTTTAGACCACATTGGAAACACAGCGTGGAGAGAGATCTTAGACATTAGAGCTGAGTGGAACCAGACTCGGGGGTTTTGTTGGAAAGGAGCTGAAGTGGAGAGGGGGAGTGAATAAAGAGTGGCAGGCCTTGCCCTTGGAGCCCCACCAGTAACACACACAGATGGAAAGCATTAGACCTCCATTCCTGAGCAAAGATGGATGGATTATTAGATAGAGAGCCTGAGTGGAGTGGGAGGAGAGGGAGAAAGGGAGAATGGGGAAGGAGTGTGGGGTAGGAGACTCAGAGAGGGGGACAGAATGAGGCATGAAAGGGGAGGTGAAGAGGGGAAGGAATGAAATGGGAAGGCAAAAGAAGAATACATTCCCTCTTTTCAACTAAAATAAATGGTGGATGCACAAGTTCATTCAAGAGACGCTGAATCAAAACCCAACATTTAATGGAACATATGGAAAAACCCACTTCATGTAGACTTGTATCATATCAAAGTTCCTTATATAATGAATAATGAAGCTAACACGTGTCACACATTTCCTGGACTCAGGCTGTTTTTCACTGATGCAGAAAAATACTGAACGCTTAAAATAGACAAACAAGTCTATAAATCTGTTTTATGCATGTCTTAAATATACAGTTTGTTTTTGATTAGCCACGCTAGCAGCATGATGCTTGATGCTTGTTAACATTGGAAACAATTTAAGTGACCAAAACACATCTTCTATCTATCTTGGATATACTGTTACACTAATTGTGTAAGTGTGATTTAAAGAACAGGATTTTCCCCAAAACTGCAACTACTGATTATTTTTAGTATCAAAAAATAGTCAGTTAAGGAAGTTAATCCTTCTATCTATAAAATATTGAATTATAAACGCTTGCATTCCTCTTTGTGTACATGCATCGTTTAAGGGTGAGGTCCTGGCTGCAGGCTATTTATATCTGTAATCCCAAAATAATTTATTCACAGCTTCTCCGTAAAGGAAATGCACACTCACTTTGCCGACACAGCAGGGGGTTGCAATTAGTTTCATGATGTCCAGTTGGTATTGTAGAAATATGATGAAGCCGGTAGCCGGAGTACTTCAGTGCCCGAGGGGCGGACAGAGCATTTGGCATCTGTTAACTTCCTGTTTGTGGTAGTGTTGGCAAGGAGCGACTGTCTGAAACTAACTTTAATGGCTGGTTGGGTTTTCTCCGAGGAGTCAATATAGGCAGATTATTCAGGGACATCAGGAAATAGCCGGAACCGGAGCAGCCTGGGCCCCAGTGTGTTTAAATGACTCACTTTCTGTCGGCTCCCTCCTTTCTCCCTTTAAATCTGTGGAGTTTTATTGTAAACAAGCAGAAAGTTACCAAAATGCATCGCGTGTCTATGAGCTGAACAACAAACAAAGTGAACACATTTATTCCTTCATAAAACATTTCCAAAGACAATTTTTTTAAATCTTAAACTGATCATTATGTCAATATTATGATTTGAGTTTTCAGAATTGAATTTTTTTTCCTGATGCTGGAAATGTGTTTTTCCCCATTTAAATATTATTAATTAAAAATGCAGTTTGACTAAATCATTGGATTAGACATAGTCAATTCATTGCAACATAATCTGCACCAATTTCATTTCAGCTTCAAAGACAATTTTATAACACTTTTACAATGATAGAATATATTCTTACTTCTCTCCATTTATTCCACGATAACATTACACCAATCTATGCACTGTTTTTTTATATCATTAATATATAAATTGCAATGTAATTCTATTAATTATTTTGGGTATAGTTCTAATATAAGACATAACTCATTTCTATTTCGTTTCTGTTTTTATTATGTACTTGGTGAGAAATAACCAAAACAACCCAAACAGTGCATCCTTGAACTCTCATATTTGGGTAATTCAGCAGGAAATTACATATGTCGTCCACTGCTTCCTACTCCAGCTTCTGTGGGTCCACGAGCCACTTTTGGAGAGAGGTCACGTGATCTCAGACCTGAGAGGCATGAATAGAGAGAAGGAATGTGGATCCATCTTTCACTCCATTGTTCCCCACTCGTCTCTCCGACTCTGCGGCCGTACGAGTGTCTGTCCGACAATGAGAGGGACTGTTAATGTTTGAAACAGCTGAATGATCCCCACCTGAACAATGAGTTGTCAAAGATACAGAACAAGACCGTGCTTCAGCACTTTAGAGGATAATGTGGCCAACCGGAGGTTTAGGCATTTAATAAACGCAGCATCACGATTGGTTCTCGAGGCGACTGGAGTTTATTCCATCTGTGGTCTTTGTTAAGGGTTTGATTGCCGTGGAGGTCCACTTCTCTTTATTACCATTTCCTTTGGATTTAAAGTGTCCACTTACCTACTGGAAGAGCCATTGCAGTCTGAAATATAAAAGTCACAACACACTCTGTGGAGCGCATACAACCGCCAAGGCCAAACAATCTGCTTAACTTCGAGATGCACCACATTTCACACACTCACAGATATCAGTTCCCAAAATTTATCAGATTTTTCAAGATCCGTAAATTATTACCAGAAAAAAACTGTGAAAAAGATGAAAAAAAGCCTCCATCGTACAACGTTAAGGAAAGTGAAAACAACAACAACGTGGATTTGCCTTCTGATCCAGAAATCCAAAAATGATTGTATTCTCCCCCTGATCCACATCCTTCCACCAAGTTTCATGGAAATCTGTTCAGTTGTTTTCATGTTATCTTGCTTACAAACCAACCAACAAACAGACACGGGTGAAAACACATCTTCAGATGATTCATCTCAAATTCTCAACTTCTCAAAGTAGTCAATATACTGTGCTGCACCTGAGCATCATTGTGTTACTGCTGGAAACAACACAAAGCTTCCTGACGAAGCAAATCCTCATTGAATCATTTGACATGCAAAAGTCGCCGGCACTGCATTCGTTATTAATCTTGTCCTCAATCTCTTTGAATACATGGTTTTATGTGTTACTTAATTGCTTGACCAACAAAGATTCCCATGAAAGTGGAATCCATCAACACACGGCACCTCCCTGTTTGTTTTGTTAATCACCGGTTGTGATAGAGAAATGGGGATCATTATAATATTTACACTGCAGTGCAAACCTCACGGTGCAAACTGTAAATACAGATGAGATGAATCACTCCCAGAACAAGTCACCAGGTTTCCCACGTGTGCAGAGGAATGAAACGCTGGAATAACGAGGGATCGTTTGCAGCGTTCTGTTTTCCCCGGCTCTCGGTTCGGTTCAGGGATCACAGGCTTCTCTGCGAGTTGAGGATAAATCTCCAGCATCTCTCCTCATCAAAGCTCTGCAGATCATATCACAAACACATTGTCATCCACATACAAAGGCTGTTGGTGTTTACAGGCTGGAGGCTGTTTTTAGCTATTTGTGGTGAAAAGGTATAATGGAGATATGCTGATTCTTTTATGAGCTTCTCCCAGGTGAAATGTAAATGTCTCCTCTCTTTTCTGGCCTGCTCCTCATCATCCACCTGTTGACACTCTAATTATGGCAGCTTGGGGTCAGTGTCTGTGTCCTTCAGGGGATGTTCACAAAAAACATGCATTCAATCGACACAAATAACTAAGGTTTAATTATAATATAAAATAGAGTCAAGGTAAAAAGACACAATTTAAAAGACTGAGACGTCCACATCTGAGTCATAACAGCTTCATTATGATTTCTTAGGGCGGCTGTGGCTGAGGGGTAGAGTGGTCGTCCTCCAACCTGAAGGTCGGCGGTTCGATCCCCAGTCCGAACCATCTGCATACCATCAAAGTGTCCTTGGGCAAGATGCTGAACCCTCAATAGCCCCCCATAGAATAACAAAGTGCTGCAAGTAGATGCACTGTATGAATGTGTGTGTGAATGGGTGAATGTGAAACCTGTACTGTAAAGCGCTTTGAGTGGTCTTCATCAGACTAGAAAAGCTCTATATAAATACAAATCCATTTATCTTCATTTGTCAAAGTACAGAAATAAATGCTAAAGTTGTTTCATAATAATACTTCACATCAGTACTTTACAAAACAAACTTAAAACAAAGGGTTTAGATTCATAAGAAAAACCAAGATTTCAACATGTCTCTGGAAAATAATTGTTATGGGACAGACAGATGTCTTCACAGTCCTCCCGACCCGTCCCAGCTCCGTCAAGGCCCCCGGGGGAAGTTGAGCCGGGCACTGATAGCTCACTTGACAGCGTTCAAAGGCCTCACTTCACTTCCCGTCTCCAAGGTCAGTATCTGGCAGCACGGACAGCGGAGGTCAAGCTCCTGTCAGCCCAAGAACAAAAACAGCTCATGTTCCCCAACAATCGGGGGCTTGTTGGAGGCTTCCAGCGGCATCATGACAGAGCGAGAGGACGGTGAAACTGTACCCCTCCCCCCACCCCACCCCCGCTCGCCCTTCTCACTCACTCAACTGCAAACCACAGCGGAAGCCTTCATGTTTGTCATTTAGGGTCAGATCCAGGAATTCTGCTTCACTTTCTTGAACAGTGCGATACACATTTTCGTGGATTTCTCTGAGAACGAGCCGTGTAGATTTTATTTCGCAGGATTACGCAAAAAATTTGTGAGGAAGATTATTTTTTCAACTGATTCTGGGCAAACAGTCAGATCCAGGATTTTTTTGTACTTACCTAAATTACTGCCCTTCTAGTCAATTTATGTTTCATTAAACCGCTTATTATTTTCGTGATTTATCCATTAAAATGCTTGTTTTATACAATATAAGATTAAGATACATTATATCAGATAACATTAAAAAAAACTGACCGCCACAATTTTCCTAGAGCCAAAGTTAACATCTTACAAATCGCTCTTTTTCAGTGAAATCTGAAATGAACCATGCATTTGAGAAACTGGGATGTTTGGCCTGTGTTCTTGTGAATTACATAAATCAAAATTCCTGTTAAAATTAGCTGCTCAGCAACTAATCAACTGACTTCTTCTAATCCATATGAGCCTCTTGAACCCCTGATGACCTCCAAACATCAAAGCCGGGTGTGGTCACCGGAGGGAAAGACCACACCCGGCTTTGCAGCCTTGAAACAGGGCCTGTGGAGCTTTTGTGTGTGGAGCTATGACGATATTGTTTTTGAGGATCCCTGACGTGTTTGAATGTTATTGCACTAAGTGACAACCAGTGCGCCTGGAGAAGTGAAGACAAAAGAAAACAATGGATGCAACAAGGACATGCAGATTGTAAACTCATGTTAAAAATAGTTTTAAAAATCTGCTTTGCAAATGTTGTAATTCCAAACACCTGCAGGGCACATTCAATAAGAAAAGCTGAGTGTTGTTCCCTTGGTTCCTTCAGCTGTCGTCCTGATTTGTTCACAGGGCCCAGATGAGGCCGGACCCCACAACTGGAAACCATCTGAATCCCTCTGACTCTACATGTTGTTCCCATAAGGACCTCGAGATGCAGCGGAAACACAATTATAACCTGATCACTGTACTTTAAAGCTCTGAGCATAATCCCTATCAGCCTCTCAACGCATCGGTCTCCTTCATCCATCCGTCTCTCTTGCTCTGAGCATGTCCATTCTGTTTTTCAGCCTCTCCTCTCCTTTCAGAGCTCATTACAGGACATTAGCCTGAACTCAAAAGGCCAAACTGGGCCTCAGCTTGCAGAGAGCGCCCTGGGGGCTGCCGGGGGGGGAGTGGTCGTCCCATTGGTGACACGGTCTGGTCGCAGGAAGTTATGGTTTCACTGAACCAGAGGGGTTTGAGCAATGGGACAGTCCACACCCTTTCCCACTCCAGCTACCAGTGAGAGGAGGATGATTAGGTTCATTCATTTAGTTGTGCCAAACGTATAAAAGTTTTATGGCACTTTATGCTTCAGCTCCACCACAAAGAACAAAGTATGCTGACCTGCTAGCTGAATTGGGGATGCTTATCATCCTTGGTCTGGTCCCTGGGTTAAGGTGTCTGATCTTAAGGACCAGAAACACCTGATGACCCCGGGTTCATCACTGACAACATGTCCAGGTTGCTCCTTGAGGTTTCTCAGAGAACTTCTTATTACTCTCACATTCATTTGTATTCAGTTATATTTCCGATTAGGTTCTAATTGTAAATAAAACGCATATATACGCTTTTAAAGTATTTAAGTGTTTCCCAACCATTTAAGCTTGCGACCTCAGGAAAATATTGTGTCTCAACAAAAAGTAAAGTCTGGAGAAAAGTTATAAGATACGAAACAAAAATGAACTGATTGCAAATTTGTGTTATTTCTTTTTTTTCTACCTCTTTAATGATTGCATGACATCTCTGATTAAACCTGGTGACCCACAGCAGGGGCCCGACCCCACTGGATGAACATATCTAACTAAAAATATCCCAGTTTGATTGAAGTGGTCACAACTTGTAAACATTTATAAACTCACAACACTATTAATAATTTGGGGAAATGGTTTGTGTAATTACACAACTTTAACTGTGTGTGTACGGTGAGTGAATTACTCACATTTTACACATGGACCGTGTGTGCAGACAAGTCATAAAAACATGTGGTTCCACACATACACACATGCACACACACACACGCACACAGACACACAAACACACACTCATACTCTTGTGCAAAATGTGACTTTCAGCAGGAAATGAGAGAAAACACAGCGCTTCACAATTCTTGAGTCACTTTTCCATCTTTGGCCAAATTCATAGCTGGACTAATATTATTTCCAGCTGTTTTCAAACCCATACCCACACTACGGGTTACAGCTAAATGGCGCCACCACCTGGCCAGTGGTGGTCATTCAAGCTTCAGGGGAAAATTCAATGAAAAGCTCCACAGCAGGTTGTAGTTTAGTGCCCCCTAGTGGATTCACAGGGCTGTTACCACAGTAATGATCATATCAGTGACTTCAGGGTTAACCAAACAACATCATTTAATACATGATTTTGCAATACAAAACATCTGTGCAAAAATGTTCAGACACAATACAAAGACAAGGCCTCTCGTGGTCAAAAGGTAGGAACCTTCTGATCGGTACACTGTCGGATCTTTATGCTGGTTTCTTTTGTGTTGAAAAAGAAAAGAATAAAATAAAAGGTACAATAACGATTTGTTTTTGGCCAAATACAAAAGTACCTAGACTTGATCAGGATTCACAGTCTTGTGTACAAGTGGTTTATTTGCACTGTTATAGTTTTACACACACATGTACGTTCCTTTACACGCAGGAGGACATGTGTCCCCACTCAGATGCCAGGGTCGCTCAGTCTGCTTCAGAGGAAAACACAAGAACAAGATATAGTCCGGAGATGTGGTTCTTACTTTGTACCGTTTGTTTGTAAAGCAAGACCATAAAAAAAAACTACAAAACGGATTTCAACAGACTCTGTGGAAGGATGCAGTTAGAAATCTAATTTTGGTTCGGATTTGGATATGAAGCATTTTTTCGACATTTTCCCTGTTTTCTCTGGTAATAATAAAATAATCTTCTTTATAAAATATCAGGCACATTCAGGGAACTTGAGTGTGAACAACATGGTGCAGCTTGATTCAATTCAAGGGCACAGTTGGGCCTTGGATTTGACACGAGGAACGAATCTCTACCAAAGGTGGAAAAGTCTAAACCTCTCATATTGCTAGTTACAGACAATCAGTTTCGCTGTTTACAATATTCAGTTTGAATCTGAGGGCAAACTAAACGTAACCTGGTGAACTGTCCACATCCCTCTCGGCTGTGACCCCTCCAAGGACGATGGATACACTTTCTTTAAGTGACATCAGATCACAGATCAGACAAACTTAATATTTAAAGTCAACAGAAAACTGTCTTTCTTTTTATCTACATTCAACAAACCAATGATTGTCTCCTACACAGATACTTTACCTTTCACTACCGAGATCACAAACTGTTTTGTTGCTGCAGCAGATTCTGTCCTCTAAGTATTAAAAAGCATATTCAGCCGTTTGCTGCGATGCAATCATCCGTCATCATGAAATGAGAATAGACAGATCAGGCAGCACTGGTGTGACGACAGCATTAGAGAGTTAATCATTCACAAAAACACACTTCTTCATAACACAGGAGGATCGGGCAAGACAACGCATCAAAACCACAAATGATCACACAAACCTGGACACTGGATGTGTTAAGATGTAAACACAGCTGAGATATGTTGCTTTTCAACATTTCTGTTGATTTCACAGAATAATTAATGGACATTTCAGGGAAAATATTTGTATAAGTGAGAAAAAGATCTAGTTGTACTGAATTTGAACGTGGCTTCATAAGGGGACAGTTGGACTATTTTATTTCTGTTTCGTTACTGTTACCACTAGTTGTTACGATAGTTAATTGTTTCCATCCTCCCTCCTTTGTGTGATGTCCTCAGAGTTTTGTTTGTGCACAATCCAGATGAAACAAAACCAGGAAAGTAAAACAGAGATATGACGAAAAAACCCTGTGAATAAACATCTGTAAATTCCTTCACAATTTAGACAACAATGAAAAATAAAATATCACATCCAATCTACAATAGGAGAAAATGTTTGGTGTGAGATTTCGTTTGTAGACGTGAGGGATTGGATGACGTATCCACCGGCAGGTTGGAAGATCCATGTATAGACACTGAGATCACAGACAAATCATGGAGGGAGGCAGAGACAGATCCTCATATAGAGGAATGAAAGGAGGCTGATGCAGAATTTACTACTAAATTCGAAAAAACGAAACAAAGAAGCAAAGAGGCCTGTGTCCAAGTCTCAGAAAGTCATGTTGAACATTCAGTTGTCATTTCTGAAAAGGAGGATGAACAAGTGTGTTTCACTTTCAGCTGCTTCGATGGACAGTTCCCATGTGAGAGTCTGAAAAGGCTGAAGGTTCCAGGGCAGCTCCACACCTCCGCTTCGTTCATTCTTCCATCACTCGCTATGCATCTTCTCTTTTACTGCACAAGCTTTGATGTACAGCACTTTATTTTCCATTTCAACGTCCAGAAAGGAGCGAGTCACTCAGACCCGGAGGTCACGACCTTGTTGACCTGTGTCTGTCAGGTTGAACCACACAGAGAAGAAACACAGGGAGGGACTCGCTCCTTCTTCCCCTTTAAAGTGTTTTCCATAATAAAAAAAGTTATTTTTGAATATATATCTTTGTATTTCATTCATTCAGGACTTATGTACCGTATTTACACAGAGGTTAAAATAAAGACATTTTCAAACCATGGTGGTGAGGACACTTGCTTTGAACAGGAAGGCATTTAAAAGTCAAACAGCCGTGTGTGTGTGTATACTCGTGAGGCTGCGACAGTGTCTCTTGCTTCCAGAACCGGTTTCTGTTCGCTCCCTGTCCGACCAGAGGAGGATTCTCAAAGAAGGTCACTGGGTGAGAGGCCTCAAGGTGTCTGAGTGTCCGTCTGTCTACAGGTCCGCGGTGATGACCGTGTCGTACATCATCACGTCGTTATCCGCAGAGAGCAGCGCCGACGTGTGTGACCCGTGCTCCAGGTGTCCCATCCCCTTCTGGGTAAGATGTCCGTACACCTGGGCCACCCCCCCGCCGCTGCCCGGCATGATGCAGTGGGAGAGCAGCGGGGCGTGGGCGTCGTGGTTGGAGCCCGTGGTGGAGGGCACGCCGCTCACGTGACCCGTGCTGGTGGAGCCGCTGGCGCTGCTGGGCGAGCGGCTTTTGGGAGGTGGCAGGTGGTGCTGGATGACCCTGGTGGGCGGAGCAGGGGGGGCGTAGTGGGCAGGGAAAGCGGCGTACCCAGTGGGGATGGGGTATCCGTTGACGGGGATGAAGCGCTGGTGAGTCGTGGGCACGGCCATGGGAGCCCAGCCTGGCATCTGGGCCATCTGGGCCGGCGTGGGCATGGCCTGGGCCGGGTACAGGTACCCAGCGGCGGCGGCGGCGGCGGCAGCAGCGGCGTAGCGGGGGTTGCTGAGGTTGCTGACCGGGCTGGCGCTGAGCGAGGTGGTCTGGGTGGTGGCGTTGCCTCCGCCACCAGAGGGCGTGCTGGAGCTGGCGTGGGAGGACAGCCCCTCCCAGGCTCGCAGCCGGGCGTGGATGTCCTTGAACTTGGTTCTCCGTCCTGGTCCCTCCTGCCAACACTCAGTCATCAGACCATAGAACCTGGGGGACAAGAGATTTAGATTATTAAAAGTAAAATATGGCAATTTCCTCAAATTAATTTAATAAACTACTTTTGATTAAAAACAAAACAAATGCCTTTATTATTAATATTATTATTATTATTATGGTCTTGTTGTATTAAAGCTTTAAAAGGAAATTTGCCTTGTTCCCTTCAGGAAGTGTATTTGAAACATAATAATTAAATATTCCGAATATTGTGAATGAATGAACGGTATAAATACGTATAAATACAATCAGCTGCGGAGGCTGTCCCTTATATGTGGCTTAGCACAAATTAACTTTAGAATGGAGCAACATGTGATCTGATCTAAGGTGACTGTGCATTCTTCCATCACATGCACAGATAACTCCCAGCATCCTTCACTCTACAGCAGGGCTGTTGAGGCCTGCTGTAGTGTGCAGGACTAGTCAGGTAAGTTTCGATGATATCACTGGGGAAAATATATTAGCATGCTGATTGAGGATTGTTCATCTGTTCATCTAGCCTATTTCCATTCATTTATCCATCAATTGTAAAATATGTTTACATATGATTCCAATTGTTTGGCTAACTATTTATATCTCTGGCATTGCATTAGTGTTTTTTTACAAACTTTTCTCTCATCTTATTCTACAGAACAATGCCACGTGCACTATCTCATGTGTGGAGACATTTCACCCCATCCAATGTAGAAGGAAAGGCTGTGTACATTTGCAAATACTGTGAACCTATGTTAAGAATGACACAAAGACGCAGAAGCATATAGTCAAGTGCCCAAAGTTTCCTCAGGGCTCAAATCAGCCTATGACAAAACAAAATGTTCATATTTATGTCTGTATATGACAAGGTAAATACAGTTAGTATAAATTACCCACAACATTTCCAGTTTATTCCCGTTAATTCCCGTTAATTGCCGTTAATTCCCATGGAAAGTTTCCAACTTTGAATATTCCCGGAATTTTGCAACCCTAATCTGATCTCAGGAGGATGGATTTGGGTTCATTCACACCAGTACTGAGAACTGACCCCTTCTGACCCCATCACTTAGGATAGATGTTAATATCAGGTCTGAACCAGGTCTGAGAAAAAGCCTCCTCACACATGAAACGGAAAGACGGAGAGCAAGTTTGCTTCCTTTTCCAAACACATGTGATATTGTTGCTGCAGATCAACCTCTATGAGCTGTGAGATTACCTGGGGGGGCAGTCCTCCGGGCAGGGCAGCAGCTGCCTCTTCCTCACCATCTCCATCACTTCCTGGTTGGAGAAGCCGTAGTAGGGCTGCAGGCCGTAGCTGAAGATCTCCCACAGCACCACTCCGAACGCCCAGATGTCCGAGTCGGAGGTGTACTTGCCGTAGGTGATGGCCTCGGGCGACATCCAGCGGATGGGCAGCAGCGTCTTGGGCTGGACGCAGAAGTAGTCCGACGAGTAGATCTCTTTGGACAGACCCAGGTCGGAGATCTTGATGTGAAGCTGTTCGCCCACGAGAACGTTCCGGGCCGCGAGGTCTTTGTGGATGTAGAAGTGACTGGCCAGGTATTCCATCCCAGCAGCCACCTGGATCAGGGTGGTAAGAAAGATACAATCATTTAAGGATTTGTTAGATGTTAGATGTAGCTCCATGCACGTACTTTACCACTACATATTCTTATATATTTATATATGTATATATTGTCGTTGTTTTATATATATATATATATATATAAGGGCTGGGCAAGTTAACTCGTTTTAATCGAGTTAACTCAAGTGATGAGTTAACTCGATTGTTTATCCGCCAATTATTTTCTTTTTTCCTGTTCTGCAGCAGTCAGCAACAGACTTTCACAAAATAAAAGCCTGATTTTCACAATAAAACAATAAATAATCAAACCTGAGTTAATGCAAGATAAAATAATTAATCGAGTTAACTCATCACTTGAGTTAACTCGATTGAAACGAGTTAACTTGCCCAGCCCGAATATATATATATATATATATATTATTGTACTTTCCACTCCAGCAGCACAAGAACACTTCCCTACTGGACACTGACACAATCACATCATTGCATTCCATTCCTGTATCTGTAAATATGTTCTCCGTATGTGATTTATGTATGTATGTCAGTGAGGTGTTTAAGTGTATAAGCTACTGGTTATTCTAAATTTCTCTCGGGATTAATAAAGTATCCATCCATCTATCTATCTATCTATCTTACTATGCACTGAACAGACCTACAAGCTCTTCTCGTATGATCGTTGTACCTGTATGGACATATGCAGGAAGTCTCCGTGATCCAGGCTGGACTTCACCGTGCCGTCCTCGTCGCTGCTGCAGCCGACGTCCGAGTGCGGCGAGCGCATGATGAGGAACTCGTGGAGGTCGCCCTGGGGCAGGAACTCAAACAGCATGCAGACGGGCTGCTCCTGGGTCACCACGCCCAGCAGGCACACCACGTTCGGGTGCTGCAGGTCGGTCAGCACGGCCGCCTCCTGTGAGAAGAAAAGAAAGACACCGAAAGAAAGATTAGTCGGGAAAGAAAGTGCGATGCCAGCTGCACACAGGGATGATTATCTGCCTGATTTGCTTTATCAATTTGAAGCATGTGCGATATTTATGATTCTACTCGTGTAGTATGAAAGGAGCAGCGATTGGGCAAGTGAGCAGAAACCTGCAATAGCCAATGAGAGCAAGCTGAAGAGGAAGTGTCACCGGTCCTGTGTCTCAAGTTCATTATCTATTATGTGTATTTTCACAATTAAGTTTCTAGGTACATCTTTCGTTCTGTCTGTGACACTTGTGCAGCAGACTCAAAACTTTATGTTTAACATTTTTTATTGGTTTTCTTTGGGTACTCAGTACAATTATACAATTATAAACACAAATCTGATGGATATACCCCTACCCACAATACTACCCACCCACCCCTGGCCAGCCTACCCCATGCAGCAGAAGTACATAGAATATAAAATGTCCAGACTCAAGACTTTAAGGTGATGCTCAATCAGAATGCATTTTGGGGGTTTGAAGTATTGAAAGTTGGCCGTGAAACTTTAGTTTTTTGATTTATTATGATAAATCAATGATATCATATCCAATACACTTTTTCTGGCCACTTTTCAACACTACTTCACACTTTTAAAAACTCAGATTTTGGGTGTAGTGTGACTTTAAACGCTCTCTGCAGCTTCGCTCTCCTGCAAATGGAAAAGTGAGGATTATATTTTACACAAGTCATTTATTTCAAATCCTCCTGAACATCTGTATATTTATCTGGACCGGCCTGTCTGGAGCTACAGTTTATTTTTGGAGCTATTTCAAGCAGAAATCATCCGGCGTCGAGTGATTTCCAGCCGCACGGTCTCCCAGCGGCCGCCACGTTTACCTTCTGAGGAAATATAACAAGTCGGGCTGCAAGTATTGTGGGAGGATTGATACTTCCAAAGGGAAAAAAGTCCTTTACAGCTGCAGTAGTTTAGTGTCATATTTTATTTAAACCGCTTTAAACACATTTACCAGTTAGAAGCTATTTAGAGCAGCTGCATATGTTATTATTTTCCTCCCTTTTAAGACACAAAATGCAAACCGACCCCTCTACACTGCCAGTATTTCTTTAAATGATGCAGGATTGGAGGCAGTAAAACCTGAGTGAAGGGGATTCATCCTGTACCTGCTGGAATTCGCCCCAGTGCTGCGTACTGGACAGATCCTTCAGGGTCTTAATGGCCACGAGCTGGGCCTGGTCCATGCCGGGCAGATACAGATGACCCTTGTAGATCTTCCCCAAGGTGCACTCGCCGAGCTCTTCCATGAAGCGCACAGCCGACAGGGGAAGCTCCTTGGATTTACTCTGCAGAAGGAAGAGGAAAAGAGGGAACAGAAAAAGGGAGGAATGAGATCAGCGGTAGAAACATTACAACATTACAGTAAATCATCCCGTTATTGAAAAATTGAAGTTAACATCGCTGCTTCCCAATTCCATGCAGGCAAACTGCCAGATATGACACCAAATATGTGTTTTGTGTGCATGTAAAATAATAAAAGTATAATCTGGGGAGTTGATGCAGTAACTGTCATAATCAGACGGTGACGTCAGCGCCCTAATGACTCCCGAAGCTTTGGAAAGCAATGTGGGAAAAATCGAGAAATCTGTCCGCCTCAACGTGTGATTTATCTGACATGTTAGCAGCGTTTAGGACAAAGCAATTAGTTCTATTTTCCAGTAAAACTTTAGAATCTGCAGCAGGAATAACAGAGCGAGCCGGAGCTTCCTCTGTGAGGAGGGACGCCACCGGCTTCTTTCAGTCTGAGGAGAACTGGAGGCTTATTTGTTCAGCTAAATCCAACGAGGCTAAGCTGAACCGTGGAGCTTTAACGGTGTTTCAGTGGGAAAACATCACGCCAACAAGGAGGATTCACATTGTGAGAGAAGGATCACGGGAGGGAGAAGGGAAAAAGACAACGAGTCTGAGTGGAAAAGGTCAATCTGGTGATGGTCTATATCTCCTCATGTCTACACAACTCTAAAAACTGTTTTATCAAAAACTCTGTCACACTGAGTTAATTTATATAATGAATAGGAGGAGAAATCAAGTGTTCAGTTGTTTCAAAACTTTTGGGGGTTGATGTTGATGCTGATATTAGAGGGTCAAATATTTCCAATACAATATATTAGCTGATATATATAGTAGAAAAAGTTGGTATCAAACCTTTATTATGAAAAAAAATATTGGAAGCTTGATATATATAAAAGCTAAAAACAAATATAAACAAATATATAGTACTGGTAGTTGGTTTGAGATCTATAAAGTGCATTCATCCATTTATTAATCTATCCTGAAACAAGTAATAAATATACTTTAGTTAATAAATACAGATCTTTTCTGTATTGTTTATTCTGTAAATTGAAGGTTTTCATACAGGTTCATATCTGGAAACATAAATGCTGTGACCCGTATGTCTGGTTCACATCATATTATGTTATTATCATACCAATATTTGTTAATCCTCAGTGAGTCCAGCTAAACTCTCATATTTTTGAACTGTGCAGGTGAAACAGAAGGAGTCGGAATTTCTGTGTGAGTGTGCGTGTGTGTGTGAATGTGTGTGTGTCTAGTGTGTGTGTGTGTCTTGTGTGTGTGTGTGTGTGTGTGTGTGTGTGTGTGTGTCGCTGCACTTGGGAGAAGATAAAAGGTGAGGAGAGGTTGGCAGAGATTTTCAGATTCCAGGAACTCAAGAAATTCCTCGGTGAGCAGGAGACACAGACACACACACACACTGAGGGGGGGCGATGAGTGTGTGTGTGTATGAAAGAGTGTGGGGGCCTGCTGCTGTTATGAGAGACGCAGATGTTTTTAGTTACAGGCTTGTTTCACCCCTTTTTTCCTCCCCACACCCAAACCCTCAGATCCTCCTCACATCACCGCAGGTTTGTGTGTGTGAGTGTGTGCGTGTGTGTTTATGTGTGTCTAAACGGATTGTCACAGGCACTGGCCCCTGGGTGACCCTGTAGCAAAGCCTGCTGGGTAGCAGCCTAATCCCAGAGTAAGTTGTAGACTTGAGGAGCAGAGACTCATATTCACAATAATAAACATAAACTACTGTTTCACATGAGGATTTACAACTTTACAAATCCTTTAAAAACGGGTTAGAATAGTTATGGAAGTTAGATGCCTGCACTGGGAAACACAGCTTTAATGGTTTTACCGTCTGTTGTGTGAACAATATCTCAATGTCTTGAACTCAAGCTGTATAATTCCACGGCTGCACGGGTGTCACTCTGAAAACCTGTATTTGATGCACTGTAAACTTTGTGCAGACACAATGTCGTCATCTAAACACAACGAGGAACGATTCCCTTCTTTAGGCCGCTGAAGCATTTGTTCCATTCCAGAGAAAACGAAAGAAAACCAGAGATATTAATGGTTTCTGACGCTCCGGTGACATTTCGCGGTTCCCTCGGCAGCTGCTGATGCTAAAGTCGTTCTCATTACCTTGAACGTCAGGTCTGGTTCTTACACATGCAGACACACTGTCTGGAGAGCCACCTCCACCCGCCCACCACCACCACCACCACCTCCATCAACATTACACCAAGAAAGATAAACAGACATGATACGGCCGAGTGTGCAGCCTCCAGAGAAATGTGATACAGATCCTAACGTGAGCTGTGTGTGGACTGGCAGAGAGGGCATGTGAAAGAAGGAGGACGGGAGGGAAGGAAGGAGAGAGTGAAGGATGATGAAAGAAAGAGTTCCAGGAGTTAAAGGATGGATGGAGAGGAGCAACGCAGAAAGATGGACTAGGTGAGATGAGAGCGAGAAGGAGACGAGGGGAAGAGAGAGATAAACAAAGGAGAAGAGCTGCGGTTGAACTCTGCTGGACCTGCTGAGCTCTGGTGATAGAGATCTGCAGCCTTGGCTTAGACGGAGAATTTCCATGTGCACACACACACACACACAAAACCACACACACACATACACACACACACACAAAACCACACACACTCACACACACACACATAACCACACACACTCCAGTCACCCCAGCATGCTGCAACCTATCCCAGTTGACACACAGAGGGATTTGCCATTATAGCTCTCATGACTAAGATACTACTGTTTTGAGTCACCACAGTTGTGTACACCTAATGCTGTGCAGCCCTGTAATAAATCCTATCTTTTTGTAAAGTTTTTTTGTTTTAGAGATGTTTGTTCCTCTGTAAATAAAGACGGACCAATCACGAGTCAGTCTCAGCTGTCAATCCAGACGCCTCACCTTGTTTCTTTTTAGCATCACCAATTAAAACTAAACTTATCAGAAAGAAATTCACTTGAACAAACATCTGTGTGATAAGAACCATCTACAAATGTTGAATTTTCAATTAATTATTTATCATTATTATTTTCATTGAATTGTGTAATTTATTGTTCGCATGACCACGTTCATGTGGTCCATAAATTAAGAAAAACATCCTAGGAGGTAGACTGTATGTCTTATTCTTAACCCATCGTGATGCACAGTATTTTTATGGTGTCAATATCTCTATATATTGTTAATTGTCGTACAGAGATTATGTGATACTCAATGTAAATTTGACATTGATTCCTGTTCTACTGTGCCATACCTCCTAATAAAAATATAAAAAAAAAAAAAAATGTGAGGCAAATGTATTTGTATGTTCTTTGACTTTTTAGTTTGGTCCCTGTCCCCTCCAATAACATGGTGGTGGTGGTGGTTATGGCAGTGAGCCGTCATGTCGTCCATCATTATTGACAGTTGATGATTCAAATGTACGGTCACGTCTGAGGCTTCAGATCAGTTGATTTGTATCTTATATGAATGAGGCCGGTTTCAGTAAAGCACAGAAAGAACCTCCATCGTTTAATTTCTCCACAGGTTCAGCTTCATGACTCTGCTGCTCTCTACCTTGGGCTTGTAGGCGGTTTGGAGCATGGACATCTCAACATTCTGCCCTCGCACCGGCTTGGGCTGGCGGGGGGCCGGCGGCCTGGCCGTCTTCTGGTTGTTGCGGCACACGCAGATGAAGAAGAAGAGCAGAGCGATGGATAAGGGGATGGCCACACTGGGAACCAGGATGTACAAGATCTCCATGTTGCCGCCGCCGGACATGTCTTTATGGTCTAGTGATGGAGAGAGAGAGAAGATCAACATCACGCCAGAAGATTATCTGAATTTATTACAGAGTCAACATGGTTCTGGTCTCTCACCACAGATGGGGATGTCACACAGCTCCATGCGGACCCCCTCGACCAGCGTGAAGCACCAGGGGGCCTCGTGCTTGTTCCCCGGGTTACGGCAGTACGAGTGCCCCCCGTTGAGCTCGGCGTAGCGGAGGGCCAGGTAGGTGTGGCTGTGGGGATACTGAGAGTTCCACGGCTGACACTGGAGGCCCGACCGGGTCACGCTGACTGTCCCGCGGTAATCTGCGCCGCTGTTGTTGTAACACCTGTGATCTGGAAAGCAGGACAAGGTAGTGCGTTAAGTCTCCGTGTTGCTTTCGTGTCTCTGGTAGTTGATAAATGAGTAGCAGCACTGACAGATCCAGAGGGAAATAATAAAGTACATTAAATATCATGAGAGGGATGATGTGAACTTCTACACTGACAACTCACACAGAAACTGAAGGCAAAGGTCTTGTAAATTTGACTTAAGCTGCCGGAATTATCTTAATAATGTATTTGTCTGTTAAAAAAAGTAATATTTCAGGTTCAATTCATCTTTTCGAGACGTTTTTCAAGCATAAATGCAACAATTTACTGGTTCCAGCAAATAAAATGTGCAGTTTTGTTGCTTTTTTTAAGCCTCAAAGATGACAGTAAATTAAAAGTCTCTGGATTTTAGACTAAACTAACAATCTGAAGGCTTCACTTGAAGCTCTGGGAAGATTTGACACTGTTTTGGACATTTTGAAGACTGGATGATTTAATCACAAGGGCAGACTCTGTAAATCAAAGAACCAAGAATAACAAAAACTAAATTCCCAAAAAGCAACGGTTTTGAAACAGCTCCTCTTAGCAACGACAACAGAGACGATCAGGGATTCATATCTCTTTAGAAACTAAACATGAGTAGAAGTAATGAAACGGAATCATCAGGCGCCATAGTCTTACTCTTGTTGATGGGCTCGGCCATGGGGATGCCGATCCTCAGGCAGTTCCCAGCCTCCGGGCTGTCGTAGGCGGCCAGGTCGTCGCAGTTGGGCAGCTTCAGTCTCTTCAGGATCAGAGGGTTGGAGCGGGCGATGATGTACTCCGTCTTGCACAGGTCGTTCTCCAGGATCTCACACTCGTCTTTGCACAGGTCCCGGGGTCTGTCCGTCCCCGAGCTGCGGTCGCACGTGGGGAAGGCGAAGTGGCAGAGAGACGGGATGGCGAACTGGGAGCAGCGGTCGGACAAGTGGTTGGACGTGCCGATCATGGTGAAGGCCGCTGGGAATAGAAGGAGGCAAAGGAGGCGTTAGAACAGAAAAAGGCCTGAAGAAAATGTATTGGTTACATTATTTGTTTCTGTGTCTCTCACATTAGAAGGAAATATAGAGGTGATAAGTCAGCAATTCTCACTTCAGAGCGTCTACATGCATCAAAGAGTGCGACTGACAATGTAAGCTGCAGCATTAAACACATGATTCATAGTCATCCTGCACGTTTATTGCAAACATATGTGTTTCTGTGGTTGTCACTGGCAGGAAGGGGGATTCGCTTGGGGGGTGGAGGAAAAGACCAGCTATTGAAACGCAGATAAGTAAAGCTGGATATGATCCAAGTGCTTCTATGGCACATCCTGCTCAGAATAAATGAAATAAAGATCAGTAAAGGTGACATGAAGGTTTGGAGAACGACTGGCTTCTGGGTTTCCTCTGAAATGAATGATTCAGGAGTAATGCAGATCTGTGGCATCATAAATCTTAATTATCACTCGTCCTTGATCAGATCTGAGAGCGGGTTCACGGCCCCTGTGTCCCCGAAGTGTTCGGTGGTGAAAAGCTGACGACTGCACGGATTTAATAAATAACATGCAACACTGAACGGGACCAATGAGGACTGCAAATCCATTAATGTTTAAACGTATAAACAGTTATATTTTGCGTAAGGATTTAATTTATGTAGAGTATGTGGATTCTCAAAGGTTCTTTATCAACGACATGAAGTCTGAGACCACTTGAAAGCAGGTTTTTTCAAATTATTAGTTATGGATTATTATTTCAGCCAATTTATATTTTAAGAAATTGCAAAGGTGTCGTTATCAAACCCTTGTGACAAAGACATGTAATTGAGGCTGAATATTTTACAGTTAAACCATTCAATTTATAAAGAATGTTGTTTAATGGAAATAAAAAGAAAACAAATACAACAAAATATTATATAACCAAAATTAACAAATCTTGGGGTAAAATATAAACCAAAATATAAATCTTTTTCAAATATCTTGTTTGGTTTTCAAACATGCTTTATTAACATATTTTCATTTGTATCTATATTGTATTTAAAGCACTTTGAGCTGCATTTCTTGTATGAAAGGTGATATACAAATAAAGTTTATTATTATATAATCAAAGACTCGGAGGGAATTCGTTCATAGGTGAAATCCTACTGAATCTCTTATCACTAAAGTTTGAAAACCTGCAAAAGAAAAGTTGGAGAAGAAAATGGACATAGTTAATGAAAGACACATCTCCCTGTCAGCAGCACATCGTCCTCACCTGTGATCTGCGTCTCGATCTCGCCCTGCATCTGCAGCGAGTCCACGAAGATGCTGCGGTTTCCGATGAAGCGAGCGCAGGCGATGCCTCTGTACGGCTGGCAGAATCCCTCTTCATCAAAATCCTCCCTGAGACCAACAGAGACACAGAGAGGAGTTAGTTTGAATCAAGTGAAACAAGCTGCAATGCACAGAGACACCTCTAGATGTCAGCCTCTCTTTGTATAACAGAGAAATGACTGGTTGGACTGTTTCTTATTGCAGATTCTCAACAGTTTCCCCCTTTGTTTCTCCTTTTGTTTGACTAAAACCTTATCCTGAAACTTAAAAAACAATTAATTCCTAATCCTAACTTTAACCTAACCACAATTCATTGTAAACCTTAACCAGGACCTCAGAAGTGACGTTTTTCCTCATTAGTATCCCATGAGGTCTACTGGTCCTGTAAAGGTCAGTGTTTAGGCTGGAAGAGCTTCAAGGAAGGTACCAAAAATGAGTACAGACACACACACACACACCACACACACACTAACACAAACCACACAAACAAACACACCACACACAAACGCCCAAGTTCACGGTAAAGATGTAAACCACATTAAGAATTAATGTTTGGTAGTTTGACCTGATTGTTTACAGTGCAGAGATTTCCCCATCAGCCATGATTTGAACCACATGGACACAGAGAGAGAGAGAGAGAGAGAGAGAGAGAGAGAGAGAGAGAGAGAGAGAGAGAGAGAGAGAGAGAGAGAGAGAGAGAGAGAGAGAGAGAGAGAGAGAGAGAGAGAGAGAGAGAGAGAGAGAGAGAGAAACTCTTTTCTTCAATGACTCTTTTTATTTTTCTGCCCTTTTCTGATTTCACTTCCCAGGTTGTGTCGTCTACTCGGCGCTCCTGCGGTTCTTTTGTTGTTTCTTTTCAAACAAATTCATCTCCCTCCATCTCTCACCTCTCTCATTTCTACACACTCGCACGTATGCACACACATAAACACGACACACACACACACACAGAAACCACATGGCGACTCGCAGGCCTGTCTGCTCAGTGTGAGATCACTGGTTCATGTGCTTTCAGTTGGGCCATATGAGGAGTGTGAGACAACGCACAACCACAGTATACAAAGGGGAGGAGTAGGGGGTGCATGATGCCTCGGCACAGACACACACAAACACACGCACACAAACAACCAAGCACAAAGAATCATATTGTAGCTGCTGGCTGACTAAAAGTTCATCCTCATGCCTTGGATATTGTTCCCAGAGTTAAGGCAGACAGGAGCACTCCATTTGAAACTGTTTATGATTAATAATAATAATAATTATAATAACTAGAACACACGCACATACCTCCACCAGGACCCGACACTCCCTTTAAATACCATCAAGCTGCACAAAAGTTCAGATATGAGTTCACAAAAAATGATTCCCCTGGCAAAACTATGAAAATGTGGAAAAACGCCCTTTACTGCAATATTTAAAAAAGTATTTAAAAAATCCTGGATCTGCACCAACATGTAATGGGCTCTTTCCTGACTCACACCACATCCTTCCACCCAGTTTAATGGAAATCCATCCCGTGGTTGTTGTGTAATCTCTTGCCTTACAAACAAACAAACGAACACAACAGAGACTGAAGGAGCTTTATTTTAAATAAACACAGCGACTTACAACTTGTGGCGAACTGTAAAAAACCGAGCTTGTGTCTTAATGCTTCATTATCACCCGTCCCTGCCTTTGTTGACGCGGGTCACGAAGTTTACAAGCTACGTTACGATGTGTGAATTACTCTAATTACTGCACCAACTGCAGTAAAACGCTGCAGAGACGCACCTGGAGACAAGATGACAATGATGGAGGCACGCACAGACACACACAAGGATCCGTGTGGGCACAAACAACTGCAGGGGCACCAGAGTGTGTGTGTGTGTGTGTGTGTGTGTGTGTGAGGTGGAGGTCATTAGGTTCCCTCTCTCTGAGGAGTGTTAAGTGAGTGAAAGGCCAAGGTCAGCTCTAGCCCTGTCTGCAGATCGAAATGAGATTACCAGACATGTACACACACGCAAACACGCACACACAATCTATAGAGCATTGGTCTGCATTCCGTCGATTCCACAGAGATATGGTAACTTTATGTTTTCAGCTTAATACAGGTTTATCCTGGGAATATGTAATTTCCTACTAAAACGTGGATATCGGTAATAATGAGTTCACGTTGTGGTTCGCCTGCAGACGGCTTCGCACCAGTTCATCAAACCACAAACTGCTTCTTCTTCACGTACTTTCCGTTCGGCAGAGAGCTCCTTCTCGTTGGGTGCTAAGCACGTCTATAAATCTAAAAGCAAAGAGTCTCCCAGTGAGAAAAACCGATGGAACCGACGGATTGCTGATTGATTTCAATGCAGGATATGAAAAAAGAACGAGGGATGGAGTGGACTCCGGCCGCCTTGGTTGTGCGTCACCAAAGATGGAGGACACACACATCCACACACACACATGGAGCCACACACAGACAAGTAAATGACAAGGGAGAGTAGACGATCCACCACAGAGCAGCCAGATCCCGGCGGGCAAATTACATCTCCAGCCAGTCCGAACCGGCTCGGTCCAAATCACAAACCGGCCGCCGCCGTCTTCATTTGAACTCTCCTCACTTTTTGAATACGACTGCATTGGGTCTCAGAGGCGCATTAAAGCGTCTGCATCAGTTACAGCCGAGCACAGATGACTTATAGCAGGTTTAAAGAGAGAAATGGGCATGTACCAAACAGCCTAATCACATCTGAGACATCTGAGGTTTTTCTGAAAGTCTTTCCCTGGTTTCCATTTATTTCTGTGTGTCTGTGTAAGCAATCCCGGGCCGGCCGAGCCAAGCGTGGTTGCTATTTGTGTAAACAGTGAATGGCTGTTTGGGATTTTTATTTTACACACCAACGCCATGGGCCTTCTGGTGTAATGTTTTATAATGGTAATTACAAGGAGAGGCTTTTCTGTCTCAGAACCAACAGACTCCAGATCTAAACACAAACCCACCAACAGAACCTAAACAAAATATTTAGGACGTCTTGATTCATTGTCAAATTACTTTTTTTTTTTTCGTCCCAGCCTCATTATTTATTGAGGGGAACACTTGCTCTTTTTCTCCAGCACCGTCCACACAGCGTTTACACCTGAGCCAATAAGAGCCAGACTGCAGCCAGACGACCTTGAGACGCTTTTAATACAGTACATCCTGATGGGATGTGAGTTTTCAGTGCGTTTTATAAAACTGGGCACATATGAGTTCTACTGTGTCTTTAACAACTATAAGGACATAAGAAATAAAGCATATGGAAGAAGTTTAATATTGTTACCCCCATCAAGGAGGTTCTGTTATGTTTTTTATAGTGCTACGGATTTTTACGTAACTTCTGAAAGCTTTCTTCTCTTTTTTTTTTACTGATTTCATGGATCTAGTTTAGGGTGATATTTATCACTGTTTGTAATTTGGTGCGGATCCAGATACAAATCAGGATCAAGTGGATTTAAATGTGGTTTCAAGAGGGGGTAGAGACTTTTTTAAACATTTTTCAGATTTGGTGACTTCAAGGAAAGAAAGAAAGAAACACATTTACTTTTACAATTACTTCAGTAAGACTACAGAATAAAGGGTTTTCTCATTTGCATCTGTACTTAGTCTGTATGATTATGGAGGAAGTCTTTTTAGGCCTTGAACATGTAAACTTGGATATTTCTCCTCGATAAGTTGGTCTGCCTGGTTGGTGGATGATGTGTTTGTGATGAGTTGTGAGGTCGAGAGGACGTGAAACTCAACACTACTTGTTGAAGGGAATAAGGGACGGATGAGATCTGAGCGGGTGAGGACGTGAGGGAGCAGAGGAGCAGATCCCCGACGACATTCTAGATTTCAGGGTTCGGTTTTCTAGGAGTTGCTGCGGGCGCTGAGTGAAGAGGGGATGAGCTGCATGAGGTCACAGCTGTTGGGTCCAGAAGGGGGGGGGGTGGGAGTGCAAGCTTGTGCAATACGTATTTTGTTCTTATAATTACAGCTTCCTGTTGATAATTTGAAGAAGCTTTGAACTGTGGTCATAAAACAACATTAAGCTCAGAGGTAAACTGAGGTTTGATTGCTCCATTCAAACTAATCTACAGAAACTAAGCAGTATGCATCGTGTGACAGGTTTTAAATGTTTGACGACAGATCGATAACGTAACATAGCTAAAGTTTACTGGTATATATTAAACAACCAAAGGAAGGAAGTGATCTACAAACTGTAATAAAATACATGGTAATGAAAACGTGCAAACTCCAACAACACAGCAGCATTGTTTGGATGAAAGGTATTTGGGATGTAAAGTGATAAGGCCTCATGCTGCAGTGAAGACATCCAACTGTGTGCCTCTTCTGAGTTTGTGCATGTGTGTGTGTGTGTGTGTGATGGTGTTGTGTATTAACGGGAATGTGTCCAACTGCAAATCAAAGACAAAGGAAACACAAGAGAGAATCGTGTTTCCTCCTTAGAATAAAGAGCAAAATGAGAAAAACACAATCTGTTCAGCATTATCATTTATGTTCACGATCAGGAAAGGTAACACAGAAATAGTGCTCGGCCGAAACATGAATTCACTTGTTCAGTTTTAGTTGTGAAACATACGCTGATATTTTCTCAACCGCCCCCAATGTCCCTAACAAAGATATTCATGAGTTCCGAGCTCACGGTGTAATTCAATTATCTCCGGAGACTCGCAGAACACATGTGCGGTTGCAGGATGTAACGATCGCTCACTGACAAGGAGCCAAAATGGCCACCGGAGGCTGAGGTTGACTGGGGTCTGTGGCTGCCAGTGGCCCGTGACAGCGCTGGGAATGAACAATGAGGGAGGGCAACTGAGGCGCTGCGTTAGAGAGAGAGACCCCCCCCTCTCTCCAGGGTCCTCGTGTAACTACTGTTCACTGACTGCAGCCATACACACTGCTGTCAGAGAGACGGATGGAGAGACTCCGAGGGAAGGAAGGGAAAGAGGAAAGAAGCATCAAAGACAGACGACATGACAGCTCCACTGAAGTGAAGCTCAAGCATCTTGACTGCCCCCTGGTGGGTGGCTCAGTATCCCTGATTAACCCTGCATCCTCCATGTTAGCAGATGGGGCGTGGATCAAACTAAACTAAAGGTTTTGCATCCACTTGATTGGCCGATGACACATGGCGTTGACTGCACACGACTTTCAAATATGACCAATAACAACCCAAACCCTAACCATTAAAAATAGTTATTATATTAAATGGAGATGGAGCCAAAACCAAATCCAAAAGAATGTTACCGCTGTGGAAAGCTAAGACGACGATGACGAGCAGAAATACATTCTTCACATTACAAAATACTGGCGCAGATTTAATTGGCCAACGCAGATTCAACTCTACCTTGTTTTTGCCAGAGGCGTCTGGCACCAACAGCGTATCAATGGACTGGCCCCATTCAAATGAGTGAGTGGGTTAATGCTGGCTCTAACATGGCCTGAATCATGGTTGCCATCTCAGCTCATGATAAATATTGTGTAGAGTTTAAAGAGTTATCCACTACTTCTGTTGCCAGGACTGTTAAATACATCTGTGCCAGTGAGTCAGAGGAATTTTCCCAGAAATGACAAAGCAGGCAGTGGTGGGATCGAAGAGTAAACGCTGAAGCTTTTAAGAAACTTCCCATCGTTGAATTATCATTGATTTGTGAAAGAAAGTTAACATTTGTTCAGAAGTCAAAGAGGATTTCGTTTTTTTGTTCTGTTAGTCTGTCTTTTAGCAGGACTATGCAAAACTACTGGACGAGACTTGGTGGAAGGATGCAGGTGTGGATCCAGGAATGTCCCTTCACTGTCTCTTCACTGTTTCCCACAGAATAACACATGGAGGAGGACACAGTTTGTTATGTGAACTTGAGAATGAGATTAATTTCTTCCTCTGTTGTTCTGTCTGAAAAGAAACAAGGGATTTAGTTTTCACTATAATCTTATAATATTCTATATTCTATTATGATGAGTTCGAAAGACTTAAGTTGTGGGACAGGCATTGGCGGATCCAGGGGTGGGGCCAGATGGGGGGGCGGGGTGGCCCCAGCTGAAATCTGATTCGCCCATGAAGGGCCCCTGTCCTGTCAGATGTCTTTCATGTTCTAAGTTTCATTAGAATTACACAATGGGCTCGACGAAGGGACAATTAAAAAGATATATTTGAAGATGTGACTTTTCTCAAAGCTTCAGTCATAACAGTAAAGCAGGAATGACTTTAATATGCACCCTAATGAATCAGGTATTGTAGATAGATGTTAACATTTCACTGAATGCCACTCGGATACAGTTGTGTGTAAATAATAATGCACAGACTGGCTCCTGGATTCATGTTGGAGTTTGAAGTGTTGTTGCACTCTGCAGAAGACTTTGTTTTCAGGCCCAGTCTTTGCCGACACAGGCCTGAAGTCACGAGTGCAGCTAAAGAGTTTTAATAACAGGGTTCACACACCCGCTCACTCGGTGATGTGGTGAGGTGAAGGAGCCCGACATCAACCCCTTCACTCCTCACGATGCCCCTGACCTGGTGACATCACTTCCCCTGCAGGACTGCAAGGTATCGGGGGTCCGGGCGTGAGAGAGGGTGTCAGTCAGCCGGGCCGATTAGCAGCAGAGGAGGTTAATACGTCTCCTACAAGTTAACACAAACCCTGTAGTGTTTGGACAGACGCAGGCGCACACAAACAGATCGAGTGCAGGGATCACACAGACGAGTCCATTACCACAGCCGTGAATTACAGAGGAGGAAGGTGGGAGGGTTGTGTTTGACTAATCCCTGACTTATTGGGTGGAGAGGTCTCTGAAAACAAATAACAGACTGGGAGGGTGTCTTAGGAAAGCACAGAAGTGGAAATGGTGAGGAAAATAGATAGAAGAAAAAAGAGAGAGAGTTGATGGAAAACAGCACTGGAAACAGTTGTGTACAAAACAACATGGGACTAAAATAATCTTCCACTTTTCTTTTGTTCCAGAGTTTCACTCATAATTTGCAGGGGACATTTAGCAGGACAGTGTTTTCAGACAGTTCAATGTTCCCTGTTCTACATCCCGGCAGTAAGATCCAGTCCCACCAGCTTGTTTAATACCACAGGCTGCTGCTCGCCATCTGCTATGATCTCACCACGCTGCTCCAGCAGAGGTCACGGCTTCACAAGGATTAAATTGTTATTACAAACTTTTGTTTTATAGTATCACAACAAGTTGTCCCAGAGAGGATTATTTAAATGTTGATTCTGATGTTGCTCCACAGGCATCTCTCTTCTGAAGAGGTGAACTCTGCTTCCCTCTTTCAGATCCTCCTTGTTTTCTCAGATCCTTCTGGCCTCCTCGCCAGTTTGGGAGTTTACATGTGTACGAGACAGTTTGCGTCAAAGTTTGGTTTCTCTCCATCACTTGGTTTAGTCATGTTTATCATCTATCCATCATGTTTATCATCTATCCATCATGTTTATCCACTCAAGGTCGCGGAGGGCTGGAGCCAATCCCAGCTGACATTGGACGAGAGGCGGAGTCACTCTCATATCCAACCCCATGGTCGATTTACAGGCTCAAATTAACCAAGGAAAACCAGACAGACCCAGAAAGACAGCGTCTGGCTGTTAGGTTAAAACCCAGAACCTTCTAGGGAAGTTAAGTTTTAATTTTAGTGCCACCCGGCTCGATCCGACTGTCTTTAGGTGAGCACACACACACACACATGCCAAAAAAGCTAAAGTGCATGTTGTAGTTCTATAGAGGCAGCTGTCTTTTGGCAACTTAAGATCGGGGACATGTCTGAGTATGAATAATACACCAGATCATAATCCGTTTTTTTCCAAATGTAATTCTTTCCCCTGGAGCAATATCACAAACATCCTTCTTGTTGCATTTGTGCTAGCCCTTTTTTTTCTTTTCAAATAACATTCCTTGAACTGACTCCAGGCTGCCTGCAAACGTCCGTGTGGAAATAATAATAACAGGAAAGAGAAGAGTCCAAAAGGAAAGAAAAGGGGAAAGAGATGATAGCCGAGAGCGAAGCCACCCCACCACCACCGCTCACCACCTGCTACACACACACACACACTAACACACACACACACAGACAAACACACACTTCCCTGCATGATTTATTTCCTTAGATCACAGACCCCACTCTGAACACACAAAGGCAGACACTTAAAAACAGACAGGAGCACCCGTGTTCCTGGCTGACGGAGCACGCGGAACAAGAATACACACGTCTCAAACAGAAGCCTGGCTTCCTGCAGGTAAAGAGCAATAATCCTTGATGAGAGCGATTGAGAGGCGTGTGTTGTGGGGAAGGAACACAATGTCACACTGTGGAGCTCACAAATAATCCCTGCTTACAAATTGTGGTTTCAAAAGATCTGCAGCAAACAGAAAACCAAACAAAAAGCTCTTAAAGTCTGATTAAAAGATACACAGCATGAGAATTCATGAGGGGAACATGGTAATATGTTGGATAAAGAAACATTTATAGCTCTTCTATGTGCATTAATATTCTATATGTGCATTGTTTAAAAGTGTCTTAATGCTAATGTCATATTTTAGTTTTTGTATGTTATATGGCAACACAATGTGATGTTAGTTTGTGTGAAGCTGTTTATGAAGCCTTGAAGTTCTGTGCCATCTTGGTTTTTTGAAACCAGAAGCAACCATATTTGGAGGAGCAGGGGGTGGAGCCTG
The DNA here is from genome assembly GCF_963576545.1 of Limanda limanda. Taxonomy (NCBI): domain Eukaryota; kingdom Metazoa; phylum Chordata; class Actinopteri; order Pleuronectiformes; family Pleuronectidae; genus Limanda; species Limanda limanda. The sequence goes on along the minus strand of NC_083644.1, from coordinate 7,757,873 downwards.
AGAGAGAGGACAGTGCTCGCCCTCCTACACGTGTCACCTGGACCCATTGGGCGGGACTAGCTGTCAATCAAATGGTATCTACCCTCTGTGCTTTATTGTCTATTTTCCTCTAAATGCTGCAAGCTGTGTTGAAGAAGACTCCGAGACTGAGACTCATGAGGAAAATGTTATTGACAATACAAATCAAGTAATATTAATTAATTCATCAGAGGAAAACATCGGATTCTGAAGCCAATTTCTAAAAATCAAACTCTTGGTCTATTTCATCTGTTCACCCACTGGCTTTGGCGTCATTATACCAGAATACACCACAGCTGCCACACTTACTGGTGATGACTACTACTTCATGAAGCTGAAGCAGATAAGACAAGTTGAAGGAATGTGGCCGTGACAGTTAAATCAGACCAGTTCTTCAGAGACAGACACGAAGTTTCCCAGAAGATCAGATTAGTGACGTTAATCCTCAACTGGAAGACAGCTTGTGTGCAATGAGTTATGTTTATGTGGGTTTTATTTTTGTCCAAAGAATCACAGGGAGGACTAAACACACACACACACACACACAGGCTGACAGTTATCAAATGGATAAAATGACAGGGAGGCCGAAAAGAAACTTGACATGTAAATGCAGACACGTGATATTTTTTGCCAACGTGCTGCTTTTTCAAAACAGTCTGGAGAGGATGTGGTTCCTGAATGTTCCAATAAAAGATGGTTTACAGGCTCCTGTGCTCTGAAAAACAAACAGGACTAACTAGAACAGTATTGAAACTGAAAGGCCGGACACATCCAAGTACTGATGCTTTACATCAGCTCAACTGATTCTGAATATTGATCCAATATCCATCCATCATCTGTTCAGCTTGTCCTTTGAGGGTCGGGGGGGGGAGAGAGCTGGAGCGATACCCAGCACTCGCACACACAATCACACTTACAGTCAATTTAGAGACTGCAATTGACCTAACCCCCAATCTGCACGTCTGTGGACTGTGGGAAGAAGCTGGAGGAGCTGGAGAAAACACACATGGGGAGAAAGACCCCCAGGCCGAATCCGGAATCAAACCAGGAGCCTTCTCGTTGTGAGGCGACTGCAGTAGCTTTACCTAACCTGCCAGACTGGAATAGTTCTGTTTGCTTTGTCAGTGGTGATGCTGGTTTATGAATTGATCAGTAATTGAGCGGCGGCGAGTATAGAAACAAAACCATTTAATCGACATCGATGTCTGACAATGTAGATAAGAACCAATATGAATCCTGATTAAATGAAGAGTCTGTCGTAACTCCATGATGAAATTCTGTTTAGTTTCCTCAGCAGCTCATCAAGTTAAAGCTGATGTGAATCTGTATCGTCAACGACCACATCCGTCTTCATTTGAATCAAATCCACCGTCGCCCTAACACAACATCCAAAAGTCTGTCCAATAAAATCCGTCTCTGGAACTGATCTGGGAGCTGAGGTACTGCCTGAAAGCCAAAATGCCCTCTAGTCATATCCACGCACTTCTCTATCAGGAGCCAAGACCAGTAACTGGAAAATTGATTGATAAATTGACAACGATTGATAAGATGAGAGGGCGTCTTTCATCAACAATCTCAAACATCAAACTGCATTGATCACGTTAAGCTCTACAAATCTCTAAACATCCCCCTTGGCTCAGACTCCGAGTCCAAACTGATAAAACAAAAGCCTCTCTATTTATATATCCAGAAAGGCTGAAGGTTCACTGTGCCTCCCTCTGTTCCTCTCACACACGTCGCCACCGCCGCTGAAGGCAGAGAGAGAGAGAACGTTTCTGTGGACACTTTGTCTGCATGAATGTGCGTTTTTTTCTTCTTCTGAGTTTGAGTGTGTGTGTGAGTGTGTTCATTGGGGGTTTAGGTCAGAGATCAGGGAAACCCCAAATACCCCATCTAGGCCCTGTAAGCCTCAGGGACAATCCATGAGGAACACACACACACACACACACACACACACACACACACACACACACACACACACACACACACACACACACACACACACACACACACACACACACACACACACACACACACACACACACACACACACACACACACACACACACACACACACACACACACACACACACACACACACACACACACACACACACAAACACGCAGATTCACACACATGATCACACATATATGAACATGCAGATTCACACACACACACACAGGTTTGTGCACCTATCATTTGCATTGACCTCTATTCATTGTAGACAGCCTGACCTTATCCCTAAACTTAACCATGACCAATTCACACCTCACGCTAACCCTAACCTAATCCACCTCTTACCACTACTCTTAACCAGGACCTCAGAAAACATGTTTTTCCTCATTAGTACCCAGTCTCTGGTCCCAGTGAGGTCTACTGGTCCTGACGAAAAGTGGAAAAGGTCCCACAGGGGAAACAAAAAAAACGAGAACACGCACATTCTTAACCCGCATTCTTTACCAGAGCAGATCTGACCTTGACCAGACCTGCCAGCAGGGTCGCCGACAGACAGACACAGGGGATTCTGGGAAACAGGAAACAGGAAGTGGGTCCTGTCCGAGCTAAGCGTGAAAAAACCGGCTCATAATGACTTGTGCATGAAACTCTCCGTGTGTGGTAACGTGCGTGAAGACAGACCTGCGCCCCATGCTAAGGCCCAACAAAGTAAACTGCGATAATGGTTAAAGCCGGCAACACATTGTGACAGTCTCCACGTGTGTGTGTGTGTGTTCATGTGTGTTGGCCTGTGTGTGTGTGTGTGAAGCCCGTTGACCTGGGCAGCATTCAGCAGAGAGGCATCCCGGCCGGTGGGAGGAGGCTGACGAAGGATCTCCGGTTTCAAACATTGCCGGTGCCCTGGGACCGGCCGTGTCAAAGGGCCGGTCCCCGAGCGGCCATATTAGGGCTCTGATCCCCAATCAATCAGCACGGCGCTGCAAAGAATCCACAACAAGGTGGCAATGAAGCCCCCCCCCCCCCGAGGATTCAACCAAACATGTGTGCGGGATTGGGTTTGTAAGAGTTACTGTGTGGGCACTTCTTGGACGCAGTGAGAGTGTCTGCTCCGGACTTGCAGAGCAGAGAGGACAGAGGTGAAGAAAAGTCTCAGCAGGCCGTCTTTGTTTTTCCTTGGGTATCAGTGTAGCTACATACACACTGTGGTAATGTATTAACAACTGGAATCCAAAAACTAAAGCAAACATGGACAGAATACCATTTTCTTTTCATTTTCCACGAGAAGGTTTGGTCCATTTTCCATGTTTGGACATTCCCAGGCCACTTGGAAACGAAGGGATATTGCAGCTCTTGCTCTCAGTGTCAAGTCTCTGGGCTGAGAAAACTCCATTATTATGAAAGAATCATTATAATTCCAGCAGAACCCCCCCCCCGATGTGAGTCTGATGTGGAGTGCCGAAGTGGATCAGTATGTGGCAGAGGGGTGGTGCATCCAAAAGCTGAGTGGGCCTGTCATCCCCTCAGTGAACGGGTGCGATGCTTGTGGTGTGGAGCAAAAAATCATCATCAATCCTGGCCTCTGAATCTGAGAACCACAGCCGTGTTGACACTGGCGCTGAGGTGAGGAGAAGTGAAACCGAAATCCAGAGTTTCTCAATGCGGCGCGCTCACATTCTCCGTCCGAGTTAAGAGGCCATTGTGACCGAAAGCAGCTCTCGCTCAAAACGCTGCAGGCGGCGAGAAGGAGACGCTGGAACCGTGGAGCTGGATTCAAACCTGCACGTTGCTCAACTGGACACTCAGACTCATTTCACATGCAACAAAGATAAGGGACGTGTTATTTAACCAAGTGCTCTTTTTTCCAGTAGGTTTGGTTTTAATTAGTTATATATAAATCGGCAGCTTGTTAGCAAAGCTTAGCACAAACACAAGAAATGGTGAAACAACCTGGCTCTGGCCCAGGATGACACAATCTGCCAGCAACTCCCCAAAAGACTACAAAATACTATTGTGATGTTTAAAAACTGCAAAAACATTGATCACCCCTGGACCTTGAATTTGGGTAATTGTTCAATGTTTTGTATTTGTCTTTTGTTTTACCTCCCTGTACTAAAAGATGAAAATGATCTATAAATAAAGAGTTTAAAAAAACTGCAAAAACACCAGGGAAACCAACACATGTACCGGACGGATGCTGCTCCAATAGCAGATGTCAGATTTTTCAGGGATCGTAGACACATTGAAAATAGCAGAACTGCAACAGCATATTTCTGTGTATTTACTGATAGTTATAATTATCCTGAATGTGTTTATGCACAGTTCAGGTGGTTAAAAGCTTTGATATTAGGATTAACTTAAATCTTACAGCTGGTAAATAGTGAAATAATACTGCAGGGAGGCTGCAACTGATCTGAAAATAACCAAAACCACATCAATATTTCTGTCAGTAGCTGATTTAATCATGATAAAAAGGGGCGGCAGTGAGTCTTGTCTGTTCTGATTGTCTTTGCGGCGTCTTGCATCTTCGCCCCATCAGTGATTAGTCATGTAAATGCCTCAGTCAGCTGGTGGGATCAGTCAGACCACAGGTTTGCCCGCTGGACTCGATCCTGAGACCCATGATGCATAGCTGCGAGCAAAAATGTTTGTAACAGATAAACTAAACAATTATTTCATTTAAAAACTCATTTACAGCTCAGATGAATGCCGTGAAATGGCGGTAATGAATTAATGAGGATTCGTTTGCAGATCTTTATCAGATAAAAACCCTCGACGGCCTCTTTTGATCCACCTTCTCTCACAGAGCACAAAAGAAGACCGTCCCCGGCAGTGATTGTGTAATTACCTGCTGTCTTCATAAATCATCCTGACTACACACAGACATTGTAAGTACAAGCCTCTCACAACAGCTGCCGTGGCGCAGGAAGAAGACGGGAGACGAGGATTCAGAGACATCAATCAATCTGTTATTATTACAGTACACGCAGATTTTACTGCCCGATACCTTTGAGCCAGTCTGAGACGGCTTGAGATCAACTCGCTGTGACATCTTCCAGTCATTACACATTTTGGAAACGACTTCTTGGAACCAATTTGTCAATCAAACCCGGCTCTCCTATGGGTGATACACACAGACACACACACAGACACACACACACTACAGTCCTGTCTATACAAAGTCAAATTACTCCAGAATTCTTAAGCGTCTGATGATTTGATTGTAAAATTGGACTGTCAATCAGCGCCACATAGACACCCCCGCGAACACACACACATACATACACACCCAAACACACACACACACACACACACACACCCTAACTGGTCTGTATTGATATAGAGCTTTTCACAGTTTTTGACATTTACCCCCATACACACATTCAAACAGTGCATCTCTGTACAAAACCTTCTCTATTAGAAAGTTTCAGTGTAATGATGATGCTTTTTGTCCCCATAAGAAGACAAGGTGGACAACACACAAGCATACACACACACATGTATTTAGGTGTGTGCATGTATGTGTCTATTTGTGAGTGTGTGTTCATGCCATGTATATATGCACACACGCAAATATGAAAATCATTTAACACACTTAAATATAGGAATATTCTGAGTCACCAAGTTGCATCCAGACAAGATAACTGTCAAATTAATTACAAACCTACAAAAACGTTAATACTGTGTTTCATATATGTCCACATGTACATGTAGGGAACATATGTACGGAAAGAATATAATCGTTATCATACCAGCACTTTCGGGAATGTGTGATTGTTGGATCCACTGTCAAGAGTGGTTTCAATTGACTCAGACAAAAAAACGAAGACAGAAAAGAACCAGAGAGAATCTGTTCCTGGTTAAACACGTCTCTCCTTTATTCTTCAGAATGGACAGAGGAGGGAGCAGAGCGGCTTGGAGGAGGGAAAGAAAAAACCCCAGCTATTTTTGTAATTGCTTTTTTTGTGTGTGCCTGTGCTGAAAGAAAAGTGGTGGGGAAAGTTTGAGAAATTTAAACAGCCTTGACAGCCAGGGTGTAGTGGTATTAATCTTTTCAAACAGGGAGAAAACCCTCTATTATAAACACAGACAGAAACTCCGGGATCAGCGGCCATGTTGCATAAAGTGTCTTTATCGCTGCTGTCAGATTAAACACTTCTACATCCATAAAGTTTATGGAATGGTAAAAACAGCTGTTCTTCATATAAGGAATTACGGAGTAAAGAAATCAACTCATCTTTCTGTGACTGGGGAGCAACAAAATGTTTTATCATTTAAATGCCAAACAAGCAACGTTAACATTTGGAGTATGTGGCCCCTGATGAATGTAGATCCACTATTGTCTTTTAGCTCCGATTTTGGTCTACACCATCATATGTCTCTGACACTCTGCTGCTCGGTGCTGGAGTGGATGGTTTTGCATAGTTTACCAACACAACGGTTTTGTAATATCCTTAAAAACTGTTCCAAAACTGCCTTTTACTCATGCTTATACTTTAAGAATGACTGTATTTAGTGTGTGTTTCACTCTGAAAGCTACAGACATGGCTGCAAGAACGAGAGCTCTTGTCCACGGCTTGTTGAGAAAGCAGATGCAGGAAATAAAACATGGAGTTATTCTGCTCACAGAGCCGACAGGACGGCCAACTAAGCCCAACACACAGGCCAAGGGAGCACAATTGGCAAAACTGGTTTCTATTTTTCTATTTGGTCAAAGTTCATTGAAAATGACGCTTAATGAGGAAAACGCTTGCAGCATAATTTCTGTGTCCGTGTCGAGATATTTAGGCAGGCAGCGTGGAAGGGAGTTTTTTTTCAGAACCGCCAAAGGCCGCCTGCTGTGGCTGGAATCACCGCCACGAGAGCGCTGAGAGTCTGAGGCCGTAAAACCAACAGAATGGTAAATGGACTTCATTTATATCGAGCTTTTCAATTTTTAACGACCACTTGCACGTGACTCACATTCATCCATTCCAACAGCCACGCTCTTCACCACCCAACAAAGCCGTCAGGGGCAGAATCAGAGTCAAAGGACACTTTAGTGGACTGGTCGACCCGCTGTACCACCTGAACCGGTACCACTTGCACAGTTTGCAACGTTTTTGTTTGTTTTCTGTGATCAATTTGCTCTTTGAAATATCTTTTAAGTAAGAATAAAGCCATAGGTCAAAATAACCAACACTTACTCACACCAGACTTTTGTCTGTAATGGGAATAGATACAATCGGCATTCGACCCCAGGTTAAATGACTCTGAAGTAGATACAGGTTTTTATCAGCTCCTGGTCCGATGGGCAGATATGGAATCATGAAGCTTGAGTGAATAAAACTATTCTACTGGCAATGGGAAATGACTGAATTGCTTTTTAAGCAGATTTCTTGATATACATGCGTATACATACCGATCCGTCTAATACAAGCGAATTAATAAAACAAATGAATGTGTTTTAAAAAGGAGACACAAAGAGATTAGTGTACGTTTGCATCAAAGACACTTTCCCCTTCTCTTTTTCTTTGCAGACACTTTGTATGCAGGCCTCAGTTTGGGGGGGGGGGGGGGGGTTAGGAGTTATTAACTGCTCCTGATCCGAGCTTACAGCTAAACCTCCCGTCTGCTAATGCAGCTAATCGCACCCGAACGCCGCCGACCCCGAGCATCAAAGAACAACATGCGAGAGTGTTAATGGTACCATCCTCCTCCCACTCCACGCCAACACTGTTTTTCTTTCACTCCCTTCACCCTCCCGCCGTCTCCATCTTCTTTTTTTTTTTCCTCCTGCAATGAAGGAAGTGTGGCAGCGCACAGAGAGAGGGGGAGAAAGAGAGGCGGAGAAAGTTGGGGGTCTAATTTTGGCAGGCGTCGCTTTTTCCCCTCACCCTGTGTTTGTTCTGGCTCTATGAAAACATCTCTGAAGAGCGGAGGCGAGGGAGAGGGGAGGAGGGAGGGAGGGAGGGAGGAGAAAGTAGAGGAGGACCATGGGGTATTTGGAGGACATGCACTAATCTTTACTTTTGGCAAAAAAACGCTGGCACTCCGATGAAGTTTGGATTTTTAATTTTCGTGAAATTGCAGCCAAGCTGTTTAAACATAAAGAACTAGTTCAACATTTTGGAAAATATGTTTCGTGCCTAATAGAAATAAAAATCCCGAAGTCCAGCATTCAGCCACTTGAGACTTTCTCTGTCCGACTTGAGAACTGAAATGACTTGAAACCTCAGGTGGACGTGTTTTAAACAGATATGGAAGGAAGGACCTAGAAATCTAAAAATATTTTAAAACATTTCCACCACCTCTTCCCTCTTTCTCTGTCCATCTCAATCGTCCTCATAATTCTTCCTCCCTGTATTTCTTTTTTCTTTTTTAAATATTTTTATTAGGAGGTAAGCCACAGTAGAACAGGAATCAATGTCAAATTTACATTGAGTATCACACAATCTCTGTACGACAATTAAAAATATATAGAGATATTGACACCATAAAAACACTGTGCATCACGATGGGTTAAGAGTAAGATATACAGTCTACCTCCTAGGATGTTTTTCTTAATTTATGGACCACATGAATGTGGTCATGCCAACAATACATTACACAATTCAATGAAAATCTCCCTGTATTTGTGATCTACGGCACAATCTCTGCCTGGGTTGTAGTCGAAAAACCCTCGAGGATATCAGCCTCGAGTTTCCCTGCGGCTACTCTCCAACAACCCAACCCTGAGTGTACGAACACACACACACACACACACACACACACACACACACACACACACACACACACACACACACACACACACACACACACACACACACACACACACACACACACACACACACACACACACACACACACACACACACACACACACACACACACACACACACACACACACACACACACACACACACACACTGTAATGCCCCACACACCACACGGTGTATACTTAAGGCCAACGTGGAGGGGCTGGAAATCACAGAGCGAAGCAAAGATAAACAGAGGATATGAAGTTCATGTTATGTTCAGGTTCAACGAGGTGGGTGGCGTGAAACATTTCCCCAAATTTAGTCATAGTAATATTTGTGGCTAATTCATCCCAAAAAAAAAAAACAGAAGTTGCCGTGAAGGTGAATTTATTTCATTTAAACCGAGAAGCTTCTGCACCAGATGTCGTTTCCAGGAGAACTTTGAGAAGCAGGAGTTCTGGCGTCTGAGCAGCTGCGTTATGAGGCGAGCGGGTCATCGTGTGTCATCATTAGTCGACCTTGTCTTCTTGACGTTTGCCACGCTACATTTACGGCTAATGGAGTCGGCCGTGACACTAATGACGAGCAGCAGTGACGATCCGCCCGCCGCCGCAGCTCCAGCCGCTGTCAAAGGAGGCCCCTGTCCGTTTAAATGAAGTCTGTAATGACTGTAATGAGACTCTAGATCTCGGCCTGGTCCTCGCCCGACTGCAACACTTTCCTTTACCAGTTGGCGTGGAAGCAAAATAACTCGAGGAGAAGTTAATCTATTTGAACGTGCACAGTGGGAAGTAGCGTGTGACGTGCAAAAGCTGCACATCGGGGGAGTTGAAATCCTGGAAATCCTCAGATTAAGGATGAGGCGAGAAGTTTGATTCAACTTAGCTGTGTTAACGTTTATGACTTAGATGAAAATTCATGAATATCATCATCATGGTGATGGTCATGATTCTGACTCTTCTATAGCTTCTACAGCCAAGTTATCAAAGGACAGACTGCGAATGAAGATGGACGACATATCTTTCCCTCCTCACAACTTTAGCGTGTGACGTGTAAAAGCTGCACAACAGGAGTTGAAATCTTGGAAATCCTCAGATTAAGGGTGAGAAGCTTGTCAAGAAATGATTCAATTTAGCTGTATTAACGTTAATGACCTGGATAAAACAGACTGAATAAAGATGGACATCGTATCTCTACCTCCTCTCACTATTCAGAAATTAAGCCAAAATATCCCGTATACAATCGATGCCATTTTGTGCATTTGAAGATACACAAGCTCGACCAATCGTGACTCAATCTCAGCCGACAATGATTTTGAACGTGTACTTTGACTTTTAACTTTGGTCCATGACCCACTCATTAACATGGAGGAGGTGGGATTTATGACCTACACTACAGTACAAGCCCTGTAAGAGCGCTTGACGTGTTTACCAATATTACCCCATTAAGACATTAGTCTGAATAAGACACTACCACGTAAACAGCCGGATCTGGAGACCTGAACCCGAGTGAGGACACTTGGAATAAGCACTAACTGAATTAAGACACGTGGAGTATTCAGACCAGTATGTTGACATGTACATGTCCTAATCACATTATTAGGTCACACTGGAGTTTTCACAGCAACAGCTTGATGAAGCATGACCTGGATTCAAGTGTTAACATGTAGTAGGACATACAGTAGATGGGAGTCATAATCAGAATATGGAATATTTTATCAACAACACACGTAAACATCATGGAAATGGTGTCTTATTGAGAATAAGGTCAATCGTCGTAATACTGGTGTCGGCGATGATCTCTTATGTCAACGTGTAACTTATTTTGGTTCCCATTCAGAGTTTATTTTCAATGTGCATGACTGTTGTGAAACCGAAGACTCTTTCATGTTTTTTTATAGATATTTCCCTCGAGAAATTGCATTGTGATGTTTTTGTGCTCCAGCTGCGTCGACTTTGAAACGAGCTGTAATTTGGTCAAACAACAAAAAATCACAAACGCGTAAACAAAAAATGGCAGAAAGCAGATGTTGGAGAAGGAGCATGTGAGCGAATCGTGTGCACATGTGGGTCGCCCGTGTGCGCTAGTGGATTTAGTACGTGTCGGTTATCGGCCGTGTGCCAGCAGCTAGGACTCACAGGGCGCTGCGTGGAACATGGCAGCCAGCCTGGCCGTCATGTCACCGGGGGAAAACCATCGAGTGGTCTGATCCTGAGAGAATCAAACGAGCTGAGAAAGTTCATGGAGTTTCATCCCAGAACACCGAGGAAACTCCAAAACAAAGCAGAGGAAACTCGCCAGACTCGATCCGGGCGGCGCAGAAACCATGGAAATGTTTGAGTGGAATATAATTTTTCGATGCTTGAAAAACATTTTTCGTTGTTTGGTTATATTTGCTTTAATTTGATATGCGTGTTGAAGAGATCAGGCCTGTGGTTGGTTTTGCTTGTACACTCCGGCAGCGGGCGGCTAATTAGGCGACTATAAAACGTTATATAACAGCAACCACATAGACAGATGTGAGTCATTGTTCCACAAGGCTAATGTTAGAATAAGTTTCTAGGTAAAGTTTAAGTTAATCGACTAAAACTCCGGAGCAGACACAAGGCCGTCGCTCTCCGCTCTGATTAACTCATTATAAGCCGGGAATTAGATGAACGTCCCAGGTTTAGAATATGTGAGCATTTTCAATCGTGTCTTGTTTTCTGATTAGAGTTGGCTGGAGGCAAATTAAACCAATTTCTCCGATGCTCCGAGGATCGGCGCCGTCAAGACGCAGACGTAAACTTGTGCTTTCTAACATGCTCCACATTCCTACTGTACACAGTCTGTACTGAGACGTGAAGCATGTGAGCTGAGATGGTCGAGCAGAAGCAGCCCCGGGGAGCATAAGAGCAATGATGATTCAGAAGAGTTATATTTAATATTCATTCAGCCACATTGAGATCTGAAGCAGTAAGAAAAGAAAATGACAGGTCAGGCTTTGTTATAATGAATGAACATGCATCTTAGGACTTGATGATTTAACAACGCTAAGAATTTCAGACTGTGTCAGACGACCACAAACAACATGTCAACAAACTTTTGGAAAATCGTTTGAAATTGTCTTTTATACGATTTTGTTTTTTGCTATTATGAAATTTGTTCTTATTATGGAACAAACCCACAATTGATGATATTCATTAAGAGAAGATTATTGAGTCCTCTGGGAGTTTGGTGGTTCACTAGACAAAGCTTGTGACACATTCACGAGCATGAGTTCAATCATCTCACTAAAAAGCAAGGAAACATCTGCCTGTGTGTGTGTGGCTGGCATATTTTGAGAAGTGTTCATCCGATCTGCTTCAAACTGAGCAGTTAAGGAAGTGCAGTGGCGAATGTGATGCATTCAATAGACTGTAAACCTCCACCGGGGCCCAGCAGTCCTCTTAGGAAACTACATCTAAATTCACAAGATGCACACACTCATAAATCTCAATCCTCTAAACAGGCCTTATATTCCCATTAATATAGATAGAAAGAAAGAAACGGAAATGCTAAAAATCTTGCGTCGTTAAAAAAATGAAAAATAAATTCCTGGATACCCTGATCCAGATTTGCACAAAATGTTTAATGGGTTCTTTCTTGGGTCGTGTGCCACCCCTCCTCAGAATTTCATGGAAATCAGTTGAGTAGTTTTTGCATAATCCTGCTATAGCTAACAAGCTAATGCTAAGATGGCTGCACAACTGTACATCCATGGGTCTAAGCATGAGCAGAAGAAAACCTTGTCCCTCATCACCTCCGATGTGGAGCTCTGTCGGCTCTGCACATTTGAAATGAAGCATCGCAGCATCTGGTCGTTGTGGTAACGTCACATCACACCATCCGTCACCATAACCTTGTTATTCCGCCGTTTTTATATTTTCTGTTTAGTTTAACACAGAGGAAACTGCTGAAGACTGTTGGTTCAGTCTGTAAAACACGTCAGTGTCGAGTCGAGTTGTTTCTCAGGACGCAGCATCAGAACAGGCCCGTTCCGAACAGGCATGTTTAGAATGGCACCGCACTAATTTCTGAAATAAGACCCTCAGACCTTTCTGCAATTCACATCCGCGAAATGCTAACAAATCACTTTTTTTGTATTTTGGTTAAAGCTTCTCCTCTATTTCATCCTGGTAAGTTCAGCATGAACGGACTGACAGAGAGGAAAAATGAATAGAGGAAGAGAGACTTACGTTGGTCTTCCTGCCAGAGGTGTAGGGAGTGGATCTGGAAAAGAAGACAGGGGGATTTTTTTTACAACAGGATAAACAATATTGCTCCCAGATTTTTCTCTGTGCAAGCTGCCAGCGACAGGCCGGGGATCAGCTGAGACGAGTGTTGCTGGAAGGAGCCAGAAATTCCAACCCCTCTTACCGAATTTGACGAACAGCACCCCCGTTGTGGACACGGTGCCCTGGGTGTTGGTGGCCATGCACTGGAAGTATCCCGTGTCCGTGGTGTCCAGGTTTCGGATCCGGAGCCGCGACCCGTACGGCATGGAGCGGTAGGACACGCGCCGCGGCTCCTGCACCACCGGGGCGTCGTTCTTCAGCCAGCGCACAGTGGGGGGCGGGTTACCGGTCACTCGACAGAAGAGCTCGGCCGTGTGGCCCAAGGAGGTGGTGATGTTGTTCAGTGGAGCTTCCAGACGGATGAAGAAGGGACCTGGAAGACACAGTAAAGAGGATATATGAGATAATACGATATGATGAAGGGTATTAGGAGAACAAATTTAAACAGTCCCGTTATATTCAATCAAGCTGCACCAAATTTCACACATATAAATATCAGTTACCTAAACATGTGTTTCATCAAGATCCATGAAGAGTTACTTAAGAAAATCTTGGGAAACACAATGCTAAAGAAAGCAAAAAGTTAATTCTTCCATCCACCCTCTGATCTGGATCTGCACCAAAACTATTTTGGTCCTCTCTGTATCCTTCCACCAAGTTTCGTGGTAATTTGCTGTTTTTGCGTCATCTTGCTCACAAACACTCACACAAAACAAACACAACCTCCTTGGTGGAGATAAAAAAGTCAAGTTGGAAGAAACATCAAGAGCAAGATGACTGGAAAACAGACAAACAAGAACTCAAAGCCAGGGGCTCACATAAATCCAGCAACACTCACTGTACAACGTCAGAGGTCGTTTTTTAAAATAACAAGCCGCCGCGTGCATAAATACGGGTAAAACAACTCAATGTGTTCGGGCTCACATTCAAAGTCTGGTTTTGCAGGTTATTCTGTGGCTCACACTACGATGGCACCTAATTTAGCTTTTCATCAGGGCTCTGTGATGCCAGAAGGGTTTTCCCCCGGCTTGTGTACGAGGCAACACGACCTGTGTGGTGGGTGCACAGCTTGTAGAGGAAAAAAAAAGACCAAACAACCTTCAGGAGAGAATTTAAGTTGTTGCTGTGTTGTAAAAACACAAAGAAAAAGATTTGTTTTTGCATGATTATCACCAGGATAGCATTTTTCCTTCGAGGTGGTCAAGGCAAAAAAAACAATGTGGAGGGCCACCTAAGAGTTTAAATGTGCAAGAAAAACAGTTTTCATGTCACTGGAAAGTTCGCTTGACCACAGAACCCAGCGTAGGTATGCAGAAATGCTCCTGGTTACACACAACCGGCCAAAACAAACAAACGAAGCACATAGAGGGGAATCTCAAATACGGGTCAGACGAACTTCAGAGTGTGTGTGTGTGTGTGTGTTTGACTGGAGACGTTGACGAGTACAAACACAAGCAGACCTGCACCTTAAAACGTTTACAAGCCATGCAAATTAATTAGTGAGATCATCTCTGGATGAAACACAAAGTTTAATATGCCGCATATTTCCTCCTCCTAAAAAACTGCAGGCCTCAACAACCTGAAGTGGTATTTCGAGAGAAAGGTCGGATGAAATCTCACAAAAGAGCAGGAGAGTCATCAGGATCGAGGCTTCAGCGGCTGAGGATTAATACACAACCACCCAAACCCTGCACAGGATCCAGGTCTTACTTTCAAACCAGGGTTTTCCCTACAAGGGCACCGCTGTCTTCTCTGAAGCTGCTCCGCGTCTCGCTCGCTCCTAATACATCAGTTTATCCTCTACTGTTTATTACGAGCTACACACACTTACGCAGAAGGATGTGGAGAGTTTGTAGCAAAAGCTTCTCGATAAAATTCCAGGATTATCGAGATGAAATTGACTTTTCTTCATGAAGCCGTCTGTGCTGATGGTTTAACTGCCATGAATTAAGCCTCTGATGTTTCCCTTGTCTCTGTCCTTTGAGGGTCAAGAGGGGCAGGAACCAATCAGAGCCGACATTGGACGAGAGGCGGGGTTACCCTGCACAGGTCGCCTGTGATTGGCCGGGCCGGTAGAAAGAGAGAAACAACCAACTCACACCTATGGGAAATGTAGAGTCTCCAATTAACTTACACTGCAGGTCTGAGGACTGTGGGAGGATCAGACTGAGAAAACCCACACAGGGACGAGGAGAACATGCAAACTTCACACAGAGAGGCTAAAGGTTCAAACCTGGAACCCGCTGCACCACTATGCCGTCCCTGAATCAAGCCTACCAGAGAACTCTATTCCTGTCATCAAGAATTTGCAAGACAGTTACTTTTTCAGGGCTAAAGTTTGATTTAGTTTGAACTGGTGACTAAATTTGTGGGAAATGGACAATCCTGGTCCTGCTAATCTTGGAGTAACACTTGGTGTAGCAGAGGCGTTGGACTTTTTTGTACCGACAGTTTGGTTTGGCGCCTGCTGGCACCCTTACTTGGTCCTCTCTGTCACCATAGCAACCTTTGCTGTTGTGTGTAGGATTTATCTGATGTAAGCGTATTGTCGAGAGGTGTTTGAAGAAGTGCTTATGATGTGTCTGCTAAATGGAGAAGTGGGCACATTTCTCTTGGCATACAGCCTCTCTCTGTGTGTGTGTGTGTGTGAGTGTGTGTCTGTCTGTGTGTGCTGTCCTCCCTAAACCCCCCCCCGGCTTATCACAGCGATGTGGTAGTAACAAGTGTGTGACAATATGAGGAGACCCCCACTCCTCTCCCCCTCACTTCTCCTCAGGCTCACCGACTTTTTTTATCCGCCCTCCTTTCTCTAAACACACAACCTCAGTCGCACACTCCTGTCTCTTCACATTAAAATACTGGATTCAGAATCAAATAACGAGATACTTCAGAATCATCTCCTGCACTTACACTCTCCTCCTCTCCTCTTTTCCGTCTCTCCTCCTCTACTTACTCCTCCACTCCATCCCAATATATGTGCAACAATTGACATAAAACACTTTTTTCACTTAAGAGTGTGTGGGGGAGAGATTCTCTTGCATTACATCATGTGGACATTAACCATTAACACACGCACACACACACTGAGCAGCTATAATGTCCACACACACACATCCCCTGTGTTTTCAGTTTTTTCTTTAACTGTCCTGTAAATGGATTATCAAGGTAAATCTAATGATTAAATGTAACATGGTGTAATAGCAGGGTTATATAATGGCGGGTTAGAGGTTGAACTCTGATTTGATCAGCAGCACAAATACAATCTACAGTGTGTGTCTGAGTGTGTAGGAGTGAAGGGAAATACAGAGTGCAGCACTTTGTGTATTTGTCACTGTTTTTAGAAGTTATTTTCTGATTTGATCTGTCGAGTTTGATTGTGTTTCTTTTTATAACCACTTTAAATGTCATGAGACAACTGAAGAGGATAGAGTTTGAAAGACACGACGAGAAGGTAGAGCGGGTGTTCCACTGATCTGAAGGTCGCTGGTTCAATCATCTGCATATAAAAATATATGGATTCAAATAGGGAAAATTTGGGTATGACAGCAAACCAAGTACAGAATAAACACAAGAAAAAAAAATAAATAATAGAAATATAGGATAAATAGAATACGATCCGTGAATCAAGAGCAGAGAGGGTTGTGGAGTGATGGCACTCAGTGGCAGTTAACCACATGTGGGAGAATACAGGGTGGTCAACGTGATGATGATGTGTTGCGTCTTAAAACCCCACAAATGACTTACTTCATGTATTAAATGAGGACACGTCCCCACTTGAGAGTGTGTGTTCGCCAAAGGCAAGAGAGTCACACAAGCTGAGACACTTCATCGTGTGATTAGTGGAGGTTGATGGAAAAGAGAATGTTTCTTTTGGACTTTTGCGACCGCGCACCTCATTAGCTGTGGACTCTCAAGCAGCGGGACCAGAAAGGGACAGAAGGGACGAGAGGAAACGTTGAAAAAAAAAAAAGGCGCAACGAATGATTTAATAGCAAACACGTCCTGCCAATGTCTGTGTAACAAGGCCACTCTGTGTGTAATTGTCTCGCGATGAGTGTTGTGGTATTTGGCACCAGGAGCCCTGTGGAACTCCAGCTCAGGCCGCGGACTGTCCCCTTTAATGTGGCCGGCGACTAAATGGCGCCCTGTCATCAGCCGGCATTTTCTCGCAGCGGTTTGGTACAATCAAACACTCACACGCAAGCACGCAAATGTAAACACACGCACACCCACGCAGCCGCAGCACACAATAATGACCCCGAGCTCGGAACTGGACGAGCTGCACGTTACCTTCTCATTTCGGGCAGCAGCTCTATATTTGAATGCATGTGTACGTTCAATTACGAGCACCAGCAGTGAGGCCGGGCCGGGGGGGGGGCCGGGCTGGCTGCTCCCAGCACGACTCAGGCTCAACAACAAGAGCGGACGCACAGCTAACTAAACACGCTCTGCAGATCAGATAGACTCAGCAGCCGGGACTGTAGCGCTGCCAGACACGGCTAAAGGTGAGTTTCATTAAAGTTGGGTCAGTCTCCAGCAGAGAGAGAGAGGACAGGAAGCCAGAGGAAGAGGAAAAACAAAGGACGGATGAAGGAGAGCCTCGGAGGAAAACCAGTTCGGTAAACTATCATCACCCCAGATTTGAGCCCCAGTAATGAGCCGCTTTCAGCTTGATAACTTCCTGCTACTGATGCGTGCTGATAGAGCCACGCTACCTGAATGCTGTCTGCTCGCTCTATCAAAACCAGTCCTCGCCTGCAGACAAAACAAGTGGTGCAATCACCATCCATCCATCAGATAAGAACCAGATGTTAGTCACGGGGCTGAGCTCTAAATGACACACACACACACACACACACAGAGATACACTACTTTGAACACATGGTTGCGTGCACGTGTACAGATGTGCACACGCAGCAGGTTTTCATATTTCATTGTTGTTGTGGAAAAAGTAAATCCGTCTCTATGATTTGTTTGGAAGTGCTGCTCATTGTATTTATGAGTTTTTAAACTTTCCTGATTGTTCACCATAATCATTATCTTGACTAAACGGCTCAATCAGGTCCAGAGAACTACTGTCTTCATCCTCTGTTCCACAAAGAGTCGGTTGTGGGAGTGCTGGCTTTGCAAGGAGATGAATTAAAGCAAAGCAGACAAACTGGGACAACACAGAAGGTCGAGATCAATCAAGTCTCAAGTTGACGATCGTCCAAGTCCCAGTGTCCTCATGAGGGAGTAGGTGGCGACAAGTGAGGACAGGGGGGCGGGATTTGACTGATCACTCTGGGCAACGGTGTTGACATCCAGAGAAGTTTAACGTATGTGACTCAGTTATTCCAACAATGATTCCACTGTGTGGATCTGCTGATCTCAACCTGGAGACGTGAACGTCCTCGACAGCAAAACTGGAAAACTTCATCAGACAGGAAGGAGTAAGCAAACCGAGCAGATGCAGGAGAACCGAGCAGCTTTAAAGATGTTGTCATCTCCATATTCAACAAACCTTTGAGGGGTTTTTGGACCAGGTGGAAAGAATGTGACACTTTGACTTGCTCATAAAGAATAGGAGAGCCCTCTATGATTTGTTTGGAAGTGCTGCTCATTGTATTTATGAGTTTTTTAAACTTTCCTGATTATTCACCATAATCATTATCTTGACTTAACGGCTCAATCAGGTCCAGAGAACTACTGTCTTCATCCTCTGTTCCACAAAGAGTCGGCTGTGGGAGAACTGGCTTTGCAAGGAGATGAATTAAGCAAACCAGACAAAATGGGACAACACAGAAGGTCAAGTTCAATCAAGTCTCAAGTTGACGATTGTCCAAGTCCCAGTGTCTTCATGAGGGAGTGGGTGGCGACAGGGGGCGTGATTTGACTGATCACTCCAGTCAACGGTGTCGACATCCAGAGAAGTTTAACGTATGTGACTCAGTTATTCCAACAATGATTCCACTGTGTGGATCTGCTGATCTCAACCTGGAGACGTGAACGTCCTCGACAGCAAAACTGGAAAACTTCATCAGACAGGAAGGAGTAAGCAAACCGAGCAGATGCAGGAGAACCGAGCAGCTTTAAAGATGTTGTCATCTCCATATTCAACAAACCTTTGAGGGGTTTTTGGACCAGGTGGAAAGTATGTGACACTTTGACTTGCTCATAAAGAATAGGAAAGCACGCACATCCAGACTTGATAAGCACCAGGTGCTGGACCGAACGGATGAAAACCAGAAGAGGAGAAACGTCCGCAAACCAGTTCAAGCTCCCACAAACCTTTTACTGACCTCGAGATTCACAAGGAGTTCATCTCAAGTTAATAGATCACTGAGGAACTTTGATAGAGCATTAAAGTTCAGTTTGTGATCCTCTGCCAGAGCCAAGCTCTCAACCTGCACAAATATCATCCTCCTGAGACAAACTATAAGAACTGATTCATACGTTCTGAGAAATAAGCAAATGTTATGTTACACAACTGCCAACGATATAGAGATGAACACTTCATCAAAAACCTAATAAGTGTCAACATGTTTAATAAGGTTCATCTTGGGCAAAATCAAAGGACGAACAAAGGAAGATACTTCAGTGTCACCTGGTTCCAGACCCACGAATCACTGCTGAGAGCTCATACTTCTTCAGTTGTTCACTAGGATTGAGTCTGTGTTCTTTTGACTTTGGGGGGGGGGAATACCCTGCTGTGGTCACACATCGACTTCTCCTGGATTTCTCACTCACTCCGGTATTAGCAGTTGAACCATCACCCGTCTCTGGTTCGTCATTCTGCGACATTCTCAACAACAAACGTCACTATTCCCACAACACGCAGGTGAATAATAAGAGATTGTTCTACGGGTTCCGTCATGTGACCTTCTCCTGCAGCACATCTGCAAGCAACTACCTCCCCAGAACACATGTCCTGCATTTCCCTCCCACACGGGATCCTCGGTCCAGCGGGAGGCAAACTGTGCAAGTTGATAACATACGGTGATCTAGAATCTGCAGAAAGGTTTTGTTCTTTTTGAATCTACACTTTGAAGTAAAGTGTGAGAAGATGAAGTGAAAACACCGACACGTTCTGAAGCTCCGATGGAAACGCTTCCTTCCGAGAGACTTAAAAGTAGGTCAGTGGAAATTAGTGAAATGCAGTGCACCTGTGGCCGAGTTCCCACATGTTGAGTAGATCAACGCGTGATTCGTTCCATCAATTATCCTCCACAGTGGCCGAGCTGGGACCAGTGCTGTGGGCTGGGACCAGTGCTTTGGACTGGGACCAGGGCTGTGGACTGGGACCAGTGCTGTGGACTGGGTGGCTCAAGGCAACCGTTTTCACAGAAAGTCATTTGAACATATTATGGATAGTCAAGTCAAACAAATGTGGAGTTACAGTTCAAGGCAGCACATGTTGATTGCACCATGAACATATTGCATTGTTTGTGACAGTTTTCTTGCTTAAACATAAACAAGGATTGTGTTGAAACCCTACTTTTTGGGGAGTGTGTGTTCATGTGTGCGTCTTTACCATCACTAGAGGAGCTCCATGAAGCGGTAGCTAGCACACTGGGGTCTTGGGGAAAGTCAGACCCTGCAAACAGAGGAAACGGAGACAACTATTAGCACTTATGAGCCCTGACATGTGTCAGCAGCATTTGTTCAATTTTCATTTAACTTCAATTCGAATCAGGCATTTTTTAGGGGAAAGTCTGTATTTCTGGGGAGACTGCAGGAAAGAAGGGCCACATACACAAATTCAAACATAACAGCACACCAATAATCAAGAGGGTTGAAGTGGGGAAACTGGGAAAAGGTTCTACTTCATGCAGATGTCCAGTAATGTGCCGGAGCGACGACCCAACGCTGTACTTCTACGATTGCGTCAGTAAACAGAGGCAGAGCTCTAATTGATTCCACTCACTGCATAACCGTACTTTAAACAAAATAAAATCTCTATGATGTAACTGGAATGAGACGACACGTGTTGTGTGCCTTGTGGGAAATGTGGGAAATACCTGCCCAGTCGGAGGTGAGTATTTAAATGACTGCACCAGTTCAATGCTCAACACATCCGCAAACATCATCCTGAGTATATACGTGTGAATGTGAACAAGAGCTCATTTCAAAATGCAACAACACATGAACGTATAAAGATCTGCAAAGCCACAAACGCTGATCTAATGATATCGTTTATAACAAAAACACAGTTGCCTGGTTACTGCATACGAGAAACAAAAGACCCGCTGCTTTAACAGCTTTCCCATCTAAAATGTTAAACTGGGATGATAGTCACTGTACAGTACATATACTGGTGCAGATCAAAGCTATGAGTGTATAACAATGAGCCTATCAGCGCAGCATGTGGACCTAATGCTGCGTTATTACCAGCTGACGACAGAACGGCCTCTCTGCTTTTCATTACAGGAGAGAGGAGAAGAAGCATTCTACAGGCAGGGGTCACAAGGTGATGCCTGTACTGTAGAATGAAGAAGCCAGTGCCAAAAGCAAGAAGGACGGACAAGGACACAAGTACGGTACCTGACAATGTTAGTTTGGTTTTTGCATATTCTCATGGCACCAGAAGACCAACAAACACTCCACACACATATGTTTTCCCACGATTACAATCAGCTACAAGTTCTGCCTTTCCAGCCAACCGAGTGTGTCCGTGAGTGTCCGTGTGTGTGTGTGTGTGTGTGTTTCAGGGCAGGCTGGGATAGTTTAACATGATAAATGAGTAAATGGCTGCCTGCCAACCGAGGACAGGCATCCTCCAGTCACAAGCACATGTTAGGGCGCAGGCAATGTGCATTGACACGACCGTACGGCTGCAAATATGTTTGCGAACCGAACCCGTTCCCAACTATGTTCTGGCGCGGATCTGAAAACGGCTCGATGGATTTCGGGAATAGTTGACATTCTTGAAAACGCTCTTGTTAGGAGTGGTCGGAGAGCTAACCCTAACCCTGCAGCCGAACGGGACCAGCCGCTGACCCGGGGTCACGCTAATTGGGTGATAATGTGGCGTTTCACACGTCCCGCGTCAGGTCGGTGGATAGCGTGTGGCGATGCTTGTGAAACGAGCGGTGTTAATGAGCAGCGCTCTGGGCCTCTGCACCTGTTGGTGGGGGGGGGTGTCAGCCGGCTTGGCAGCAGGCTCATAACAAGCTGGCAGCTTTATGAGTTATGTTCGAGATCGTTGCAGATACATTGGACGACCGGCAACTGAGGGGGAGATAAACCATAAAGATAGGAAGCTTGTTCATCATGTTGTCTCTGTTAAACCGCTGTTTATTCTGTGTTCACACGATAATTCATAACCTCTGCTGCCTACTGTTGTTCTTCTCCTGTTATTCTTCATCTCTTTGCATGTGTCATACGGCTTCAGGCTCTCACATGGGGACGCTTGTTTGGTACAGGCCTCAAGGTGAGACAAAACTTTCTCTGTGTTCCAGACTGACGAGACTTTAAGAAGCTCGGAGCTTAGTGAAAAGAAAAGATGGCCGCGAGCAGCCAGGTGAGAGTTCAACAGAACAGAGGTGAAGGAGGACGGAGGATGGAGCGGTGCACCAGGCCAAGGTTTATTAAAAGGATACGAGGGAGGAACTCTTCAGAGGAAAGTGTGGTATTTCCAGGAACTGTTTTGGAGCTTCCAGGAATAAACGATAACAAGTGAATTTTCACCGGTTTCTTCTGTTTCTCTTCTATTTAATTTCTCCTCTATTTAATTTCTCCTCTATTTAGGTCACATCTGTTACTTCTCTTCCAGTAAGACAATCATCGGGAATATCTGGGGATGAATTGCAGAGTAATTTTGAGATTAGCTTTCAAATTTTTCTCGGCAGTTGAGGGAAGCAATTGAATTAGGCCCCAATTTGTTGATGAGGGACTAAAAATAGGCACCTTCACAGCGCCTGTTTCGGTTTAGATCAGAGGTTCTTGCAGGTTTGGTTGCGGCAATCGGATTCCGATGGTACATGTTAACTGCATCTGTGTATCACAGAGATCCTCATCTGGCAGAGAGAAGCAATAGAAGCTATTAAAAAGGGCCTGGATTTGAGCCTTTCCTCAGGCTGGAGGTGGCGTAGTTACTCATACGTTTACAACGTGTCTGGATAATGGATGATGAGTCAGATCCTCTGTCAGTCAATACTATTTTCTTTCCAACCATGACCCCAGCTTTGCAGTTGTAGTTCCATAATCGGGCAGATCAGTCTTTTGCATTGTTCTTCTAATGCAGTTCCCAAACTTTTTGACCCCAATTATCCCTGGAGGTGGTTGAAGCGAATAAAGGACATTGATTTCAGGAATGCATTTTTATTATTTACTTATTTTTTGGTAATTTTGTAACATTTATGACCAAAATATGCGATTTCATCCTTACAATTATACATTCTAAATGATTTTAAAGAGTAATTCAACTTTTTGGTAGCAGGTAACTGATTTACTCTGGAAGTAAGTTTCAACAGCCTGAAGTGAACTGACAGTTAAATCTAAAACTCTGTTCGGCCTCTGCTTAATAATTTCAGTTTCTTAGAGTCAGCACTTGTCGAAGTCGGTTTCATGCCATCTCTCCTTCCAAGAGCCCGACTACCTTTTAACTTTTTTATCATTTCACATCACTTCCACTTTTACAGCCACAACTCGGCTTTCGAGAACTATTTTTGCAAAGATACCATCTCCTCCCATTCTTTTTTCACAAGGATGGAGATTATCTCAACTGTTAAAAAGCCACATTTTAAAGTAAGTTCCCTCAAAGTGCCTTTAAAGAAAAGCAATATAACCTGGGTCACTGTATTTTTGACTCATTCGAGCCATAAAGCCATTGAAAACTATTTAAAGTTTCACATCACCGTACTGGTGGTTCTTTTTCAGAACAGGTAACTGTTTTTAATGTTGTGGCTAAGCTGTTTCCAGCTTGTCAGAACTGATAAGTTAACCTCAGGACATTTTTGGTACATTGAAGTTAGCGCACAACGAAAGCTTGCATGCCTGACAAGATTTATCATCCACTATTCTTGGCTGATATGTCATATTTCATAAAATTCAAAGTTAAGTTTTGGGTGCTCTTCTTTCATTTTTAACTGGGTGCCATCCAATCGCCATCCTCGTGGCAACAATTACAGCAAATGGTTAACGTGAAGGTTCCTGTGAGACGTCCAGACAGAAAGTTCCATGAGAGCAGCCTCTGATCCCCATCCAGCTGTATTTGGCTTAGGATGATAAAAATCACGCAGGGACATGAGCTTAACCCCTATAAAGCTCGGTGTGACTTTACTGTGACAGCAGCATATGGGAATTAGTGCAGAACTTCAAACCCGCGGGCATGGGAATGAGGGGAAAGGAATGAAGCGGAGGAGAAGGAGAAAGAGGGGAGGCGGAGGAGGGCGAAAGCAAAACCGAATCAGAAATGTCCAATCTGAGTGGTTGTGCATAGCAACTAATGTGCTGTTCTATGGTCTGGGGGCTGTGTTTGGAGCCAGGGTGGTTGGTGTGGTGAGTGAGGCTGATGTATGAGTTCTGCTGCTCTGTTATTAGGAACTCTCCCAAGGTCCTCTCTCATCCCCGTTAGCTGGAGAAGTGACCGAGCTCAGAGGTTATCAGGGAGAACAGGAAACTCACCAGTCTCACAACGAAGCAAACATGTCAGATAACACTTCTTCCTTAAAGTGGTGAGAGATACAGTAGGTGAAAAAAAAATTCAGGAATGGTAATCATTCGCTTTTCTAATCATTCTTGAAGAAGACATGCAGGTTCAAATGTGGGTTATTATTTGAAAAGGTTAGGATGCTCTAGAAAACACATCAAGTTCCTCAAACTGTCGGAAACACTAAGTTTTAGCTCCTGTTTTATGATTGCATCTTTTCCCATAAACTTAAAGCACTCAGTAAGAGTGTGACTGTTTAAAAAAAAATCAAGATCCATGAATTAATATCAGCGAAATCAAGGAAAATGTAAAAATAGAAAACCCTATTTAAGGGTGTTTAAGAAAGTGAAAAAAGATCCTGGATTTCGTGGTAATCCGTCAAGTAATCTTTCCATAATCCTACAAACGCACAGGGGTGAAAACATAACCTCCTTCGTGGAGGAAAAAAACGATATAACACAGAGGAGAGATATTCTTCTGTTTTCTACTGTGAGCTCACATGCTTTGTTTTGATCTTTCAAAACTACATTAGGTGCCTCTTTCATAAAAACGACTCGGATTTACCCCAAAAAACCTCAGTCCACAAAACCTTTATGTGATCACGTTCTCATTCCACAAACCTCATGTTTTGTTACAGAGGAGGCGGAGCCAGGCAGCTAATGTCCTCATGTTGCGTGTATCCAGACCCAGACTGAGCTCCACATATTGCTGGAGCTGCCTTTATGACTTATTAGCGCCGTTAGTTTCAATATTGGAAAACGGGCGGAGATCTGAGAGAATAACGATTTGTCGAGGCCAAGAGGAAGGAGCGAAACAAGAAGAGAGCGAATGGGGAAAGTTAGGGAGAACTGAAAGGAGAGCGGAAGATAAATGGAGGGAAGAAGACTTGGAAAATGTGAGAGTGCAGAAAAAAGAGAGAGGAGGAAGAAAAAATATGAAAAAATGAAGGCACTCGTAAAAATGTGCTCCTTAAGAAGTGGGTTCCCGTCCCAGCGAGCACGGAGCAGATCTGGGTTGGCTGGAGACTTTAGAGTCGCTGTAATTGTGTAAAATGAGAATAACTGTTTGACTGGTTATACACGGGCCCTGAGTGGTTGTCAGCAAGGGGGGGGGGGGGGACGGAAACGAGCCTGACGACAGAAAATGAGAAGGCAGATGGAGTTTTTTCTCAAATGGAGGAATTAGGTTTTATTACAACTTGGTTCTTTTATTTGTTGTTGTGGTGAATACATTGGTGTCACTTTACCATCTATTGAGATGTTAGTGACAGAGCGACGTCATCACGCCCCATCATTTCTAGATGATCTGAGGAGTGGTAGACGAGCCAATCAATCAAGATCAAAATGAATTAGGAGGTAAGATCGTAAGTAAGGACCAAAGATTGTATATAAAGATGGACGACAAGATAGCTCCCGAAAAAAGTGTTGGTGGATGAGACATGGGCCAAACTAAAAAGCACACCTCAAAAAGTTTTTATCATTGTAGGCAGTTCTCATCACTGTGACTTTAACTGTTCATTTTTCTGATACGTTTGGTTTTTAGTTGTTAGTTGTTTAAGTTATATAAAAGGGTGAAAAGTCATGACTGACAGCAGTAATCAAGATGGCAGCGTCGACATTTGGATTCAATTCTGGATAGTGGGAGGAAGTATTTACACTCTATGGTAAGAACACTGTCCCAACTTCCTATATGCAGAGGCAGATTTTAGGTGTACTGTGGTCTGTACTGTGGTGTAGGTCCTAAATAAATACACAAAGCAATATATTATTATACATTTAATACTGCCGGCAGCACAAGTGAAGCATCCCTCCGAGCTCATCTAGTAGCAAATAGAAGTAATGGCACAACTATGGCTGAAATTGTAAAACACCAAAGTGGAACAAACCTGAAATTATCCTCGAATGTCAGATTGTAGAGCTGAGAACAGGATGTGTCTCTGTGTGTGTCTCTGTGTGGCTGCACCTGTGTATGTGTGTGCAGGTGTTAGTTCCCAGGCGCAATTGGAGCGTGTAGAGGAATAAAAGCCCAGTTCAGTATCCACCTGAGGACATCATGGACCACAGAGCACAGGAATCAGTGAGAGAGAGAAAGAGAGAGAGAGACACACACTCTTCTAAGCTGCCCTACAATGTTCTGCTGTGTAACCTTATAAGTGATACAAGGGGTTGAGAGAGAGAGAGAGGCAGGGGGATGGAGGGGGGGTGGTGGTGGTGGTCACGGTAGAAGACAGGAGGCTGCGGGACAAGGCCTCATTCTGGATCCGAACAATTGACAACAAGAGAGAGAAAGAGCTCGAGTTGCAACGGACGTTTGTTCTAACACGAAAAAACTGGTCAAAATAGGCGAAGAAAAGAAAAACAATGATTCATCTTAAAAAAAATTATAAAATGTCTTCTATTGAAATTTGACTCCAAGCTTTGGAAAAGTACACGTGAAAGTCTCGTTTGGCTTCGTGTTAATTTCTTGGTGAATTTCAATTTAACATTTGACTGTTTATTTGAGCCAAACGAGCAAAATGTGTCTTTCAATGTATTTATTCTCACTTCAATATTCAACAGTGTGATCCAGGTCACATGGAGGCACAAATATTTCCCTTTCTGTTTCGTATTTCATGTAAATTTCCTCTTGCAGAAACCTTTCAAACCTCAAATCCTGATTCCAACCACCTCACAGGAAACACAGAAAACGCTCTGTGCCTGACTCCGACCACCGAGCTCACGAGCAGATCATTTCAAACTGCAGCCTGTCACTTCACAAATTATCCCACGGCATCAGGCTCACACCGACAACTGTCACTCCCCGGCATTCCTCGGTGGCGACGGCAGAACTTTGCTGAGTGGACGGCAGAGCGACGTCCCTAAAGGTTGTGGCGACGCCTCGTAAATGAGCCATTTAGCAGCCGGCTATAATCAGCAGGATTTTATGTGTTGGTTCTTTGACCTTTGCACCTGCTTCTCAAGTAGCTGCCACAAGAGCCTGGGGGACGGTTCTATATTACGGTTTAATGACTTTTAATATAATTATATCTTGACATTATCGTTTTATTTTTCGAAATGTTGGTTTTGAAAATGACGACTCCGATTAAATGTAATTTTAAAAGTCTAAAAATCAAGATTATTGTATCAAATGTGATTTTTCAGTTTGCTCATTTTATGCTGTTAATGAGATGATATCTATTTTCAATTGTCCAGGTCTACATCACAATTCAAAAAATATACTTGTCCATTAACCTGCACATTTATACCAGTGGCAAATTAATAATTAACAGTCCATCGGACGACTTGCCTATCTATGAATTCTGGGAAGAAACCAAAGATCGCTAAGGAAACTCTCCCAGACTCACAGCTTCCACTGGAGCTTGGGAACAAACTTTTTTGTCTTGATTTAATAAAGATTTCAGACGTCTCCTCTGCACAGATTTAAGATTGGCTACGTTCTGTGAATCCTACAACACAATGTATCTATCAACAATGAATGGCTCTGCAGAAGCCAGGTCTCTAACGTCTCACCGGGCTCTGGCACAAGGCCCTGATGCCTCCAACCACGCTGAAGTTTAAGTCCTGGTGATGGGTGAGGGTTGGGTGAGGGTGTCCTTGGCTCATGTTACAGGCGGTGTAAGCAGACAGTTGAGGAATCTGCACAAGCACGTAACCAACGACAGTGGAGTTCATCTGTTTTCACCTGACAGGACGGGTACGTACGTGTGTGTGTGTCTGTGTGTGTCTGTGTGTTTGTATCTGTGTGTGTTTCTGTGTGCACTAAGCTTTCTGGAAAACCTGATGGCTTCCAAGCAGACACACTGAGCCCGGAGACCTTGACGTAATCCGCGGAGGTAACCGTCTGCTCATCCGTCTGCGGAATGTGAATCGAGTCATCGCACCTGTGTGTCACTGTGGAGCAGCTGATGTGAAACATAGTTCAATATGAAATATGGTGCGCGCTTAAAATTTAACGTCCGAGGTCTGGGTGTCACGGGTCAGATTTTGAACGCAAGATTTAAGGCCTGGAGCCGTCAGTCAGGCTGTCTGTGTGCGGGACATGGATACACTCATCTCGCCTGGCTTCTCCTACGTGACTTCTCCTGAAAGTAGTTTATCACGGACGCTAAAAGTGTGCACGGAGCGAATGCCAAGTTGTGAATGCCTGCTCAGGTGCAGCCAGGGACACGCGGCCCACAAGCCGGCATTCCCAGATTCCTCGAGGATGACAAATCCAAAAGGAGAGGCCGCCCTCGCAGATGGAATCTGGGAACGGCAGGATAATGCTGCTGGATCTCAAACGTGACTGGGATTTAGACGTCATGTGACCTCAGCTAAGCAGGGCACCGTTCCAGAACCATTCTTCATGTCTGTCTGCGTTTCTTCACTTGCCCTCGGCTGCAGGACGGATGACGACTGAGATGTTGTTGGCAGGCTCGCTGGTTTACATCCATGAAGAGTGTTTAGGCCAAGAACTATTAATGAAACACAGAGCGTGACCGAGGATGTTGGATTCAAATGACATGTTTAAAACACAGCGACCGGGTAGTTCAGAAAACATTAACCTTATTAATATTGCTGATCTGTCTTTCATCAAGTCACGGTCGCTTTGACTGTAGATACAATAACGCAACACATGCATGTAAAATAATACCATTAAGCAAACATCTGGCAGTCTGTGCATTTCCACATACAGTGAACACAGTCAGTTATTAATCATATAACAATATAAGACACATTCGCTCACATTCTGTGATGGGGTCATTACTACACACTGTTTATAAGTATTATAAAAAGTGCAAAATCTGGAAAAAATACAAGTCTGGAAATTAAAAACCGTGGTTCAGTGGAATAAGTGAGTTTCTGTAGCCCACTTGATTGACAGGAAGCGTTTCAAGGGACTTTTGAGCCAAAACATCGAACCAAACTGAACAGAAGAAGCACATGAAACCAAACCAAACCTCAGGGGTTGAGATCTAGTGGCATGGAGTCTTGTTAGGAGGTTTATGTTCTCAGGGGCCCTCTCTTGGCTCGGGGGGCCGCAGGCAGTTGTTGCTTTGCCTATCTTTTTGCAACGCCCCTGGTCGAGACTCTGACGCAAACCCTCCTCTACATCAAGTTTACTAATTGTATAAAAAACTGTCCAATAGTGCCATTGGATTGACTTTTCTTTCAATACGAAACAAAGACCAAAACCACATTGTAGAGAAGCTACAACACAAACATTTACTTTATATCTGATCAACTTAAAGAAGTTAAAGAGAAATGCATCATATATAATCATATAAAGCATTTCCCTCTATCTAGTTTCACCATATTTTTATCAATCATCAGCAGAAACTTCCATCACAACACAGAGTTTGCTTTTAAACTAAAATACGCAAAGTTCTGAATGAAGAACTCTGATTGATTCAAGCAGTGCGGTTTGCAAAAGTTCCTTCTCTGATTGAACCGAGTGTCACACGAGCCACTGACTGCTGATAAACTGCACTGAGTGATTCTGGGAAACTGGGTCTGAGACATCGTGTCTCCAGCTCAGGACGTCATGGCAGACGCTGGAGGATGGACTCAAAAAAGAAAATCTGACTCCGGACCAAAGTGAGACAGAGACATGAAGAGAACAAGTGGGGGGAGGAAAAAGAAGCAGAATAATGTAAAGACTGAGACAGACGCTGCTTTCAGACGTGACACTTTCTGCAGGGGCTGTATGCGAGAACACAAATGTCCAAGTCAGTTGCTCCGGACATTTTTCCAAAACCTTTCCTGTCAGTCTCTGAGTAAAATGTCCGGATAATGTCCGAGTGAGCCAAAGAGAGAATACAGAACATTTCCAGAAACTTCACATTGAGTGAGTGGGTAAAATGACGACATTTTTAATACACGATGGTTTCAAAACTGAAAATATCTCAAGGTGGAATACATGATGCCGACAAAGACGTCAACTTGGTAAGACAACGAGATTCAACAGCTTATTGAGATAAAGTCCGACAGCTGTGTTGATGTGCTATAAATTATACGTCATGTCCTGACTCCTACGAGCTGTACTCAGGTGACATCCCTCGCCTACAAGTTGCAGAAATGCTCAAGTTGTTGTAAACACGTCCGACCTGGAGAATCTTCTGGACACCAAGGGTGAAAGAAGTATCATTCCAGCAAAAACGCCCTATGTTCTCATTCTTTGTTCTTTCCAGCCTGATTCCAGAGACAGAGTTCGAGGCAAACAGAAAACCTCCGAGAGTTTCCAGCACGCGTCCCTGTCAATCACGCCCATGCTTGATGGGAACCTTCTCCTCGTCCCGGGTTAAGAAAATAAGCAGCAGCATTCCTCCACTTGTTTGGAGGAAAAGCAAGAAGACTAATGAGGGAGACAGGAGGGAAAGGACGAGACAAGAGAGATGAGAAGTGAGAGCTTCGTGTCCCCAAAGAGACGGAGAGAGAGAGAGAGAAAGAGCTGAAAAACCCTCAATGACCAAAACACTTTCCGCTGCAGCAGATGATTATTATTTAGAGCCGGGGAATTCGACCTCGAGCATTTCTCTAAACTGTACCACAAAAACAGATTTCACATGCATCTCAGAAAGTGCTGAGAGATCCAGATTCAACAGATGTAAACACTAATAAATACATTTATTTGACGTGTTGACAGAATTCATAAACGATGAGGCATGTTTCCAAGATCAGGAGTTAGACTGAATGTGCATCTTCCGTCTTTTAACGAGCTACAAGAAAAGTAGAAATGTTGGCAAAAAAAAGCTAAACTTTGGGGGTTCCGGTGTTTTATAAAGACATATACCGATCTGAAATAATAAGTGAATGAGCAGATGTTTGTCTATACATACTCAATCCATTTTAGAGAGATGGAATCCATCTATTCAATTCCCACTGGACCCATCCCTGATGTCAAAGGGAGGGAAGATTAGTGGGGGGGTGGGAACAGAGGGCAAGAAAATGTGAAAGAAGAACTAAATGTCAGGCAGATGAATCTGATGAAAGCTGAGGAGATGATCTACAGTGAACTTGACGACGTGGGAAAACCCACTGAATGGAAACGGAGACTGGATTCTTAAACTGTGGGTCGGGAAATGGTCGGCGCGTGTGTTTGAGGAGGAAAAGAATAACAGCACATGGAGGAAAGAAAATCTTAAAAAACTAGCAAAGGAGGGAAAGTGCAGACAGGTTTCATAAAGGTTAGAGAGTGATGAAAAGACGGTGGGGGGGGAGACAGCATGAGGAAAAGACAGCAGAGGAGCCGAGTGCCAATCTGCAGGAGAAAATAACTGAATTATTCTTTTAAAAAATAACATGGATCTGGTTTTACGTTCCTGAGATATGCGAGGGGGGGGGAGTGGAAACATTATGTCCATTCACCCATTTTGCAGCTTTTAACTAAAGCCTATTAGAAACAAATCTAGGAAATCTAGGATTGAAGATATGTTAATATTTACTTCCTGTGATGATAAGACTGTTTTTTGACGGCTTTGTCACTTTCAATAATAAAGGTCTCGTAATTTTTTATAAATATATAACGGATCATGATGATAATTTATGATGCACAAGGCTTCAGAGATGGTTCAGAACAAACACCGGGTGGAAGACCACGCCCCATCTCACTTTAATTGGAGTACTGTTCCATCCCAGTGATGATTAACAATACACTCAGAGACATTTTGCTGGATTGAACACAGAGAACTTATTTTTTGTGGCGCACGACAGGGATTTAGAAAGCCTGGATTTTATTAGAGTGGGCGAAATCCAGAAGAGAGAGCAGAAATAAAAATCTAGCGCAAGAGACAAAGACGACCGCGATTCTTCTTCTCGTGTTTCCAGAGCTTGTTGTCGTTTCCGTCTCACTCCAGCAGACATCGGACACGGCCCACCTTGTGAAGCGTCTCAGCTCGCTTCTCCAAACACCGTCTCACCTCCCGTCAACCCACCGCTCTTCACGATTGATCCGCCTCCACCCCAGACGATGGAAAGGAGGACAGGCGGAGGGTGGGCGTGGAGGAGGAAGAGGTGTTAGAGGAGGACGAGAGGCACAAAGATGTCTATTGTATGACCTCATTTCCTGTTCACTTGCAGAGATGGAGTCTGTTAGAAACCTGTAAGTTCAGCCGTTCACTGTCTCACATGTTACTTTTGCTCCTGCCTCGGTTCATTCAAACTTTGAATTAATTGTTGTGTTTTTGCTGCTTTTGCATTGACAAGCAGAATACAGTTATTACACTGGACCATATATCGTTATTTTCCATATGTTGAGCTACAGTATTTACCATATCATTTGAACTATACATCTTAAAAATTATCTTCTTTTCTTGTTTTTTGATTGTGGCAAGAGAATCGAAGAAGTTGGGAATCGAACCAACAACCTTCGCCACCATCTGAGTCTGAGACACCCTAGTCATTCCTGTTTGTTCTCTTCCTCATTTCCAGTTTGTATGAATATGCAAAAAGGTGCACAGCTGTCATCATGCAAATGCTTATGTTGTAAATATAGATGTGTAGGAAAGAATAAACTTGTTTAATTGTCTTCCACAAATTGTTGTGCATCTGTACGACATGATGAGTCTAATTTCAAATTTCAAGTCGCTCAGCTGGGAGAAGAAAAGCCAGACTGTTTTCCTACAGATGCTGAAAGTTGCATAAACTAAGCTCTTTTAGTTTAGTCTAAAAATATAACCAGCGTCACTGACACAGGTTTATAAGTCAAAGGTTTTCTGGTCTGTTATTTATTATTGATTTGAATGAAGACTGCTGAGGAGGGATGTCGAAGGGAGAGACGGCGGAGTTAGGGAACTTTTGCAATATAAGGCTTCAAATGTGCTGAGCTAGGGGAAGGCACTTGTCTCGAGCAAAGTCCTTGTGTGTGTGTGTGTGTGTGTGTTTGTGTGTGTGTCTGTGATTGTGTGTCCATGTACGTGTTAGAGTTGGCAGCAGCTCCGGCTCCTCTGGCCTTGATTAGGCGTCTCTCTTCTGTCCACCGAGCGAGTTCGTGAATCGCGCTGCCATCTCGCCGGCGTAAGTGGGGACACATGCTGCCTTAAACCCCCACTTCCCTTCCTCCTTCCCTCTCTCGCTCTCTCGCTGTGTGTAGGTCAAAGCAGCGCTGAGATCAAATGCTCGCCCCGGTTGCGGCATTCCTCAATAAAAACAACAAGTGTGCAGGAGACAAGGAGCGGAGAAGAGGCGAGAAAGAGAGGAAATCAAAAGAAATGGGGTGAGACGTGCAGACGGGAGACAGGAGGACAGAGGTGGAGACGGTGAGAGCATATGGAATATGTTGAGAGGAATATTGTTGGCCTTGATTTGTTATTGTGGAGCTTCATTTTGTGGATCAGAACTTATCAAATTGCAGAATGGAAACTTGTCTCCAAGTCGGACCCACCGGATTATACACCGCCTCTCTCTCTTTTACACAGCGTCCTTCAAAGGGCAATAAAAACCATGATGAGCTGAGGTCTGGTTGGCGCTTATGTAAACTATCCTCTGTCCCTCTTCAAGAAAAGGAACAGGGAGTTTCTGGGGTTGAGACTCGGGCTGCTCGGCTACCGGAGGCCACGCACTCGAGGTCCGCTTTGACAAATGTGGATGCAAAGAAACAGTCAAGGATCAAAGCGGTTGCATTGTTTGCGAGCGCGTTAAAACAATTAATCATGAGATTGGGACAAAGGTGGAAAGAAGAACTTTCCAGCTCCTGGTCCAAGTCTTTGATGACACAGCTGGAATCTGATGACGCACCCGGCTCCACGATGTCGGAATGATTTCACAGGTTTCTTCGCCCGGTTTATTAGAAGGTGTGAAGCCGACGTCTCAGATGGACGACGCCATTTAGGGGATAAACCGAACCCGGGTCTTTGTATATTGAGGCTGACAGATAGTTGGATGGTCAGCTGGAGAGAGTGAGTAAGAGAAACAGACGTGAGAGGAAGACGAGCACTGAAACCTAACTCGGCCGGGGATGAAGTGGAGAGATCTACGGTTGATTCCACGGCTTCACGTCCGTGTGTGTATACGTTGCCGGCTTGTCAGTGTGTGTGTTGTGTGGCTGCAGGCTGCAGACACTGGAGTGTGTATTAAAACTCCACATCTGGTGGATGGGCTCGGGTAGCTCCGTCTGTCTACATATTATTATTATTATATAGTATGAAGCCTTTGAACTGAGCAGCCACCGCTGACAATCACCAGACTCCGACACACGGGGTCAGTCCCTGGTTTTTTTACAAAGGGAGACGGGAGCAGTTCTTCATCGCTAAGTGTTTTTCGTGATGTGAAGATACAGTTTGTTCACTTTGATTCGAAGTCAAAAATTGGAAGAAAATCAGTTTGTATGATGTGTTGCTTTAGATGATCTGGTTTCCTTATGATACACATATACTCCTAAAGTAAAACCTCTGTTATTCCGTTTTGGAATAAAGCTAAAGTTATTAGATAGATAGATGGATACTTTATTAATCCCGAGGGAAATTCAGATCATCCAGTTGCTTATAGAGTTAACACTTAAACACCTCACTGACATACATACATAAATCACATACGGAGAATATATATACAGATACAGGAATGGGATGCAATGATGTGATTGTGTCAGTGTCCAGTAGGGAAGTATTCTTGTGCTGCTGGAGTGGATAGTACAATAAAATATATAAATATAAAACAACAAAATTATATACATATATAAATATATAAATATATAAGAATATGTAGTGGTAAAGTCCGTGCATGGGGCTAGTATAGCCAGTAAAGGGATGGACAGTTGGTTGGTATATAATAATGAGATAAGAAGAGTAGAGAAGAGTTATTGTGTATTTTACCAACATGGAAAAAATCTGTGTGTTGCTTCACAAAAACCTGCGAACCAGCTGCACATTACAACCATTTCTTAACATGCACCTGTCAATACTTTGTGTGAAACAGGCTTGATATCTCCATGAACTGCTCCGACACACATTGACTCTTTCACAAAAGGGAAACTAAACGTGGTGTTCCCCAGGTGCGTCTCAGTGGCTGGCAGCATGTGGAGAAGAACAGAGGCGTTCTGCAGGTTTTCATGCTGTTTGTCTTGCAGCTGTTCTCTGTGACAGCTCAGACAAAGACCTGCTGGAGATATGAGACGCACCAGTTACATTAAAAAGACTCGATTCTGGTTCTCAGCGAGGATTGCAAAGGTTTGGGTTGACCAGATGTGGCAATGAGAATATTGCGAAGGCTTGTTTCACATGGAGACATTGGCATTGCTGTAGATTTGAAAACCCAAACCTGCTCGAACACACAAAGAAAACAGACCTGCCAACTTCTATTATGTTCAACCTCCTATGAAACCACAAGGAATCTGGTCTCTGGTGAGTGTTACACTCTAAATGACAGTGAAGTCTATACACAGTGAAGTTAGGCAGTTTTTCTGCACAGCACGATGCATAAATCCCAAAATGCATTATCAAATATTTCGCAATAAGCCGGAAGATCCCATAATTTGTAAATGTGAAAGAAAATATTACAGAAAACAGCTCACGAGTCAAATTATACCAACAGCTGCGATTTCACACAGATAGTTGGAGGTCAGTGTGCGAGCTGTATGCGTGTGTTTATTTTTTCATGTGTGTGTGTGTGTGTATTTATGTGTGGAGCGCATGCAAAAATACAAACAAACACACACACATGGAAGCTTGGTCTCACACACACACACTGGTCTGTAAGTCCCCTGATTTAAATCACTTGCAGGCTGAGAGTTTTCCCTTCTCTCCAAATGTCTTATTACTCCTCCTTTGTTTGACTGGAGCGTGATCTGAGCTCGGGGCCTTTTTATATTCTTTCATTACTCTCCAGTTAACACACAGGAATGCCGGAGCGACTCCTCGATCCACACGTCTCATACTCGTGATTGTTTTTGGTAGAAATTGCAATTCTGGCCGGAATTCCACAACTGGTGCTTCACGCCCGGGGTCCGGTGATTGAGCCGGCCTGAGTACGTGGTGTTCTGCACACAGCAAATCACTGACGCTGCACATTTGAATGATAACATGCTAAAAAACTGATTAATATGGTAAATGTCTGCAAAAAGGTTTTCAGATTTTGGATCTAATTTGCGCCAGAAACTCACCCCGTGTCACTGAAGTAATATCGTGGACGTCAAAGAAGAATATTCAACTCTTCTTAATTTAGGTGATGGGCCCCATGAGGCCCCTTTAACAAGCTCTGAGCTGCACTGAGACTCCAGTATTTGTCAAGGTGACTGCAAGGCTAGGTCATTATATTAAGAGCCTCAGTGCTCTGTCCATTCTTTCAGAGCAGATGAGAAAATAGCCAAAATAACTCTTTGCTTATAGAGGCACAATAGTGGCAACTGTACCATTCATGAGGATCTGACCTTTCATAAGAGGCAGAGTGACAGTGAGGCAAGACATCTGGGCCGAGAGGAGAAAATGAGCAGTCACTCAGCCGATGAATGGATCTTTGTATCATCTCCGAGGCAAGAGGAGAGGAGGGGAGAGGAGAGGAGAGGAGAGGAGAGGAGAGGAGAGGAGAGGAGAGGAGAGGAGAGGAGAGGAGAGGAGAGGAGAGGAGAGGAGAGGAGAGGAGAGGAGAGGAGAGGAGAGGAGAGGAGGACAGATGGAGTGACCTGGTTGCTAGAACATAGCAGGAATGCTCTCCAGAGTCCAGTTTAACCCGTGAGGATCTGAGTGATTGCCTCGGTGCCGTAAATCCACTGGAATTCCGAGTGTGCCCGCTGCCTGAAAAACAAAGCTTGTGTTTTCCCTCGGCCCTGTCGTCTAATCACTTGCACATGAGGGGAGGAACAACAGAGCTGGAGCAGAGGAGAGACCGAGGGACGAAGAAGAAGGGGATGAGCGGAGGAGGCCACTCGGGGCCAGAGCCTTTGATCCCTCTTTGAAGCTTTCCAAAAGTCGGTGGTGGACAGAGAAGACGACCGAAGAGGCCGAACGGCAAGAAGGAGACAAGAAGGAAACAAACAAGGGAAGTGCTGATCAGAGACAACGAGGAGGAACAACATGGGGCCTCATGCATCAGAGGACTCTGGCTACTTGGTCTGTGACCTCCTGACCTCTGTAGAAGGACGGCTCCTACACAATTCTCCAGCTTGCATCACCAGCTTGTTTCCGCTCTTGCCATTTGCCACTGGCGCACAATGAATCCTGAGATAGGTGAGCTCAAGAGTATTCATCTTTCATCGCTCGGGAATAGAAGGACAAATTTGTCGGCGCATGTGAAGGAGCTTACCAAATGAAACCATAGGGTGTTGCCCC
Source organism: Limanda limanda (assembly GCF_963576545.1). NCBI lineage: Eukaryota > Metazoa > Chordata > Actinopteri > Pleuronectiformes > Pleuronectidae > Limanda > Limanda limanda. The sequence goes on along the minus strand of NC_083644.1, from coordinate 7,719,976 downwards.
AGAATTGAGACATGGCTTAAAGCTTATTTATACTCAATATTAGATACAACTACAGCAACTGATTGAGCCTCAAATCTGTACATAGTTGTGCAAATCTTCTGAAAGCTTATGAATAGGGACGAACAGATAAATGGAGCATTACCACTGGAAATCATCTAGAGGTCAGTGTAGCCAATAGTGCGCGTGAGATGACCATAAAACAAAAACGAAGAAATAAAAAAAATGGTGGAACTTCTTGCGGAGAGACTTTAAGAGTTGGTCAGAAGCGACAGGCGTCTATATGATGTTACTTCACATCTGCACAAAGACAAACAGCTGCTTTTGCCTCTTTATCACATCGCCTCGACTTCGCCATGTTTGTTGACAGAAATGTTGACCTCTGTGCTGCCCTCTAGTGGAGTAACGTTACACAAGCGTATCACTTTTCGTACCTTAAGGTAGAATAAATTAGACAAGACCACATGACCTCTTGAAATGCTGCGTCTTCCACAAACTTTTACAACGCTATCTTTACAATTCTAGCCTCCTTTCCATGTCATCAAAACATGATCCAACTCTCCATCAAGCGTTTCCTGAAACAATAAACGTCTGTGCATTAAACCTGATAACAATCCCCATGTTGGGGTTAAACCCAGCTGACCATCAATCCACTTCACTCCAGGGGTTCTCCTCCTCTTTTCCCTCCACAACAAAAAAACACGACAGCTTTGGTTGGCTCTTTCCGCTCGTATCCATCCCAAGGAAAACACTGTAAAAAATAACAAGCATCGCGGGCCAGGACGTTGTTGTGCTTAACCAAATTCATTTTTCAAACTCTAAACCCATTTCATCACATATTTAATTTCAGATTCTCTTGTTGTGCTTTCGGGCTGCTCTGTTCCGTGGTAATGCGGAAATCTTTCAACGGGATCACTTGAAATGAGAGAGTCCAAAGCCAAGTTTCCTCTTTGTAGATGTTTTCCCATGTCATGACAAAGTGGTGAAGTAAGTAATGTCCTCTCTGAAATGATTTAATTAGACTTGAAACCGCTGAAAACGAAGCACAGTGTTTATTTTGTGCAGTGTTTTTCGACTGCAGCTCAGATCTGTTTTTAAACCCGACTGTTGAATTCATTTGCAAACAGGAACCAACTGGTGTTTGCCTATAAATGGTGGTAAAAAAAAAACCTTCACGTGTTACGTACAGTATATCCCTGAAGAAACAAGTGAGAAAAACCATGTCCTCTTGCAGCGGAGACTTTGAAACACTCCAGTCGAAGGCCGAAACCTCCGCAGTTAAAATGAATTACAACCATTTTGTCTCACTGAAATCCCCGAACACCTCTCATGTCCTATTTGATATTTTATTTGTGTGTCTGCTGTGCTTCCTCCCGTCTCGCTGCAGTAATCCACTTATACGAGAAACCTCCTTCTCTCTTTTTAAGATGTTATTCCCTCGTTGTTCCCGTTTGACATTTCACTCGACGCTCGTGCAAATCGTCGCTTACTCGCAAACTCCAAAGAGGGAGAACTGTAATTTATAGCATCAGTCCAAACATGAAGGAGGTGGGAGCCCCAGTCTGGAATTCTGGGTAATGTGGAGAAACTAAAACACGACAGCTGAGGCACAGAAATGAATTCTGTCTTCTTCGCACAGGCAGAGACATAAAACATTGCAAACATGCAGCCTGAGCTTTTTACACACACACACTTTATTACTTTTCGTTATTACTTTTCATTATCTCCAGTGCTGCCAAATCCAGGCCTGTGTTGTTCTTTTGGCTGAGCAGCACATCGCTGTAGTCCAGCGTCTTGAAAGACAATCCTCCTGTGATTCGGTTTTTAAATGAAATATAAGCTGAGGCAAAAACTCAATGTTTATGCTGAGATACACAAGCCAACATTATGCTTACAAAGTGGATTCTTAATTTAACACAACAAGGAAACACTAAAAAACCTTCAGGCTGCCACAGTTGAGAAATAGCTCAACTAGCGAGGAAGTGAAATTCATCTACAACACAAACACAAACAGGCGCTTGCATTGCACATCGTCACTCTAGTGTTTCAGAATGAATTAAACAGGTAGTAAAACAACACAACCAAACCTGAATGCTCCTCTCTGACCCCAATAGGAAATCCCAACGTGCCCCTTGCACGTGATGAGGGCATGAGACCTTGAGAATGGGCATTACATTCCTCACGTTGGCCCTGATGTTCCTAAGCCTCGTGTTTGTTTGAGTCTACGCTCTTCAATCCCCATGGAAAACTCATTATTCTTGCAATATTAGCCACCTCACATTCTGCGAAATCCCAGAAATATCCCATCATACCGGCGCGGAGGCTAAACCGGGCCAGCGACCAGCGCTGCAGAGGACGCCAGCCGTAATCCAAGCGTTGGACCGTTAACTCTCATCAAAAGCAAAATGATGAAGTGGCCAATAAAGCCGAGGATGTCTTTGTGGAGCAGTCGGTGCAGTTAGTGAGACGCTGGCTCGTCGACCATCTGCAACGACAGAATCCACATTCATCACACTTCATCAATCCACTCAAGACAAGTACATTAATATCGACTTAAAGCAAGGACGACAATAAACAGGTCTATTAAATCGTCCAAATAAATGACAAAAATACCGCACTGAGTTTGTATACTTCCGCCCACTAGGACCGTTTCAGTCTACGTACTTTATATTTCCAGGCTCCACTGCTCGGAGCCGGGGAACAGACCCAAGGACCCAAAGCAGCTCCAGAGCCAGAGCCTGCACATAGATACCCTGTATGAATGTGTGTGAATGTAAAACTGTACTGTAAAGTGCTTTGGGTGGAAAAACTTGATATATATTCAGACCATTTACCATTTGCAGCCCCGGCTACAGCACCACCAAGCCCGGGGCCGACACCCAGGGAGCCACGCACAGATCCACTAAATCCCTGTCATCACATAGGTTTACTAAATCTGTTGCAGTCTGAGTTTACACATGTGTCTGATCACACTGTTTGTTTGTGTGTGTGTGTCTGGCTGTGTGCGGGAGGAAGAGAGAAAAGTGAGCAGCGGAGACAGTGTGTGTGTGTGTGGCTATTACCTCTCCCTCAAGTTACTTTCAGCCTCTTTTAGACATCAATTGGGCGCAGGACAAAGTGATTGTGTGACTATACAAAGTAAAGTGACTGTAAGCGGTTTCCACCTATGAATGAATTTTGTCGGGAGGCGGAGACTTCACAATTCTCTACGCAGGAAAAACCCTGATATAGTTTTCAAGAGGCTGAAGAAGCCACATTGACCTTTGACCTTTGACCAACCAAATCTAATCGGGTCATCCTTGAGTTCAAGTGAATGTTTGTGCCAGATGTAATAAAACTGCCAATGCGCGTTCACATCAACACCTTTGATAAAAAAAATGATTTCAAACCTCGACATCATTAGTGTGTTATGATGCCTCCATGTGAAGGAGCTTTTTAATACCGTTACATTATCTGCCAAATTATTCACAGCTTCTTTCCTGCAAATTAAAGCAATTTGCAGAAGTTTAGTCCACATTATGACCCGACTGACAAACCACAACTCAACACCAGGCAATTTTGAAAACACTGTTATTACCTGTGTTTATCTCTGCAAAGTTTGGGCCAGAAACATCAACCGTCACACAGTGTTGTGTTACAAGGAGGCCCTAATGGTGATAATGGTGTCGTACAAACAGCATGTCACAAACGACCCGACAACAAAGCACTGAGTGAAACCAGACTCACATTCTGGAGGAGCTGTAAACGTACGTTAAATACCAAACGGATTGGCTCGGATGCCACAGCCGCTTCCCACTTGAGCCCACGCTGAGCGGTAGTAATGATTGAAAGCGTGTCACTCCGGGAAGAACTGCTATAAAAAGGCAGAGGCCTGAGTCGCTCCACTTGTGGAAGGAAAGAGAAGAAGAAGAAGAGGAACCGTCTCTCTAGCTGCTGTCTAACGGACTTGGCCGCCTGGCAGAGCCGGGTCTGCACGGAGCCAGATCCGATTGCAGGGTTAACGCACGCTGCAAACATTGTCATTATCCCCTGGAGACCTTCGGAAACGCCGTGCCCTGGAATAACTGCAAATAATAATAACTGGGAATGTCTGGTCGTTCCCCCCCCACCTCTGTGATTTATGAATGGCGGTTGACGGTTCGTGCCAATGCGAGGGCGATTGTATATTATGACTCTGTATTTCAGGCGTATTGTTCTCTGGAGTAAAAATGTGTGTGTGGCTTATTTCGACGAGAGCTTTGCACGTCATTTGGAGCGGCTTTTCACGAGGTCGGGTTTTCCTGCCTCCGGGTTCCGGGCGCTGCAGAGTGAATCCTCTCGGTTTAACTGGCGACTCCAAAGGCTGTAAAAACCATCAGGAAACCAGAGGAGGAGGGGTGAGAGGATGGGAGCGGGTGGAGGAGAAGGAAACAAAGATCAAGGAGAGAAAACAGCGTCATGATAAATCAAACCAAAGTATGTGTCACACAAAGCACTTTCACCCTTTGCAGTGTGGGCGAGGGAGAGAGAGAGAGAGGAGAAGTCAAAGGAAGCTCATAAAGGCAGCGTGCATCTCTTTAATTTTCACACTGGGGGTTTGGCTTTTTTACAAGCCGAGCTGGGAAGCAGGGGGAGTGGACCCTCCCCAGGGTGGGATCCCAGGTGGAGACGGCCCCTGTTCCTGAGCTGAAAGGTTGCGTCACCTTCAGCCTTGTGTTTAAGAACAACACAGTTGAAGGGACGTCCATGCAAATGTCTTAATGCTCCATATAATCTGCCGCTATCTCCAGAACCCGACACGCTCCCGCGAAGAAGAGGCATCTGCGAGCGGAGAGCGATGACGCCCGTAGCTGCGTGTGTTTGTTTTTTGCGAAGGCGTGTGTAGCTAAGTATATTTTTTTGCACACGGGGGGGGTGGCGAGCGAGTTGTGTGGTATAGAGGGAGCGGGCAGGTGAGCTCATTGGCGTTTGGGGCGTTTTGGGGGGCGTGACATGACGTGTTTACAGGTGTGTGTGTGAAAAGAGAAGTGCATTTGTATTGAGATGTGTGTGTGTGTGTGTGTGTGTGTGTGTGTGTGTGTGTGTGTGCGTGTGGAAAAATAGTTTAATTGTCCTTTTGTCTTGTCAAACCTGTAATTTTAACCCTTTTAAGTCGAGCGTTAAGAAAGACGGATCATTATTAAATAAAAGTGCCGTGTGGACGTGAAGGAGATGAATAACAAAAATAGAGTTGAGTTGATGACAGAGTGTTTCAGCATGTAGGTGTGTGTGTGACTACCTTATTATGTGTGTGTGTGTGTGGGGGGGGGGGGGTAAGAGCCGATATACGAAAACAAGCCCCGGGGGCAGTTCAGGGCTAATAAATCTCTGTGTGTGTCTGTTTGTGGTTGTGTGTCAATCTCAGAGCTCTTTGGTGGGTGGAGGATAAAACACGGATGTCAAACTTGATACGGTAACAGCTGGAACGTTCACTCTGTCTCCGCCCTCTACACGCTCTCCCTCTCTCTCTTTCACCTACACCCCCCCACAAGGGCAGTTGTTCTGGTTGGCATGTGGCTAATTTGGCGAAGTTCTGCCGTCTGTCTGCTTTTCAGGGCGTGTGCATTTCTCTGTTTATTCTTTAAACGGTATCTTTTGGACCAGTTCCCCTTAAACAAATCAGAAATCACATGAAAAGAGTTTATTAGTAACCACTAGGGTTGCAAAATTCCGGGAATATTCAAACTTGGAAACTTTCCATGGGAATTAACGGGAATATACGGGAATATACTGGAAATGTTGTGGGTAATTTATACTAACTGTATTTACCTTGTCATATACAGACATAAATATAAACATTTTGTTTTGTCATAGGCTGATTTGAGCCCTGAGGAAACTTTGGGCACTTGACTTAATACGCTTCTGCATCGTTGTGTCATTCTTAACATCGGTCTTTGCACAGTATTTGCAAATGTACACAGCCTTTCCTTCTACATTGTTTGGGGTGAAATGTCTCCACACATGAGATAGTGCACGTGGCATTGTTCTGTAGAATAAGATGAGAAAAAAGTTTATAAAAAAACACTGATGCAATGCCAGAGATATAAATAGTTAGCCAAACAATTGGAATCGTCTGTAAACATATTTTACAATTGATGGATAAATTAATGGAAATAGGCTAGATTAATTTGCTTATTTTTTTTTTTTTTTTCAAAATTCCCAAAATTCCTGAGCTTAACTTCCCATGGAAAGTTTCTGGAAAGTTTCCGGAAATTGACCAGAAAGTTTCCGCCCCTTTGCAACCCTAGTAACCACACTCTCATTCTCTCACCGGGCTCGGGTCCAGAACCCACGCAGCTTCACACTTCTTTCTGGAGTGTGTGTATTCGGGCAGGTCAGACATGATTAACAAGATAATTGCCTCTTCTCCATGAGTTCACTTCGGACATCTCCTGAACCCCTGTGAGCACTGCAGGGAAATCTAACCACAGGGATGACACAACACCCCAGAAATGTTGGCCCCCTGTCTGAAGTGTGTGATGAAACCGAATGAGGAACCACATCAACATCACGATCATTCAACATCACCTCAGACGTCTCCGGCCGCTTTCTGGAGCCGGACAGACGAAAGGCAACCAGAGAGTTATTTACTGCCTTGCTGGACTTCTCTGAACTGTGAGTGGAATAAAGGACAAACACTGCACTCCTCTTCTATCTTCACTATCTCTGTTCATCTCAGACTAAAAGCCGAGCTGCGTCTACGGGTTCGTCCACTTCTTTGTGTAGTTTTTTAGTCTGGCGACATCCAGATTAGAGCCAAACAGACATATAAGATAAAAAATGCAGATAAAATGTGCATTCATTTCACCATTTTATCATAAAAGTATGTTTATTTTCTGAATTCAAGTTCTGTGTATTTTGTTGTATGTGTGTTTTCTTTTTATTTATAGCTCTTCATTGTAAAGTTCATGGTTAAACTGGAAATATGAAGCCTCAATTATATTTCTTTGACATAAGAGTTTGATAACAGCATCAAGAATCACTACCAAATTATTACTTTTACTGTATCGGCCAGAGAAACTTTAAACCAAATCAAGGAATAAATTATATATTTTTTAAACTGCAGACGTTCTTCCTGCTTTTGGAAGAAGAACGATTCACTTCGGTATAGGACTTGTTTGACTCTCCTATATCGGTGTCAGCATTGGCCCAAAGAATCCATATCAGTCGACTCTAATCCTGACTATTCATAAAGAACTCTAAGGAGACCCTGTTCTCCTCTGGGTTCCCTCTTGTCACCATCAGTTCACATCCCACCCTGATGAAAACCCCACAGGACCCAGCAGCAACATTCCTGCTTGTTTTACAACCTTCTCTCTGCTGATGGTGGAGTCTCCAGCGGTCATTCCCCGCCGCTGCCGCTGTCTTACCTCTACACACCCAAACACAATGTGGGAGACATCAAACATCCTCACATTATCTGTCTGCTCATCCTTCTTCCATCTTTTTCTTGGCAAAGCTTCGGAGCCGAGAGCATCGATCAGGTTTTTTTGTTTTTTTTTGCGAGCTTGGGAGGAATGTACAAAAACAAGATGGTGTTTCATATCTGCGAGTGGAGTGGAATTCGCGATGGAGCTGAACAATGAGCCGTCTCTACCTTCACGTCCACTCAGAGTGCTGACAGCAGAGCTGATGCTGAGTGCAGCCCAAAGATTACAAATCCCCCGTGTGTGACGTCGACTCCCATCTAATTGGGTTAAGTTGATGTCCTGCTAATGAATCATCGGATTCCAAAGCACCCGGGTGTGTGGACTCGCTCAGTGTCCCAGAGCCGTCTCTGCATCGCTGTCCTTCACAAACATGTCTCCTGTGTGTATTTCACAGTAATGCAAGAAGAAGCACTGAGATATTTTGACGTGATTAAAAGCAGCAGCAGAATCCAACGGCTCAGATACAGAGGGAGAGCTGATAATTACAGGAATCTTGAAAAACTTTAATCTTAGCAGCTTCACACTAAGCACGTGTAACGTCATGGGTCCAAGGAAGTGCAGTGTCGATTGGGACAACTTGTCATTCTTCAGTTTCAGCTTCTGTTTTACTGGGTCGAGCTTCACCGAACTTTGAACTAACAGGTGAGTGGCTCTTTCTGCAGCTTCAGGGTTCTGTGGCCTGAGTCCTGCAGATGACCTTTACTTCACTTTCACAGTTTCAGTCAGAAAATCCTGCAAAAAGCATCATCAGGCTCAACAAACAGCTCTGGGAAACTGTGTTGACCATTCTCACCTTCATCTGACAACGAACAAAATACAAAGTAACGCAGGATGAAGCCCTGAACTATGTTGACGTGATTAAAAGCAGCAGGAGAATCCGACAGCTCAGATACAGAGGGAAAGCTGATGATTACAGGAATCTCCGTCTAAATGAGGCTCACATATCTTGAGAAACTTTAATCTTAGCAGCTTCACACTAAGCACGTGTATCGTTATGGGTCCAAGGAAGTGCAGTGTCGATTGGGACAACTACTCATTCTTCAGTTTCTGCTTCAGTTTCACCGAGTCGAGCTTCAACGAACTTTGGACAAACAGGTGAGCGGCTCTTTCTGCGGCTTCAGGGTTCTGTGGCCTGAGTCCTGCAGATGGTCTTTATTTGCCACGGCTCAAACAACCAAAGGTCACAGTTTCAGTCAGAAAATCCTGCAACAAACATCACCTGGCTACACAAACAGCTCTGGGAAACTGCAGTGACCATTCTTCACCATCTTCTGACAACGTTACAGGGAAAACGATTGATCCAAACTAATCAATAATGAAATATTGTCCCTCGCTTTTGCACTGAAACAGACAACAAACCCTGAGTCTTTGCACTCTGGAGCGTGAGGACAAACTCAGACACGTCAACAGCCACAGCAGGCAGGGACTGAAATTTAATTAAATGCTTGGACGGCGAAAGAAGCGGCAACAGCCCTTTAATTAGCCCTGCACTCAGAGGAAGTTCACAAACTTTTTTACATTAAAACTTTATTAGGGTTACACGCGTCTTTGGTTTAATGCCCAGAGCTCTGTTAAATCATATTTATAGCACTTACTGTTCCGTGCATCTCTGGGGTCATGCACATGTGGTAGTGTAGGTGACAATGTCTCATTCAATCATGCACGCACACACACAGACACACACACACACACACACACAAAGACAAAGGGCCTATTGAACGCAGGGAGGTTCATAATATAGGCAAGCTGGAGCTGAAAGAGAGAACACACAACCGGGTCCAGAGTCTTCGTGAAGCTGGACACTCGATAGCTGCTCGCGGGCCTGTTTGTGTGAGATGGCGACATGGATACGTTCTAATAAAACAGCCGACTGCATCCATGCATCCAGCGAGTCGAAAGGTCACACCTAATAGGTCAACCTCCGACAGATGGGCACGGATAGAGAGGGTGGTGCTTGTGTGTGTGTGTGTGTTTGGGGGCTGATTCCCACAGAACTATTTGCCGGAACAGGCAGTGCCCTTCTCTCACTCTGCTAATACACACCGATATATAAAAAGGTCAAGTGAGAGGAAGCCGTATATATGCTCCTCACCTCATTAAGGAGAGCACTCAGATTGTGATTTGGGGAAAACACTGTAACGTGACAATAAAGACAGAATGACCAGAGGTCAACAGGGATGTGCATCCGCCTGATGCCTGCGTTGTTATGTGTGAATTAAAGTTAAAGAGGTGTGCGTGTGTGTGTGTGTTAGGTGGGTAGTTCTGTACCATGCTGGGTTTATCATCCCTCTCAGGACAGCCCCTGTTCCTACAACTTTAAATTTCTTCCAGATCAGCAAGGGGATCAGTTATCACACACAAACACACACACACACACACACACACATACACACACACATAGTACAGTATAGCATGCTTGATAAGGGCGCGTTGTTCCCATCCACTTCCCTCTGCCAAGTCCTGACAGGAGATACAGTAAACTGTAGCTCTATTGAGTCTGCATGAGCAGATCCCTCTGTGAACTACACCTGGACTTCCCTGGCAAAATGAGCAAAGATGTCACTTTAATCCAAGAGTAGCACATTCATTTCCATCTATGCTGTTTCTATTGATGACAAGTCCAGGAATGAATTTTATATCAAAAAGTTGCTAACCTTCTTCCAGCTTTTGGAAGAAGGACCTTTCATTTCTGTGCCCGTGAAACGATTTACATTCCCTTCAGCTCAAAACAGACTAAATAAAGAAAAATGGAACAGGTGGAAAAGTGGGGATATCTTGCAGCGTGGGTCAAAGGCCGAATCCAAACACAGGATACGTTATTTGCTTTGGCCCGGCACAAGGCAGGATACCTTCTACCTCATCCTTTCCTCCCAGTCCCCCCTCTTCATCTGAACGGCCCATGAAGGACTGATGCTCTGCTGGAGGAAGGGGCGGGGGGGGGGGGGAGTTCATACTGAGACTTGGTTCAGCTGTTGCCTTTGGCTCAGGAGAAGAGCTACAACAAATTACACATCCAGAGAGACTGGGCAGAGACACTGTATTTCTGTCTCTGTGTGTGTGTGTGTGTGTGTGTGTGTGTGTGTGTGTGTGTGTGTGTGTGTGTGTGTGTGTTGGGTGGGTTGATGTAGATAAGGAGGAGAAAATAGATCAAAAGACAAATGAAGGGATGAATTTTCCACAGGGAACTCATTTTGAAAGAGGAGCTTGACTAAGCCAAAGAACACATGTATTCAAGAGACGTTCACTTGATAAACTTTGCCAGGAGAAAAAACACTCATGCCATATTTATTTAAATTCAACCTAATCCTGTTGCACTTCTCTCTGATGTCTTTGCTGCTTGAGTTTCCTTTTTTTGGCCGATTCAGTGAAACAAACACTTGGAAAATAAAGATTATTGCTGATAAAACTTAAAAACGAATCATCCGAAATCACAAATTTTAGCCGTTTCTATCGCCTCAGGGTCTGAATCGAACTGAACTGTCATGAAATGCTTGAAATCATAATAAAACAGATTGTCTGAAGCAGTTTTCCCTTGTGATCCAGCAGAGGGCACTCACTTTAAGTGTGACCTTTTGCATGACCTCTTGACCCCATCAGTGAAGTAAATGAGTAATGTCACGTTGTTCTGCTACGAAAATGGAAGACGCAAGGATGAAAAGCCGTCCTGAGCAAACAGCCGGGAGACACTACATTCAAACTCAATCATATTCACTCAAACCTGATTGAGTTCGTAAACTTCTTGCAATTAAAGAGATTTTTTACCCGTTGACTCTCAGGTGTTACCTCGTAGAGAGCAAAGGTTTGTGTTGTATTCTACAGTAGCTTCAGTTTATATCGTATCTTCTAAAAGCTTTTCGTCCGAGTTGCTACTTATGAGCCTTTGCTAGATTTCTCTTTGTCAGCTTCTACAAAGGAGCCGACTGGAGAGGCATAATGTCAACGGGCCGAATCCCTAATCTCAGTGTGCAGAAGATATATCTGTGAAGATTATCAGCGGCTGTTGCTTCCTGGACTTGACCAGTCCAGCGACCCACACCACCTGGGAGGTAAGTCTGGAAGTGGGGGGGGTTAGATAAGAACAGGTTTGAAGGGTTCAGCAGAGGTCAGGTCTTTCATCTCTATACACAGGGGTCACGTGTGTCACAGGTGAACACAAGTGTGGTATGTGCGTGTTTTCATTGCTTCATCTCCATTTAACTCGAGTCACTTTCCCTCACATCCTCCTCCTCGCTTTCTCTAAACCACGTGAGTTTTTCAAGGAAATCTGCGATCTGCGTTACCCGCTGCAAATTTCCGAAGAAAGCCCGGAGGCTCTCCCTCGGACATTTGTGTTCTCACAGACAGACGCTCCAGAGAAGGTCATGATGAGTTCAGTAAATGTCTGAAGGCATTTTAAGTAACATATTAATGACTTATTCATTCTAACTGGCGTCTTCCTTACTGCTGTACTGCAGCTTCTTTACAGCCTAAGGGGGCGTGAAAGTTGTCGGTTTCCTCTGGAGCTACACATGCAACAAAGAAAACTTGTGTTGTGTTGACGCGCTGCACTGAGTCAACTGTGTAATGTCCTAATTCTGAACACTCCTCCTGGCCAAAGCCTCGTCATGTGGATCCTCACTCACCAATAACACAAAGAGCACATGAGGGAAATCCAGTTAACAGCTTTTTCTTTTTTCTTATTTTCAGGGACTGTAACAGTGAGAAAAAAAAAAAGCCTGACCTCGCTAATACGCCCGATGGGTGCCAAAATACCAGGATCACCACAATTAAATTAGCAGTCTCCAGCACTCGGAGCTAAACGGGAAACAGCATGCATGATCACATAATGTACGGCTCTATTAAAGCATGTCATGGGTTCAAAGACCGGCCATTTACTGCATCATTTGGCTCGACAAAGCTCAAGCATGCACATGGAGCACTGGGGTCGTTTCTCCGTCGCTGGCTACACTCAACTACCATCTGGTTGCAGGAAGGCAGGAAAAAAAATATGACATTCTATTAATTAAAGGTTAATCATCCCCGGATCTTGGTTGAGGAAAAGCAGGAGGCCGTGGGTTCGAGAGCGAAGTGGTTAAAGGAGGAGGCAGCAGCAGCAACACATTCAGAGGACAAAGAGTTTACAGCTCAACATCTCTGCTGGAAACTGCCATAAAAGCAAACCGCTGGGTTATGAGTGCCGTCGGTCGGGCGGCTGCGGAATCTAATGTTTCAAACGATGTATGGGCGAGTTTCCATATAAGTCCGGGGCAGACAGCCGTGACCGGGCGGCTCGGTCGTGTCAGCTTGCATCAGTCTGGGTCACGGGTTTAAAGCAGAGGTTAAATGTTTCCTTTAAAGAGCCTGTGAAGAGAAAAATTAGACTCGCGTCGGTGCTTAAGCTTCTTGTGGGAGGACGACTTTACTCCTCAGTCTCTGCTCATAACATCTCTACCTCCTCCCCCAAGGACATTAGGTTTTCACTCTTATCCGTTTGTTTGTTTTTCAGCGAGACAACACAAAAACTGTTAAACTCATTTTCCACAAGATTTGGTGGAAAGATGTTGTATGGTTCAAGGGGGGTTAAATAATTTATGGATCTTAATTTGGAAAAGTGCCATATTTAGGAGACTGATCTCTACGAGTGTACGACATTTGGTGCAACTTGATTAAAGTTAGGTAGACTATTGAGCCTTGGTGGAGGTATTTGCTCCAAATGCCACTCTTGTTGATTGGTTGATTACTCTGTTTGTGATTAAGCAAAAACTACAGATCCAATCTCCGCAAAACTCGGCATAAGGATGGAACGTTGGCCGGTCAAGAACCTAATTTATTTGTGCACAGATCCGAGCGAAGGGGCAGATTCATTTTATTCGTATTGCTTTTTAAAACGTGCACCATAGGCATTTGCGACACTTTCCCGGCTCCTGATTAGAAAAAACATACATTCTTCTGCATTGAAGATTATAATTTCTTGATTTGCATAATTTTTCTTGGCCTACCTATAAGGCTTGATATAACTAAAGGGAACTGTTGGGCTTTGGCAGAGTTATTGTTCATTATTGGCATGCATGTATACAAGGCTGACTATTTAAGTGTGCACATTATTTCACACTGCTCTTGAACCCCCTTAGACACATATGGTATCTGGAATATGCTTCTCAGATTATGATTAAATGTGATCATGTAGCTGTGTGTACAACACGTGTATTCACGCGTTTCTGTGTCGTTGTTTCTTCTCAGTTCCTTTGGAGTCAGGACGAGTTGTCTGGCGAAACAACAAACCGAAGTCCGTCTGCTGGTCGAAGAAATGACGCACACAACAACTAACACGACCGCACAATCACTTCCAGTAGTTCCACTTCATGACCGCATGTCTTAACCACACCTGGTCTTTCTCAGGCAAAATTACTAGAGAAATTGAGAAACTGCAGGTGTGGAAATAAAATGATTGGAGCTCATGTGCAGACATCGACCGCTTTATGCATCAAATACTGTTGTATGGAACAAATAGATGCATCATTTAACAAAAGGGATTTAATGTGGAAAAGAAGCACAAACGCTCACTGTGCAACAAACAGAAATATAAAAAAACTAATCGTTTCTGTGACTGAAACATTGCGAAGAGACACAAGAGACATTAGTGGAACCACCACGGCATTTTCACATCAAAGTCGTGACACAACAGTTTTCTTGACTCCGGTGGAGCGGAGGGAAAGAACAAAGGCACGAAGGATACGGACAAGCAGGAGAGAGATAAAGCCGAGAGCTTTCATCTCGCAGAGCCGCTATCTGCTCGTCATATCACAGCCCAGAGCAGCAGGACGGCTTCACACACAGAGCTCTTCTTCATCTGGCCTGCATGGACACGGCATGCCTGGGATTCCAGTGTGGTGGTCTGCGTGTGTGTGTCTGTGTGTGTGTGTGTGTGTGTGTGACTCAGAGAAGAACAAGACAGCAAGAGATAAGGAAGCAGAAGAGCAGATGGAACTTAGGTTAAGCAAGGTTAGGCTGAATAGGAGAAAATAGTGGGAAATCTGGATGCTGCTAAAGCTTTTAGAAGTTCTTGTCTTTTGAACCAAACGATCCAAAGTCTAAACATATTAAGAGCTTCAACTTTATAAAGTAGCAAAACCTGAAGGTTCGAGAAGCTGGAACCAACAAATCTAGGTAGTTTTTAGTCGTCTGACTAATAGTCAGCTGACTCATTGTTTAAATATGAGGGAAAGGGAAATTTCAGTCACAGAATGAGGGATGAAACACAGTTTTCCTTTGTAAGACACACACACACACAGAGAGACACACAGACACGCACGCACACACACACACACACATACAGACACATGCACACACACACGCACACACACAGACACAAGCTGGAAACAAATCCATCAGCGTTTCTTTGACCTGATTTAGCCACTGTCCTGTTCCCGGCTGTGTGGTTCACTCGTGGTGTCCAGAACTGACATGAAGAGGAGGACGTGGAAGAACGCACTGTGTGTGTGTGTGTGTGTGTGTGTGTGTGTGTGTGTGCGTGTGTGTGTGTGTGTGTGTCTGTTTTTATGTTTGTGCGAAAGCAAGAGAGGGATATACGCAGGGACTTGTCTGTTACGCTTCTCAGATGGCACCTCAGGGTCGGATATGATTTCTCACTAACAGACAGATCTGCACACACACAGACACACACACAGACAGACACACACACACCCCTCCTCATGGTTTTAAATAGGTAGAGCTCAGAGAGTGGGAGGTGACGACCGGGCTGCTGCTCCTCATAATCAAACACAAAACAAGGAGAAGCTCCTCAGCTCCTGGGACGCCTCGGGCCCAGACACATGCCAGTGATCATGCAGATGTTTCACGGGAAGGAACATTTTCCTCTGGGCTCAACTATCGTGTCGGGGTAACCCACAAAGTAATCAGATTACCTTTTGTGGTAAATGTCAACCCTAGCCCACAAAAAGGGTATCAGCTGCAGAAAAGTATCATCCACATTCTCTAGATTTTATTCCTTAGGTTCAACAAAACTTTTTTTTGGTCTCCAATCAGAACTTTATCCAATACTCTCCCATTTTATATCTAAAATAAGCTCTGAAATATTTTAGGAAAAGTAATGATTATGTTCCTCTTTGGTAAAACTCGCCCCTTCTATTACAAAACAATAGTTTGACATCAGCAATTCCAAAATGTCTGTGTAACCCAATAAGTAAGAACAGAACAAAAGCTCAGGTTTTCCTGCAGAAAACCAGAGACAGTGGGGGGGAAAAGAAGGTGGAGGAGAAAGAGGGAGGGAGCGGAGAGAGAGAAAGAGATAGAGGGAGATGACTGGTTGTGTTTTCACTTCGAGTCGAGCTTTTGCAGGCTACATTTTCTCTGCAGCAGCGGTGTAAGGTATCCCGCTGTGTAATCCCTGTGTGGTGACAGACAGGGAGACGGAGGGAGTGAGGGACGGAGGGAGAGAGGGACGGAGGGAGAGAGGGACGGAGACGCAGGTGATGGGATTGTGTGCGTGTGAGCGTCCACACGCCTGCAATGACGCTAATTTGTCACCGTTTGCCTTTCGCATGTCCATACAGTGTGTGCACGTGTGTGTGTGTGTGTGTGTTTGTGTGATTTGACGAGTCATCCATTCGGCCCCAAGAGCAAATGAGTCTTCATGAGTCCTGATCTGCCTCCATTACACCGTTAAGCCCATTAACTCACAACATGCTCTGTGGAACCTGTTGCTTCAACTTCCAGCAGCTGCACAAATACTCACAAGAACCAGGAGCTTAGTTAGTAGTTTGTAGACTCTGATGCACTTGAGCCGATCGAGACTGGGCTGACTCGACTTTTACATGTAGATGCATCTTAGTTAAGGTTCTATTCTGGAACACATACATATGAATATATATAAATATACATAAATACATGCAAAGTTCAGGAGGTGGAATTATGACTAGAACAGTTTACAGCAGCTGAAAGTGTAGATTTCTTATTATTCCATTTCTATTTTTCATCTATTAGTTATTATTATTTAACATGTGTAATGATTTTCATGTCTGCTTACATGTCATTTAAATATTTATTCAATATTCGTAATTGCATTCAGCTGTGTGCAATATCCTGATGCCTGTTTGTATCACATTTGTCTGTTAGTATTTCATTAGTTAATTTTCACTTAAGATCATTTTCATGCATACTAAGGATTTGGCTACGGAAGAGTCGTGAGGAAAAAGCAAAATAATGATCTCGATGGTTTGAAGCAGAACACAAACTTCCATCTCCCATGTCTAACTGCTGACACACTTCCTCCTTTGCTCCGGTCATAATCACTAAAGACACCCGACGTCACAGGGAACAATTAAACATAACTTTGGTCCATTATAAGCTACAGATGAACGACAGGCTACACAGAGTCCTTGCACAACAACAAAGAGCTTCATTTTGTCCCTTGTCTCATGTTGACCCCTCTGCTTCCCACATCTCCTTTAGATCTGCCTCTATCTATTCTGTCTTTATCTCTGTCTTTTCCTCGAGGAGACGTC
Organism: Limanda limanda; assembly: GCF_963576545.1. Lineage (NCBI taxonomy): Eukaryota > Metazoa > Chordata > Actinopteri > Pleuronectiformes > Pleuronectidae > Limanda > Limanda limanda. Next base: position 7,703,028 of record NC_083644.1, on the reverse strand, counting down.
CCAGCGTCCCGTCCTGTCCCCTCAGGCCCGGAGGCCACAGGGAAAGATCAGAGGCGTCCTGTCCTGTGAAACCTGCCGCTGCAGGTTAGCAGAGGTCAGGGGGACAAAGTGTCTCTGTCTCTTTTTAAGTTTCTCAGTCTAATTATAACAAAGCACAAAACTTACACTTTTATGGAGCTTGGTTTAGAAACTAGCACAGGTGGGTCACAGTTAGTTCCAAGAGAAAAGGGTCAACTAGATGACTTCGGGAAAGACCTTTACTCTAAGTGTTCTTTTATACAAAGGCCCAGGGGAAGAAGGCCTTTTAAAATAAATAAGATCGACTTAAGTACATATCACACGACCGGCCGTGTACACTGGTCGTGCATAAAATGGTGTAAACAGGAAGTAGATTGTCTATTTGCAGTTGGTTGCTTAGTTGCAGCAAATACGACAAACGAAGACCAACAAAGGCAAAAACATCAACACACAAGATGGAACTGTACGTTAAAGTAACTGTTGGTATCACTAGTAATTCATCTTCATGTTGCAGTCACCACCGTTGGTCGAGTCTTGATCAATGAGACCAAATCAGGAATCGATTGTTGATGTCAGCGTCATTCCAAACCATCACTGAAGTCTTCAAACTAAAACAGGACCAACTGTGTCCAAAAGGCGAAAGGTTTAAAAACTCTGGAGCAGTGTGGACGCCAGATGTGACTGTAGCCAAAGTGATGAAACATATTAGTGTGAATGAAGCCAGAAGAGTCACAGGTTCTTACTATGTGGCTACAACAGGTTAAAGAAGTTAATTCACGTTAATTCACTCTCTGTGCTAAAAGGTGATGTTGCATTTTTTCACTCTGAACACAGTTGTCTTTTTTGTTTTCCTGCCGCTGTCAGTCAAATGTAATCACACCGAAGTTTCCATGTCTCCATTAAGACGCTGCTTATTCTTTTCTTTGTCTGAGTGGGATGAGGAGTCGTACAGGAGGGAGGACATTAATCACTGACATGAGTGGGGGGGTCAGCCGCAGTTCACTGGGTAGAAGAGACCGAGGCGGCAGAGGGAACGACTCAGGGGAGACAGCAGGAGGTAGAGAGGGAGCGGGAGGAAGAGGGGATGAGAGGAAGAGGTCGTCGGTGAAAGAGATAGAGACAGAAGAAAACAACTGAATTAACGTGTCTGGACAAGGAGGGTGGGCTGATTTTTAGACTTCTGAAGGAGTCCGATTACAGAAAACTAATAAAATAAGTAGACCAGCACCTTCTGTGGTCTTTCACAGCTGCATTATTTCAAACATTCCACATTTCTGCATTAAAGCGAAGCGTCCCGGCGGGAAATGAAACCTTTGTGGGCAAAACAGCGGGTTGACGTCACATGTCTGTGTGCAGGTGAAGGTTTTTTCCGTACTTTTTCAAATGCGTATGTTGAATCTGTCATTTAACAAAAATTGTCCGAGTTGAGCAGTGAGGATAATGTTGTGATCCTCCACTTCTACAAAAACAAAAACATTGTGTCCATCCAAGGCAGAGAAGCCGTCGGGAACAAGGACAATTTCATAATCTGTTCCAGGAGCTGCGAAAAATATCCTGATAGCTTTCAGGTCAGCTTCAGGACGTCAGTGTTCCCCGTTTGATTCGCTACCAGAACTGATTACCAGTACTCCAGAACTCCCAGAACCCATTTAAAGGAGAGAAAAAATACAAAAAAACGCAGCAAATCCGACTGAAAACTTTACAGACAGTCAAAAGTTTCGGAGTCAGCATGTGAAGGTGAGGTCACATTGATTTTAGTGCGACAATTTCCCGAAGACCTTTATCCATTAAACAGTAATACCTCAGAACTGTGCATGTACTCCCGTCCACACACACATTCAGACGCACTGCGGCCGAGCAGCTCATTGTGTGTCTGTTCCTCGCTCCCCGGTTCGGTTTTGCTCAGAGTTACAGCGTCTCCCTGCTGAGACGTCTTCATTCTGCTGCTTCGCTCCCTCACTTCCTGTTTGCGGAGGTGAAACGTCTGCACGCAACTCCGAGGAGCAGTGATGTCCTGGCAGCAGCCGGTGGTGATTTAAAGCAGGAGAACAGGATGGCTTCCCCTTGTTAGTGTAATTTACTACGTGCGCTCTCCATATTTTTCAGGGGGTTCTAATTTTAGAGATGTTTTTTTCCTCCCCACCACTTTTCACCTTGTTAAATCGGAGAGCGGAGCTGCCGGGCGTTTGGGAGTTTCTGCACAACGAAGCCGCCGGGGAGAAGTTATAGGCCTGCGAGGGGAAATTATATACAGTATCAGCAGTGGGGGTTTTATTTGCTGCGACTTTACGGCGCACAAAGATTTCTTAGAGAGAGAGAAACACCCTCTCCCGAAGCTGGAGCTGGTTTCAGACTTTGTATTGGCTAAAAAACGAGCGGAGTTTCAGGCAGCGTCAGGTCATTGCGTTTCGGTAATCCTCCTCTGGGAGTGTTCCCGGATCTGTGACTATAACAGACTGCATGAGGCTAAAAGCAGCAGGCCATAACTTAGACAGGAGCTCCAGGAATTCCCTGTACAGTCTGAAACAGTACAGCTAGGGAAAAATATGAGTGGAGCTTTTTCTAAGTCCGACACACACACACACACACACACACACACACACACACACACAGTCCATTAGTCTGCACTGGATCAAATTAGTTTTGAGCACCTAAATTTATCAAAGCGTGAGACGTTTGAAAAGAAAAGCTGTGAGAGGTATTTTCATGGACTGTTCCAGATCCAGCTCAGGAGTTTTCACTTGAGGAAAAAGCTCATAAATTACCTTCAGTTAGAGTTTAAGTCTTCAGTTCTTACACGTGAGGCCGCGAGGAGAAAAGAGAATTGTTCCATATAGGAAGTGACTTAATGTCCAAGAAATACATCCACAAAACATGCAAGTATTTTATTTTATATACTTTGAGACTGCAGTAAAAACTTCGTACTGAAGCTGGTATGTTTTTAACCAGTGTTTGTGTTTGCGTGATTAGCCAATTTCCACTAAACTATTAATTATACAATATCAGCTGATCTGAGCCTTTCACAAACATATCGGTATCGTAGGTTTGACAACACGAAAACGTATTTTACAGGTTAAACAATCCAGAAAATTTGTGCACTAATGTTTACATGTTACATAACATTTAATCAAGTTCTATGTATTTGGTTATATTCGTCTTTTCTTCAGAGTTATTTATAATAAAGTGTTAAACTACCATTCTCAATTACATGTGCAAATATCGGAAAGACTAAGTCGATATAAAGTCCGGGTACAATGTAGCAGCAATGAAAACACTGAGATGAAGTGCAAGCACCTCATATTTTTATTCAAGTAAAGTACTTACAGTAGTTTCCACTCATGCAACAACTCTCCGAGCCAGCACCACTTCAGATAAGGGACGTGAGCTCAACTCAACCAGACAAACGAGGAGAACTGCAAAACGTCTTCAAGACTAAACTCAACAATTCATTTACACTAATGCACAATAGTTGAGAAGCTCAGTGTAACAGAGTGAGCTGACCCTGCCTGGGGGGGGGGGGGGGCTCGGGGGGGCTGGGGGTTGACGAGGGGAGCAGAGCCCAGGAGAAGAGAATCTGGCCGGCTACAGTCTGCCAGGGTCGTAAAAGAGTCGTAAACCAGGGTCAAACCGAGGGGACACCGAGAGGTCTGGGAAAACACCCCCCCCCGATACACTCAGCATCCCTCACTCCCGTCTCCGCTCGCTCGCCCACATTCCTCCTCCTGTGTCTCAGTGTCTCTCTCGACTCATCAGCTCGGTCATCGTCTTCTCCCTCCCTCGGCTCCCAAACTCTCACTGTGCTCATCTGCAACCCCCCACCCCCCCCCCCCCTGCCAGAAGCCATATTAGTGTTTCCTGTGGAGTCATTTAGATTGAATGCTTCCAGGTGGATTGAAGATGTTAATACACAGAATATTCATCATCTGCTATTTCGGCTCCATGAATACGCATTTGTCCTCAAAAAGCTGTTTTAACTACAAAATATATGGAAAATGAATTTAGCTGAAATCCCAAATATTTGCTTGTTCCAGCTTCTTTAAAAAAAAAGGTGTTTTATCACTATAAATTGAAAATATTTCAATTTGTTGGACAAAGCAAGACATGTCAAGATGAATTAGCAGATTCTGAGAAGTTGTGATTATAGTTTTTCCTGTAATTTTTTTACTAGCTGAGAAGTTAATCAGTCCAGACCAGAATAGTTAAATTAATTGATTTGATTATGCAAAGTCAAGTTATTTGGCAACTATCCGATAATCAAATAATCATTTAGCATTTTCTAGGATAAAAATATTTGATGAGAATTTTTTATGATTAATGTGATGAATCAATGACAATAATAATCTATTAAAATGAGTTCCAGTTGTAAATCAGTATAAATTTAGAATTTTCTGATAATTCATTAATCTCTTCACGTCTTTAGGTTTTACAGAGTTGCTTGGACAAAATATGTAAAGTAGGTCAAACTATTGATTCGAAAAGAATTACATAAGAAGAGGAAGAAGGTTAATAAATAATGACAACAGTCCTGAGTTCGAGCCCCAGCTCTGACACCATCTTGACAAATACATCTCAACCAGATCATATCAGCAGTTTCCTTTGGCGAGAAAAACCTGACTGGAGCGACCCCTGACCTCTGGGTTGCCTGGTTCACTCACCCATCATACAAGGTGCCCTCCCTCTCTCCCTAAATCCATCTCAGCGCCCTCACCCTTTCCTCCCTCTCCACTCCTCTTCCCACATGTAGATCCAGAGACTGATAAACGCTGATACTCCATTATCTCCCCGACAGCCCTCTCTCTCCCTCCCTCCAGCATTCCATTCCCCGCTCATCCTCAGTCAGCGTCTTGAGGCCTGCTCTGATTACCCATAATCCACCTTGTCCCCTCTCCGCCCTCCAGATGATGTGTGGGCTGCGATCCGGCTTCGTGTTGACGAATGGTGATTTGACATCACATCAAGATAAGCAGGTAAAAAGATGCCAGTGGAGGTGTAGAGTGCCGGACTCAAACCTGCCTTCCTGTCACGGATAGGTCCTGGATGACACTGCAGGCCTGGAAGAGCTGTTACGTGTGTGTGTGTGTGTGTGTGTGTCTGTATGTGTGTATCGTGTTGGTTTCACTTCATCTGTCTCTCCTGTGACTCTATTCATCCCACACTTACTGTCTGTTTTTCCAGACGTCCTCCTGTGAATATGGATAAATAATCAACTTGGCCGTCTCTGGTTAGGGATTTTTCTCTGCCGGCTCATCCAAGCACGTCTGCAGTTTTTTTTACCGTTGCATTACACAACAACTGCCAATATTACACCCTTCCACTTCTTTAATATACAAATTATGATCCGCCTATAGAAGCTTACGTTTCAAAGATATGAACTCAGAAAAAACATCCAGCTGCACCTTTAATAAAAGAGATTTTAAACAGCCACAAGTGACTTTCCAGCAGAGTAATAAATTAAGTGCAGTTCCGTTATATAAATACCGGTTTGGTATTTTTATGGTTCGTTGCCACATGATAATGTGATAATTAAACTAAACTGTTGGTTTTCACAGGCCGGACATTCATAGAAAATGTCTTGTTATAAATAGTTTCAATCGTCTAATTCACAAGTTTCCTACAAGAAGCTGGTGAATCAAATGAACACACCGGACATTAAAATGCGTCCTTTGACCACTTGTGATCAGATCTCACTTCCCCGCTCTATACGCAAATTTATAATATATATACATATGTCATCATTTGAGTGTAGGCACGAGAGAGCGAGAGAGAGAGAGAATCGTTCATCCAGCCCTAAGCGTTTACGTCTGACACACTGACTGTTCTCTGATCCCTTTGGTCTTCTCTGACAAACCATGAAGTTGGTTTGGTTGGAAACAGTTACTGTACAAATACTGAGGCCCCCTAAAGACAACAAAACTCTGCAGCTCTAACTGAGAACTCATCTAGAGCCTATTTAAGACGAGCACTGGGATCTAGTACATCTACATCTACGCCCACAGTTTCGGGAAAGAGCTGTCACGGCCCTGAAGCTTGAAGAACCCTGTAGCCACGGCAGAGAGGGTCCAGGGTGGGGGTGGTGGGGTTGAGACCACACTTGCTGCAGATGATGGAGCCCCCCCCCCCCCCCCCCCCCCCCAGCTGGCCTTGACCGAGGCGCTGCGTGTCCGGCACCCAGTCGTCCTCTTGCCACCTGCCTGAGGAATGTACCATCTGTGCAGCTGTGTGTGTATGAGGCCGTCTAATTGACCAGCAACAGCTCAGATTGGCTTGTTGGGAACTCCAATTGATTGCCAGCACTGACCCTGGGGGGTGTTACTGAAAGCTCATTAGTCCCCGAGCACTACTGGTCCGTGACCTGGGAGGAGCGAGCCGTGGCCGCCTCAGTGATTCCCCGGCTTCTGATGACAGAAAACACAGGAGGAAGGGAACTGGGAGAGAGACGGACAAGCTGGAAGAAGTATCTGTGGGGTAGCAAGGAGCGGCTGGAGCATGTTCTTCGGCTCCAAGTACAAAGTAAACAAACGGATTTCTTCTTCAACAATATCTAGAACAGTCTGAAGGGCTCAAAAAAGCTAAAGGGTTTTAATCTTTATGAAATACAAAGACCCACAATTGAGAATTGCGTTACAAGACGACAGGAAAGCGAAACCCCGACCAAACCTGCTTCCCCGTGTGCAGGTGCAGCCTGTCGAGCTTTCTTTACACTACATGATTAACACTATAACACTTTAATTAATTGTTATTGTATTTATAGTCGGGGCGAGTTGGATAATTTGCACGTATTCCATTTGTCTTCCACCCTGCACGTGTCACATGACTACTTGTGCTCCGGTGACGACGGAGTGGTCCCACCTGTGGTACAAGCTAAGCTACTTTAATTGGCTCAAGATGGATAATAACCATGATATTGCACACACACCGCCCCCCCTCCAGGCACATGTCGGCCACACTAACTCGCTGACGTCATGCGGGAACAACCGGGCTACTTATTCCCATATTTCTTGCCTCGGGGCCCAACTGCCTCATTACCGCTGATAAAACACAGACTAAATGCTCAAGTGCACTGGTCAAGAACAGGAGCCGGTCATTTAACAGATAATGATTCAACTCGTAAAAAGATTCGTCCAAACTTCTAGACTCCATCTCCGGTGCAGATTCTTTTGGCTCGTGCACCGAGGCCTCATGGATTTCAACGAGTGTGTCGGACTTTCCGTGCGCGGCAATTACCGCATGAAAGCGGCGCCGCATAAATCTGAAACCCTCCCGTGTCTCAACCTGCTCTTTCAGTTCCTGAGATGATAGTTTGACTAATGTGCATCGTAAAGGAGCCGACGTTTTGCATCTGTGCTAAACGGCGCTCGGCTAAATGGCAACGGGTGTGAATGAGACAACCGCTGAGGAATGTGGGTCACGCATGGTGCAAGTCAGCATGTGCACACACACACACACACACACACACACATACACACACACACACACACACACGCAAGTACACTAAACACGCTCTCCACCAACCCACAATCTCAACACACAAGTGCCGTTGACCACTTGATAGCTGCATGTGTGTGTGTGTGTGTGTGTTGGTGTTTGGCCTGGTTTCATACAGGGAACTCTTTTCCCAGCCAGACACTTTTCAGCACCTCCAGTCTGACACGCTAACTAGACACTCGCACTTTTTACAGTGTGCGCCAGCGGCCAGTTGTCGAGGAGGCCCGGGCCGCTGCCGCATTTAGCCTCATTAATGACAGCTGTCACGCTCACACACAGGACTGGGGGGGGGAGCCGGGAGTCGACGGAGGATACCCAAACCGGAGGGAGGATAAATGATGAGTTGATAAATGGATGGTCGTCAAGCTTCTGGCTTTGTACAGTTCTCAGGGCTGGTGAAGGGATTAGACGAGAACAACCAGGAGGAATCCAACTGATCTGTCATCTGCCAACATTTTACATATCAACCCTATCCTGTAAAGGGGGGGGGGGGGGTGGACGGCTGCTTCTCCTGCCCTTGACCTATTTCTATTTCTAAATCTCGATTTTTCTACAAAAAGATCTAATGTAAAAACGTCGCACTCGGGGGATTCGTGCCAGGAAAGAGTCAAGAGGAATTCCCGTGGAAAACAAGTGGATACGTTAAAGAGCTAATTGCCTTTGGGCATGTCGGTTTTCCTCGGGGTCGGAAGGTAGCGGACGCAGGGAAGCAGCCGTGCGGCGTGGAGAGGGACGTCGGGCATGAATGAAGACTTTGTGGAGCGTCGGGTCGGTAATGACATGCAAACACAAGGTCCTGGCCACAAAATGAGTAGACAAATATCCTGCGTTTGCCTGGCCGCTACTTTAGCTGTCTGTCAATGCGGGTTTGTCGCGTTCCTTGCATCCATCACAGGAAGTGTCAGCACGCGGGTCAGCGGCTAGTTGACGTGAGGAATGTTTGGACGTGACACATTTGAAAGGAAGGTGGAAAACAGGACTTTAACATGTTCTCTTCTTTAACCTGAACTTCAGTGATTGACTGGAACACGGATTCAAGCACGTCAAGGTTTCAGTTTTCACTTTTTGATCTCCCTCTGAGCATATTACATCACCACCGTACCACTTCTGCTTTTTTTATATCTCAATTTCTTCCGTCTGTCAAGGCTTCTGCGGCACACTGACGATTTAAGCCGGCTTTTAAAAGACACTTTCGCTGACAGACAGCGGTTGTCTTTACAGGCCTTCTGTTGGACATCGAACAGGCTTGTGACCGGGGGGAGTCAGGAGACCGGATGACAGACCACAAACACCAGGACGACACACAGCCGCTCATCCGATGGCCTGCAGGCTTCCCCTGAACATCTGTGTTGTTCTGGGCGACTCCGAGCCACTTCCTTCAAAAACAGATATGGAATCTATTAAGCCCTTTGGAGCTTGTATCTGGGGACTTTTGTTATTTTCCACTGCACCAATGAATACACAAACCTGATTTAAAAATTATAATGAGAGGAACTGGTTCTAGAAGCTTTCGCCACAGGCCTTTAAAAAAAAAGATTATTGGGGAACTGGAAAATTGAGAGGATGGGAGAATGGGTGGATTGTGAGGGTAAAGTGGAATCCGGTAAACAAGGATTTGCAGATTCATAAGAGTTGTGAGAGAGAAGTGAGAGGACATAGTCAACACTGATTGAAGCTCTTGAATCTTGACGTCTTTCCAGGTTGACATCTTCGTCTACGTCTTCTTCATACAACACCTCTTTTTCCTCCTCAGATCTTTTTATTTACATAGCCTCACTCGGATATTTCACTAAGGGGTCGACAGAAAGTGTTTGGAGCAACTGACTCGGACATTTGCTGCTCTCACATACAACCCCACTGGAAAGTCTAACAAGATTAATACATCCCAGAAACTGATTATATTGGAATCAGTTTCCCTAATCTGAATTATTCATCTCTTTCTAAAAAAAAAATGCACTAAAAATTTAGTATTTTATTAAATTTATATTAGAAGCCCCTATTTTTACCCGATCTTTTGAAGCAATTCTTGCAAAATGAGCGAGTGTCTGATCTATAAGAGAGAGAGAATGAGCGGTTCTATCAACATGTGGTCTCTGCTGCTGAGTCGCAGCCAGCTTCTCACCGGACTGAAACGGGCTTTATCCTTTAATATGAGGGCTGTTAAAAATGTCCCAGCCTGCAACCAAGAGGAGACACTTAGTCTCTTGCCTTCGATCCAGAAGCCGGAGAGCATATTTCTGTGCTTGTCATGGGAGAGAGGGGACCTGAAGCAGCAAGGCCTGTGGCCAAGAGCGGCTCCCACAGCCATGGTTTTATAAAGATTTAATAAAATAATTCATCTCTACGAGCGTTTAAAGGAAAGGACTCATAAGAGCAGAGGGTCTACTGAGCCACTTACTGGGAAATATATTAAATGTGGCCCAATATACGCAGACAGACAACTAATGCTCGACTGATATGGATTTTCAGGTACTTCTGATACAGATATATCACCAGTTTAACTATAAACTTTACTTTCAATAAATATAGATAATTACACAAACAGAACAGAACATATAGAACTTAATATCGGCCGATCGATAAATCAGTTGGACTCTAGTTATAACAAACAACATCCTTCTAATGATGCTTCTCCAAATATCCTGAGGCTTAGTTTACTGACATCCTGTGATCTGCTCGGTGGATAAGAATTAAATATATAAAATATAAGTGACACTTTTCTTATCTCATCTCCTTTGGCACAATCTACACCTGGAAGAATAGAAGCAGACTGGCTTCTGTTTATTAGTATCTCTTCAATTGTGATTTTTATACATTTAATGATAACTACTTATAAAAAATAATTGATAAATGGTTTTATCAAGATCGATCCCATCGATGAGGAACACTAAACGCCCCCTTAACATTAAAACAGACAAATTGAAATGTATAATGTTCCTGTTTCCTTTTTGAATCTGGTAATTTGTGCTCTGCTGTTGTGTTGCTGTTGTGTTGCTGTAGTTCCCACAGGTCGGGGCGGTCTCTCCCGGCTCTCATGTCAGTCTGGTATTAGAGGCTCGTTCCCCAGCGCTCGTCCTGCTCTCCTCTCATTAACGTCCCATCGATCAAACGTCCCGCTGTCATCCAGCGGTCTCACCCTGTCATTTAGCTGCAGGATGACAGCATGCAGTGTGTGCTGCAGAGCGGCTACACACACTCACACACACACACACACTCACTACTTCTCCCTTTTGCCTGAAAAGTAAAAGTGCACTTTTGGACTGAGGTTGTGTCTTTCTTTCTATCTATGTGGAATCTGTGTGTGTGTGTGTGGTTTTTTTCGAAAAACATACTTTCACTTCCATTAAATGCAACGATAATCTCATCGCTGGGGGCAGTTCTAAACCAGAGGGAGGAAGAAAAAACACACACACAGTTTAAAAACAACTTTCTTTGGACGCCCAGTAAAAAGCACATCAGCTCACAGAGAATGTGAACCATTTGAAGTGGCTTGTAAACGTGGTCACGTGTGGTTTTATGTGAGTGAGGCTGCTTTCTCCTCCTCAGGCTTTGTTCAAGTTGAAGGTGCTCTCTCTCTCTTCATGCAGAACTGATTTCAAATCCAGCTTCTGACCTGTATCACATTCCTTGTCATTCAACCCCCACTCCGGCTGCACTCAATCTGATGAGACAACAATAAAAACACACACTTCTCCTCTGACTAACATCCAGCAGCAGGTCTCCCTCACCTCACACGGAGCCCAGACTTCTGTGGGAATCTGTGTTTGCATCTGTGACCGAGTCGAGACTCGAGGTAAAACAGATTATTGTGACGGTAAATTAATGCCGCTCTTATTTTGAGAAGAGAGAGAATGAATCGGTCTGTGCGGGAGACCTGAGTATCGCTCTGTGATCGAGACAGGACCGGGGGAACATGGGAAATCTCACACACACTCACAGACACACACACACAAGGTCGGGCCTATCTCTCTCTCTCTCTCTCTCTCTCCTGCTCTCACACAAACATACAAGGGCACAATGCACCTGGTCTCTCTCTCGCCCCATGGTCGCAGTGACACACTACAGGTCTCAGGCTGCCGAGTCCAACAAAAACAGCAGTGTGTGTGTGTGTGTGTGTGTGTGTGTGTGTGTGTGTGTGTGTGTGTGTGTGTGTGTGTGTGTAGCTGTACACTGCACTGTGTAAGGCATGCACAGCAATGTCAATAAACTGTGAGACGATGTGAAACCAAACAGAGAGAGCTTAGATAGAATCTGGAGTTTGGCGAGTCCTCCACCTTCAGAGAAACGTCTCGGAGTCAGGACCCGGGGGGGGGGGGGCTTCTTCTAAGTGACCAGGCTGACGCCAAAACACCCGTTATTACATTTTATGGCTACGGAGGCGCTGTAACGCGACATCATTTACACTCCGACGCCAGGACGGTATGAAGAAGCCGTGGAAGACGTTGTGTGTTTGTTTATGAAAACACACACACACACTGTACTTCTGTGTGTGTTTGGCTTGAGGCGTATCTCTCTCCCGCAGTCGCTCGCCCCAAACACATAAATCAAAGTTCGCCCACTTTCACGTTCCTGCTAAAACCAACAGATTGTGAGAGAGAAAAACCAAACTTTACAGAAGGTTAAACTTGATTTGGTCTTTATTTACTTAGGGTTATGAAAAAATAAATAAGAAACATCTAGCAAAGGGCATCAATATATATATAGAGTATATATCCAGTACATATCTAAATCCAAGTTTTACCCGTTAATCCAAGTCTCGATCCTTCTATAGACTCCATGCACTTATAAAGTCTTTCAACTCAAAATTATTTTAGATTACCTATTAGGGCCATTTTATCATATTTATCCTCTCAATTAAAACTTCAAATCCATGATCAAAGTCCGACTGATATGGATTTTGGTGCCAGATGCCAATAACATAAGGGAGTAAAAACATTCTGGTACTGATATTTGTTCTGGTTTATTCATTTCTTTTAATTGCCGATGTTTTAAGGAGGATGTTATCAAACCCTCATGACAAAGAAATCTAATTGAGGCTTTATATGATACAGATTTGTTATTAACTGCATGATAAATAATGTGAAACGTTTTCTTATTAGCGAATACCAGCAAACGAACGTCTATAACGACGTGACCGTGAAAGTCTCACATCGGCCACACAATAAAACGATCGGACATTCCTGCAGCCGCGTGTAACCACGGTACCAACACTTCCAGCACAAGGCCAAACAGACACACACACACACACACACACACACAGAGGACTGGATCTATAACCTTGAAGGAGACGCACTCGCCTGCACTTCAGGTGAGGATAAACGAGTGCAGCATGTTGAAACGCTGCTTAAAAGTTAATCAATTCCAAATCTCTGAGCGAGTTCCCGAAAGGGTAAAAGGTATTTCCACACAGAGAGAAGGAGCAGAGAGATGAACGGCCGGGACTCAAGTCACAACATCCAGTCAACGTGAATTATTTCTTTCCGATGGTAAAAAAGAAGAAGAAAGAGATTTAAAGTAAAAAAGCTTTTGTCACTTCTTCTCACATTTGATTTCTGCAGGTTCAAACACTCGTGTGACGCCTCTGCAATTGAAAACAGCGGCAGATTTGGAATCACTTCACGGACTCGTGTTGAAAAATCTGTTCTTTTTTTTATGCTTTATGCTTTTGCTGCTGAAGCCAAGCCCCCCTGCCTCTTCCTCCCCCCTCCTCCCCCCGCCCGTCATGGTTTCAGTTAGACAGAAATGCCTGCATTTGATTAGGGCTTGGATGTCAATAATGCCTGTTTCTCTGAAAAACACCCTCAAAGGGCCGTGGAACAAAGACAAAGAGGAGGGCCAGTGGGTGAGAGAGGAGGGGGGGGGGCATAATAAGGTATTTTGACTTGACGTCCAAATGTTGCGTCTGCTTGCGCCTCAGCAGGAAGTGACAGCTCCACTTGAACTGGGAAGACACAAATCTCTGATGTCCATGGAAACAGGAGACGGAGGAAATAGAGCAGAGCAGAAAAAAGATAGAGGGAGTGGAGGAGAGGGGGGGGGTATCAGTGACGGATGTGTACATGAACCATTTCATCTCATAGATTGAAAGCAACAGGCTGCATGGACGCAGGAGGAAATTGTATTTTTCTTGGAAGACAGTCGTGGTCGACTCGGCGCATTTCTTCATATGGACTGACTGAACGTATAAGAAAGAAGAAAACTGTTGGCATCCGCTCTGTTATGGAGACATTAAAAGGACATAGATCAGTGGCTAGAGGGCATTAGTATTATTATTACAATTGTTTAAGAGTAATTTAAAACAATTGTTTGCTGATGATTTAATTTAATTACTCACTCAGACAAGGAGGTTATGTTTTCACCCCTGTGTGTTGGCTGGTTTGTAAACAAGATGACATACAAAATAGAAATCAGGATCTTGTGAATTTAAAAGTGGTTTCATGCTGTTGGGTGTTGATGGAGTTTTGGTATTCTACTTTCATTCTCAAAGATCAATCATTTAGTGGTTTCAGATTTGACTGTGTAGGATCTTTTTACATCTTATGAAAGAAAACAGTATATATTTGGATTTTTGACTGCTTGAACAGACCCATATAAGAACAAATTTGGATAAATCGATAATATAGATGTTTATCATCTGAATCCCATTCAACACCACCAGTCATAAAAGTCAAACCTTCTGATTCCCATCACACACACACACACACACACACATGCACTTTTACCACACAATGATTCTTTGTCAAACTCAGACACTTGGATTAATTCTGCTGTTGCTCTGCACTGATGCGACTCGCCAATCAGAGATTCAATAGAAATTTAGTGATGGTTGAACGCGTTGAAGCCGAAATACACTGAAGAACCGAACGTCACATGTCTGCGTGCAGGGGCAAGTCTGCAGGTATGAGTCGCATAAATCAGCTGATATAGAATACAGTGTTTATACGGGAGAGTAGGTCTGAGTGTACGATGTTGTAGGTTGTGAGTGAGTGTGAGTGTGTGTGTGTGTGTTCCTGCCAAAAGAGAAAATCCCTTGTGTGTTCCTGTACGAGGAGCTGAGGCCGAGTGTGTGTTTATTTGAAGACAATGGGTGGTCCTTTTTGTTTCATTCAAGCTCGATGAGAAATAACTTCTCTCAGAACCTTTTGTTCCCAAAAGTTAAAACAGGGCGACGCTGCAGCCATCAAACTGCCAATGGAGGATTATGTTAAGAGCTTTTTAATGTCACTGATTCTCTTCCAAGACGTCTACATATGACCATGTGGTTCTGTGGATCGGTGAATAACCTCCTCAGGGTCGGGGATAAAACGACAAAGTAAACACACAACAGGAAGGAGTTGAACCTCTGCTTCAGATTCAGCGCACGTCACGAAAGGCGTTCACCTCCGAACCAAACATACAGAACTGAGGCTGGTTTGGATTTTTATATTTTTCATTCTACTCCAACAAAACCTGCCAAACAACGGCCATGTCGCCGATCCACATCTCAGCACCACGCTTCATCACAGTCACTGTTGATTCAACTGATAGGACGTGGGCTGTAGCGGCATGGCTCGCTGCATTGTGGGTACTTCACAGGCTAATCCGCCATGCTGGTGGAACAACAATGAGTCCAGTACCAGACACACAAGGTCATTCAGGGCTTTAATAGACAAACACTTTTTTTTTTGTGATTCTTTTCTGCTCCTCAGATACAATAACGTGTGAGAGGCAGAAGAAAAGACAGATAAAGGACAAGAAAAAAAGGAATAAATCAGGAACTGTTACTAGCTGTGAGAAAAGGGGATAAATCCAAACTAGAATGGCCGAGGCCCAACGGTCCCACTGGTGAAACCACATTTAAATTCACTAGATCCAGATTTTTTATTTGGATCTGCTGCCAATCGCACACAGAAAACTTCAGTCCCTTAAACCTGCTCAATGTTTTTCATCAAGATTCATGAATTATTCTGGGAGAAATCAACGGACATGTGGCAAAAACGCCCCACATCTCAATGTTAAAGAAATTATATACAGGATCAAAATTCAATGGTTTCTGTCCTGACCCATAACTCATCCGACGATAGTTACATTCTGTCGTTTCACACATTAAAGTGGGACATACGGAAAACATATGTGACCTGACAGTGATATGAAAACGAAGTCTGAAAACTAACAAACTGTATTACGGGATCAAATGCATCAAACTTCCTCAAAGTCACACAGAAATGATTCTGTTTCACCGCACTGACGGAAACACACAACCTTTAATGCAGATACAGTACACATAGGCACAGACACACAGACACACAGACACACAGACACACAGACACACAGACACACACACACACACACAAAATGGCGGGAGGGGTCAGGCTGTAACACCCAGTGTCTCCACCAATAACATACCAAATCCATCAAGGTGCCCCGGGTTCCAGAGCAGAAGGCTGCAACTGCTGGAGGCTTTAATAAACAGCACCAGGGCAAATGAAGGATTTGTGGATTACGCCACGTATTGTGTGAAGGTCTGATCCGTGATTATCATACATAATCCCATTAATGTCACATACACTCTTAGATGTAGGTATTTACTGCCTTTCTGATGTATAAACGTCTTTAAAATGGGGTGGAAAAAACTAATAAAGATCTTATCTTGAAAGAAAGAACATTCAGAAAGTTACACCGGGATGATTTAGTGTGTGTAATAATTGGTCTACATGGACATGCAAAGAAATACAGTGAAACAAAGACTTAAGGGTGGAGCAAACAGATAAAAGTAGTGAAATACAAGATAAAACATGACAGACAGTTATCTGCCAATATTTTGGATTTATTAAGTGTGTGATTTCTCCTAAAAACACCACAAACTTTGCACATACATCACAGCAGCAGGCGAAAAGTTCACGAGCTGCTCACAGGCAGGGAAATCTCTCCCCGTGTTTACATGACCCACAAATCAATTAAAAAGAAAATAGCTCTGGTGTAATTAAAAACAAATGAGATTACTAAAAGTCGGTTCACTTCCTGGAATGTGGTCGAGCTCGGCCGGGTCAGGCCGCTGGACACAGAGCTGCAGTTTGATGAAGGGATTCTTGTTCTCTCAGTTTTTGTGGCGAGTGAAATATAAAAATTAGAAGAAAAGAAGTGAAGCAGGAACCAGTAGGTAATAATGAGACAGATTTGGGGAGAGGGAGATAGAAGGAGAAAGAGAAGCCTTCGATTTACCTGTCGGTTTTAATAACTCATCTCACAAGACACACGCCTTTATACGAAACGCCTCCAGGGGCAGATGTGAGACGATAAGGATTCTGCCTCGATGGTTCTTCAGCCTGTTGCCTTCCGGATATACTGCATCTTTAAAAATGCTGAATTTGTTCTACACTCGATTTCTATCATGATCTAGTGGATTTAAATGTGGTTCTATAAGAGCTGAAGGCTTTTTTCAGCCATATGGTGACAAATAGAGCTCGAAACCTGTGACTAGCACCAACGAGTGGCTGAGAAACATAATGTGGTCTTAACAATACAAGGTTTCATTTAATTGAAGGGACTGTAGTGCAATTCTGGACGTGTCTTACTGTTTACACCGGCACACGCTTTCCCGTACATCTTCAACAGAAACGTAGTAGTATGGATGAGGCCCATGTGTGGACAGACCCCAGTGAGCATGCACACACACAGACACACACACACACACACGGACACACACAGACACACACAGGCTATCTTTCTCCTGGGAGCTGATCAGCCCACTGTCCGTCAACAGTCTCCCATTCACGCTGAACCGACTGCTGTGAACAAACACGTAAAAACATGCAAGAGCTGGATTCCTGCGCCTGAGCACAAATACACACAGATGTGGACACACCACAAAAACCCTCCTCACTCTCCAACACACTCACACACACTCACACTGACACACACACACACTCAGGCACAGCAGCGTCTGACCTGTCCGCCTGTCAGCACACCAAAAGGCCCTTTGTCCCTTGATGACCCTCGTCCAGCCTCCTCTACAGGAGGCTGTCTCCCTAACAAGCCGTGCCTGTGGCAGGAGCTCGGAGCTGGGGGGGGCACGGAGGAGAACAATGCCCCCTCTCCTGCAGGAGGACACATTCACACAGGGACCTCTAATGAAAACCTTGGCTCACCGGCTTTTCCCAATCTCTACCAGCCCTCCCTCCTTCCTCCTCGTCCTCCCGATATTACATTTCCTGCTGTTGTGATTTGTGCTCCATCGAAGAGTTCATTCATTCCTGCAAACACACCCAGAGCTGCACTTTACGCTCAAAGAGAGAAAGCATAGCAAGACGACGGAGATGACAAACTGCCATTTCTTTTCAAATCCTCCGTGGCAATAACCAACGATACGCTCTCTCTCTCTCTCCCTTATTGAGATCAAGACCTGCCTGAAGCCGAGAGAGGGCTTTAGATCATCGGGCCTTCTGGGTTTTGAGGGAGACAAATGTCCTGAGCCAGAAAAAGCTGGAAAAAAATAGAAAAAGGTATAAAGGAAGACAGAAATCAAAGAAGACAAGCAGAAACGAGAACGAGGAAAAGCAGAGACAGTGGGGATGAAGAGATTCTGACCTCTGTTTTGTGTGAGGAGTGAAAAGCGGCGCGATCATCACAAAAAACACCCGTCTTCGGTTTCCATCCACGGTGGAAATGCGTCTGGACCAGTCACCACAACAAACACTCCACTGTCTATGAATCACATTTCTCAGTTCATCCCTTGTAACTTCTCTTCTGCGGTCGAAAGAGATAAATCCGCAGATAGTTCGTCTTTTTTTCCATGGAAACACACAATATGTATTTCACAACAGAAGACACAGTTAAAAGTCGTCCAAAAAGATGCAGACAGTTTATATTAATAGGCAGCTAATGTCATAACAGTTAAAATATAACACAAACATAATTTCAGGGCGCAACATTACTGGCTTCCTCCTCTAAGAGTCTAAAATCGTGTTAATGGCAAACAGCTACATGTTCAATGTCACTTTCCCTTAAATGGACTTTATCCATCTTCCATTTAAAAACGATTTTTGGATCTTTTGTAGTTTTTTTTTTAAAGCTAATACGAACTCGCTTTTGTCCTGAAGCCTTGTGTCAGTGACGGAGGCCTTCATGTTTAATGTCTCTGTCAACACTTAAAAAGAACGGGGCGGTGTTATGAAAAACGAGCCCGAGCCGAGAGCGGAGGGAGGTGATTTCCCCCGAGCCGCTTGTAATTGCTTCAAGCTTGGACCAGACAGGACCAAACCAGGAGGCCTGGCGCAGGAAGTCGGGTCAGGAAACGGTTTGGATTCAGCCGGTGAGGCAACTTCTCCTGGAATGACATCGCCTTCTTTTATGGTATCTGTACGATTTGAGCTCGCCGGGATTTGATGCTTTTATTTCAGAGTAAACAAGCACGGACAATAGAGAGAGAGTAATATTTATTTGTTTTGGTCTCAGGAGATCTTCTATTCACCACATCACCTTTTAAACAAAACAATTTTTTTGGCCTGTCATTTGTTTCCCAGGTCATTTTAAGTCGAGGTCTGTGTTCCCTGAGCTCCCAGTGGTCTGGTTCCTATCGGGGGGGGGGGTCAATCTGACGCTGCAGCGCTCCGACATTCATACGGAGGCTTTGAAGATCTGCTTCGAATCACAGGGCTCAGACTCTCTCTGTCTCCTCTCATGCTCGGATTGGAAACATAACTGCTCACGCACGCTCACTAACCTGGCGTAAAAAAATCAGAAAAAGAAATACAAAACATGCCGGGGTTCCCAGAGAGGGAATAGATAGATCTGTCCAGGGGCATGTTCAGGGGCATCTGCCAAATTTGTACTATCTGATTCTCTCCGTCTGACATGGTTTACATTCCTGCCTCCAGTTAGTAAAGACAACTGGGTGTGATGGGTGTTTGTTTCCATGCATAATGCCCCTTGAGGGTGAATGTGGAATCACACAATCCCCTCAGGCCCGAAAAGACCCGAGTGAGCGCTGGGACACGCAGACTGAGGAACGCTGATCTACAGGACTTCACCTCTCAGACTGTACAGATGTCTCATTAACTCCAGACGCCTCCGTAAGTGAACAGAGAGCAGTCGGACCACCAGCGGAAAAGAGAGAGAACACCCCGGAGCCATAGAGAGAAAGCAGGTGAAAGTTAGAGCGAAGGGAGTGAATAGGAAGAGGGTTGTTTTTTTTTGTGTTCCTTTCTCAAGCAACCCCTTTTCCATTTCTGCCCCAAAACCCTGAGACCTTCCTTCTTCCATCTTTTCATCGCCTCCCTCTGTCCCCTCGCCTTCCACATTTCTCTTTTCTTCCCGCTAGGATTAGCCCAGCAGGACGCCGGCATTCCTTCTCCACTGGTCGTCTTTGTCTGGACATTCCCACTCCTCCCAGTGTCCTCTGCAGCACCGCGTCCCACCAAGGAAACCAAACGGCCCATCCACTGGCAACAGGTTTTCTCCTCGTGTGACACATTTTTTTTATCTGTGATATAAACCAATGATAAAGATCACGTATGGATCTAAACTACCAATATTTAGACATGGCCGCGCCCACAGAGCTGCAGACCTGCTCCATTCAGACACATGGTCGGGGGGGTGTCCTTTGATCTGGAGTCAGTTCTGCTCTCCCGACGACCTGTTGTGAGGTTTTGTGTGGACGTAAGATAACTGATACACAACCACAGATGGAGCAGAGCAGAGCAGTCATGTGCTAATACCATTACTCTCAATTTGGTGTTTGTGTTAAACTGGGAATCTCAGTTTAGGCCACGTGTTCCTTTCTCTTGCAACTTACTATGATGCAAAAACCATCGTCATTTAGTTAAATCTGATAAGTAAAAGCAAAGTTAGACCTGTTTTAGAGATCCAGTAAGATGCTGTGTGCATGTCTGAACAAAAGGCAATCAGAGTATTTAAATCTAAACTCGGTAGAACTCATACAAATGCACCACATGTTTTAAATTCAATTCCAGCATTGAATTGCAGACACACGTAGATAAAAGTCTCCTAAATAAGACACATTTTTAATCGAGATCCATCAATTATTACCAGAGAAAATTGTGAAAATGTCCAAAACGCCCTATTTCACCATGTGAGAGAATGAGATTAATATCTCTTCCCTTGGTCCCAAATGGAATTAGTTCTTTCTTGGTCACTGTCCCATAATTCTACTTAATTTCGTGGAGTACTTTTTGCGAAGTCCTGCTGACTAACAAACAAAACAGACAAAGTGTCTAGGGGTCAAATCTCAGAGGTTTTCCTGACCTTTCTGACCTCCCTCCTTTGACCTCAGAACTCGCCACTGATAAGCTTCAAAAAAACCGTCTGTCCAGACAAGTGCCAGAAGATATTACAGAAGAATCTAGCCGCAAATCTAATTATCCGATGTTTTCTTTCGTCTCGTGGAAAAAAGGGCCCGTCTGATTCAGCCAATCAAAAGTCTTTTTGAAGTGGGACAGAGACGGATTAGAGGCCGAGGACCTTGTTTATCAGGGTCATCTGTTTGTCCCGTGTACAGTGGGCTGATGTTCTCCAGAAGGCTTCTGTACCATCAAGCTACTGGAACCATTAGCTGCTTCTCCCTCGAGTCATGGTCTGAATATCAGCTGTTGGAACACCTTAGTAAAGACAGTGTTTTGGGGGCTGGTGCAGATGCTAATACTAAGAAGTACAGACGTATAACAATACTGATATAGGGGATTATAGTCATATTTAAAAAGATGATTCCAAAGATGTTTTTCTCAAACCTTTATGAAAAAGATATGTGATTGAGGCTTAATTATAAACTTTAACATAAACTATGAATAAAAAGAAAACATATCTATATAGCAAATAATTAGAATTTGAACAAAGAAAGAAAAATAAGAGTTTTCAAATTGGCAAATACTGATTATGAGGCTGGCTCCAATTTCTGGATTCCCACTCACACACCATGTGTCTGTACAACACATATCATGAAACAAGTAGATACTAACAGCTCCAAAAGGTTTAGACTAGCAAGGATTTACAGCAGTGAGGGGGGGGGATAGGGAGGCCACATGTAGCCGGTCTCAAGCAAGAAGCTGCATCATTGCAACATTACAGCTGTCAGCAGTGATATACCAAGCTCAGGATACAGTTACATTCTGCATCCAAACACGTGTGTCGCCCAGGAGAGCCGGGGAGACACTGGGATTTAGTTTAATATTCTAATTGAGGCTGAAATCTGCGGATTCACGCTACTTGACCTCGGCACGTATAACTGACATAAAGAGGACAACAGGGAGATGGAGGGAGAAGACAAACTGCAGTGTGGGGGGATGTGATGAAACTAAAAAAGTAAAAGACAGACGCGCTGCAGCAGCAGAAATGGGAATGTTGAGAGGAGGCTGAAGACAAAAGGGAACCTGAGAACAAGCAGAGATGTGGAGGAGACGGATGATTGATGGAGTGTAACCCCCAGAACCGAGCGGTCGGGCCTTGGGCTTTGACCTATTGCTGTTTAATCCTTTCACCTGGCCTTGACATCTGTGCACACACACACTCACACACTCACACACACATGGGAAACACACACAGATCTATCCTGCAGACCGAGATCGGTATTTGTGCGTTGGTGGGGGGGATGGTTCTTCAAAATAAAGGTGCACTACTTAGCTCTTTGTGTTGACACGTAGTTAATAGTTTTATTTTCACGACTGATTCTTCTGAGGGGATTTACTTCGTAATCTCCCTGGTGATTTGGTGTGTGTGTGTGTGTGTGTGTCTGTGTGTGTGTGTGTGTGTGTGTGTGTGTGTCCTAATTAAACAGACAGAATTGTTCATATACTGCCTTGGTTCCAAGAGGTCCTAGTGTGTTTGTGTGTGTGTGTGTATGTGTGTGTGTGTGTGTGTGTGTGTGTGTGTGTGTGTGTGTGTGTGTGTGTCTTTATTACACAGACAGAATTGTTCATATACTGCCTAGGTTCCAATAGGTCCTAATGTGTGTGTGTGTGTGTGTGTGTGTGTCTTAATTACACATGCAGAATTGTTCATATACTGCCCAGGTTCCAAGAGGTCCTAGTGTGTGTGTGTGTGTGTGTGTGTGTGTGTGTGTGTGTGTCTTAATTACACAGACAGAATTGTTCATATACTGCCTAGGTTCCAAGAGGTCCTAGTGTGAGTGTGTGTGTGTGTGTGTGTGTGTGTGTGTGTGTGTGTGTGTGTGTGTGTGTGTGTGTGTGTGTCTGCACTGCTCTCAGGCTTAGTTTACACAAGAAGGTCATTTTAATCAGGTGAATACCAGGCCGACCTAATCTGCAGGTATTTGCCTGAGCATAAACAGAGGATATCCCCGCGCTCAGCCGGGATCACATACCTGGAGTCAGGGAGAAGTCATTCCTGTAACTGACCGGGGCGATCCAATAACCTCCTGCCCCCCCCCGCTCGCCGTCTCTCCCTCCAACGAATCTCACAACCACCTCGGTTCTCTCGCTCTTTCACTCCCGTCTTAACTCGTCTTCATCGCTAAAACATCCTTTACCTGCTCTCTGCGTATAACCACGTCCATATGTCTCCACGTAATAACCGTCTCTCTCTCTCTATTACTCTGGAAAGCACGTCAGTGAACCCATCTCTGCTCGTCCCGAGAGACTCTTTGTGTTTAGCCGCGCGTTCTCGTAGACGACCAGCTGCAGGAACGTTTAATTCTTCACATACTTGTGTACAATATCACTGGAGTGTTCCACTAGAGGGCGACCAAAGAAGGGGTTAGAACTATAGAACTTCCACATTTGTATTCTGTATATAAAAAACATGGTGAAACTGAAGATCACATACTGCCCCCTAGTGTTCATGTGTGTACCGCAGACACGTAGCGGTTATTTCTGAGGACCTGCACAGCCGACGCACCAAACAGACGCATGCGTATAAGCGTAGATTAAAAACAAGTATATCTCCAGGCCTGGTTTTCTGGGAAACAGGTACAGGTGGAATAGAGCGGTGGGGAATCAACACTATAGTTAATTGACTACACGTACAATTGTTTATGAATAAATTAATTTATATTGTCAATTTTCCATTTAACAGTCAAAATAAACCCTGACATCTGGTCTGGTGTCTTGAGCTTCCAGGGGAATGAAGTGGATTTAGTTATTTTTTAGATATAACCTCAGTCGCTCTTCTTCAGCTATTAACCAAAAATAACGATGTTAAGTTTTTACTTGCTCGGCTAAAATCAAAAGCAATAACTTAACTTCAACTAACGAAAAAAGTTTGACAATAGTTCTTCAATAACCTTCAGGACACCGGAGGAATGAAGCAGAACTATGAATGAAATATTGTTGGACGTCACTAAAACATACAGAGATTTGTAAATTCAGCCCCCCTCCCCCTCCCCCCCTCTCTTCTAACTACTGTTGTCTGGCACGTTGCCTCTCTTCCTGTTTCTGATAACGCAGATAAGGTCCGGCTCATTATCACAAGCGGACGCTAGCTGAGGCAGCGGCTCGGTCACAGAGTGGCGACCCTGTTATCACTGTGTTATTTGAGTTCAGATAGAACGACGCTTACACTCGAGTGTGTGCGTCTCTGCACAAGAGAGAGAGCGGCCAAGTGAAATAGATTCAATCTGCAGAAGCTTTAACTCCAACACAAAAATGTGTTCAAATCAAATGATTGTTATTATAGTAGAGATGTTAAGAGTCGCTGGAATTCATCATAGAGACAATGATGACTGTGGTGACGTTTTCTTTGTGGTGAAGATTCTGGGAAAAGAATTTCACAGTAATCAACATCAGATTATCTGTTACTAATGAGATCTAACCACTGGAATCATCTTCAGAAATGTCGGCACAATGAAATCAACACAATGTGTGCGGACGGGAGACGGTGGAGGCCGAGCCGAGGGAATCTCTGCATTCTGTTCCTTTGTCTCTAATCAGGACCAGTGCGGTGAATTGTTGTGGTTGGTTCTATTTTTGGTTTCGGCCTCTTATCCAGTCGTGGTTATCAGTGCTGCTCTCTTCTCTCTCAAGACGACTGGAGCCGGGTCGCTGAGGAGTCGCTCATTGACTGGACCAGACTGCGTCACTAAGTGTGTGTGTGTGTGTGTGTGTGTGTGTGTGTGTGTGTGTGTGTGTGTATATCACAGTAACACAATGCTGTGTTTCCCACAGAAAGAGATTCTATTTGTGGCAGTTTTATCTGCCGATAGCTGAAGTGGGTCGAAATATACCTTAGTGGTCTATAACATACCTGGGCAGGCGGCCTAAAACAAAAAAAGGGAGATCAAGCCAAAGTAGCTGGAAATAGAAATCAGGTCGTATTGAAAGACGTCATCTGATGACAGAGTGAGAGACTATAAAGATGCTTTCAGACAAAGTTAGGATATACACATCTTGCCTGTAATTGTGAACACATCTGACACCGAGGTCACGTCTGGACAGAGCGGACAGGACTCTGCGGAAAATGAGCAAGGGAAGGAATACCAGAAGAGTGTGTGTGTGAGTGTGTGTGTGTATGTGTGTGTGTGTGTGATGATAAGTGGTGATTCAGACCAAAAAACAGCCGCATGTCTTTCCTTCCAGATGTTCCAGTGGAGCTGGCTGCTGTGTGCGGAGCCGCTTCTTCATGACACAACAAGAAAAGAAGAACCAGTCACTGTGGGACTAGAACCAACAGCATCTAATAGACTAAACCATCAATCTCTCTGCCAATACACACACACCCACACGCACACACAGACACACACACTTTGTGTTTGGGCAGAGCAGCAGACACACCGTTGTCAGTCATTCGCCCTCCACACAATAGAGGCTCTGTGAATCACACAGAGAGCAGGAGGGTTATATGAAGGTTGTGATGTCTGACATTAAGAATTCCTCTTGACTCATCCGTCTTTACATTAACAACACTAACGTTCTTACAGTGGGTGTGAGTGGCCTTGATATACACAAACATTTCCATTTCATAGCCTCCACATAAGCAACTTCTCATGCCAATGAATGATGATTGATCAATCACGTACATTTAAAGGAGACATATTATGCTCTGTCAGCATTTCTTTCCTCATTAAAAGGGTTTCAAACCCCACATCAGTTGCTTTCTGCCATTGAGGGAATTCAAAGTAACTTTCCAATGCTCCCTTTGGCCAATCTGTATAATTTAGAAGCAAAAAACTGGCAAACATCACTCCACAAACTTGACTTCAACTTCAGTCAGTGGAGTCTGACGTACTGAATGTGACAGACAGAGAGCGGCTAACTTAGAAAGCCCAGGAAAAGTGGGAAGGATAATCACCATTCACTTTGCAGACGCTGCATATCAGACCCTTGCAGATGTGATAGTGACTCGCCAAGAGCGAACGCCACTGAAAAGAGACACTAACTACATTACATTTAAAAAGGGAACAAAAATATTTAATCACAGGCTGATTCAATTTTATTTAACAAAATTAGAAAAGTGACATCAATCAGGCCGCTCCCTGTATTTTTTGTTTTCCAGCAATCAGACCTGGAGCTTAATAACCTCTGGAACACAGTGAGAGAGCAGCAACACGATTTTTTTTACGTCAATCTAATCTAAATGAATTTGCCAGCTGGGTCAGGCAGAGTGGAGCAGTGGGAAAATTGTCCGTCTACTTCGGGCAGCGGGAGTTTTAATACGCTTCACACCACAGAGCCAGGTGGTCCCGAGGAAAGAGGCACAGACGGTGGAAAGGAACCTGGGTTGAAAAGGGAGGAAAGGTGGAGTTCGGGTGGATGGATTAGATCATAAGGATAAGGTGGTTGAATAAAAGGATAACCACCTAAAACAAAGAAGAAGAGGGGAATGACCAACAAGTGTCTGTTGTTGGGCTGGTTTGCAGTAACAGGGAGTTCTGTGGAGGGAACAGGAGGAGGGGTTGGGAGGTGGGAGGTGGGGGGGGTTGAAAGGTTTGTCATGGAACACCTGCCTCCACTTAACCCCTCTCCCTCTCTTTCTGCTTGAGCTGCTTCTTTCAGCCGTCTCTTCTCCTGCAGCGAGCGTCCTGGGGCTCGCCGGCCCGAGGCTGCTCCTTTTCCCCCCAAATAAGGGGGGGGGGGGCCATACTGGGGGAGAGCTGGGGTCTCTGTGGTCAGCCGCCCAGAAGCCAGGGAGCAAGAAGCAAGATCCATATTAACTTGTAATGGGAAATAGTTGCAGTTAATACCAATCCAAGGGTCGAAACTAAAGAAAATTGATTTTTGTTGCAGCTTTAGGTTCTTCTCCAAACTGATGTTTTGCAAAACAAACTTTTTCATGAGTTTGACCTGAGATTCTTTGTTTTGGTTTCATGAGACTGTTGTTTCCTCCCAGTGGCTCTGACTTCAATAAACCATCCAGGGTCAATTCAACAGTTCAACAGCTGATATGAGACTGTCACTGTATCATAGTTTGTCTGCGTTGATATGAAAACTGCTATTTTACAGAATAAAAGTTAGGTTTACATAAATAAACATGTTAATTTTCATAATTCAAGTGCCTTATATTCGGTTGTACAAGTGTTTTCTTTATATTTACAGTCATTTACAAAAGCATACGGATAAAATGTAAAATATGAAGCCTCAATAACATACATGTCATAAGGAATTTACTAATGTTGGTAAATTACTCTTAAATAATGATAATACCTTAATTTTTATATTGGAATACTTTTCGAGTTGAATATCACAGTATCAGCCTTTGTCTCATTGATATCAAAACTGTTATTTTACAGAATAAAAGTTAGGTTTACATAATTCAAGTGCCTTATATTTGGTTGTATTTGTGTGTTCTTGATATTTACAGTCAATTATAAAAGCATCCGGATAAAATGTAAAATATAAAGCCTCAATAACATAAATGTCATAAGGAATTTACTAATCTTGGTAAATCTCTCTTAAATAATGATAATACATAGATTTTAATATTGGAATACTTTTCGTGTTGAATATCATGAGTCAATGTAAACTTGTATTTACATGTGTAAGTGGGTGATCTTCACATTCTCAGACACCTAATCTCAAACTCCTGCTTCCACAGTGACTGCAGCATTTTCTCGGTTTCACACAACACGGCCGACGGTGCACTCCATCCAACTGGTGGTTATACCAATTAAAGGCCTGTGTTAGGTCAGGAGTTATTCATTTGACATTAAAGAGGACATGGGGACCCCCTATTCAGACCCTCCACATACTTCAACTCCCCCTCTCTCCCTCTTTCACCCCCTTTTCCACGGCTCATAAAAGCTTTGGCCCCTCAACGCCCCACTTACTCGCCCTTCTCCCTTTCACTCTGTTGTTTGGTCACTCTCTCTCCTCCTTCATTCAACCCATTCTTTCCCTCTCACTCGGTCCCTTCACCTCTTGGACGCCCCTCCCCTACCCCAGTGCAACTTACAGTCACTAACAGCATATGAACACAATCAGACACACAATGCAGCATTTAAATGATTTACCAGGAGCCATCTCTCCCTCCCTCTCTTCTCTCGGCTGCTGTTCTGCCCCCCCCAACCTTCTACCCTCTGCTGGCCTCTCCTCTTTTCTCTCCATTCATGGACGGTAACTAAAGATAGAGCTGGAATCGCCACCGTTAGCCCCATGATCTGTGGAGCCGCTCCCCCCGATGTTTCTGTATCGACTGTAGTGGATGTGAGTGAATAAACGCCACAGGAGCTGGAGGGGTCACTGGTCCTCAGCAGGGTGTCGTACAGTAGCTCTCCCGAAGGTGTTTCATTCAACACTGCATTCGACAAAAGAAGCAGGAAGATGCAGAGAGAATCTCCTTCGCTGTTGAAACGCATCGTTGCCTGACCGAGCGTCCAGCAGCTTTCAAATGATCCGTGAATCTTTCACTTCTTCCCAAGAAAAGAACGAAAACTCCCAGAAAAGTAGAATCAGAAGAGCAGAAACCTGCGCCAAGGCCAAACAGTCCCGTTAAATTCAATCAAGCTGCGGCAAATTACACACACACAGATGGACATCAGTCCCCTTAAGTAAAATACCTGATTTCTTTCATCAAGATCCATGAAGGGTGATTCCCTGGGAAAACTGTGAAAATGTCAGATAACAAATCGCAATGTTGAAGAAGGGGGAAAACAAAATTCCTGGATGTGTAACGGTTTCTTTCTTTCCCACCCTGTCTCATCCTTCCACAAAAGTTCAGCGGAAATCCATTCAGTATTTTTACCTAATACTGTTGATGAACAAAGACAAAGAAAACATAACCTCTTTCTTGGATGTAGAGAAAAGCAGCCATGTGGTGAAGTGTTTGTGGGAGGTGCTCTCCAGTAAATTACTAAAAATCAAGCTTCAGAGTCGAGTCCAATTATATCTGTGAGTCAGGCAGTTTAACTTCAGTTAAATGTGTTGATCTGACAACAGCTGGTGTTTGGTCGTTGGCTTTCTCGGCCTTTTCACTTCTCTAAAAATAGCCCAAATCCACCGTCCTGCAAAGCTTGGTTATTGCAACCCAAACTCAGCTAACAAGTTGATTTAATTCCACAGCAATTCCCCAAAAACAGGTGAACCTCGGGTCAAAGCTACCAAATAAAAACTTATGGAGATGTGTTATAGAGAGAATGCATCACAAATAAATAAATCTATAATATCAATAATCAAACTGTCTCAGGGTTTCCACTCCAGAGAAATCCATCAATACAAAGAAAAGTCTTTACACAGAAAACATCAGGTCGAGTGCATTGCAGCATTTCAATATAAGTTTCTGAAATAAAAAGCACTTTGTAAAACAAATAAAATCATAACAATTCATAACCGAGATCAACTTTGAGCACGTCATGCAAACCCAGTGCCTCAGTGCAGCTCCTGTCTGTCGGACTGGGAGCTCGCTGGTCCAGTGGCGCCGGTGGGACCGGACACATTTTGAGGAAGTGTACCGATTTGCATGGGCTACTTGATAGATCCCAGCAGAGACATTTTCTTTTCAATCTCCCCGACTCCACTGGGACGTCAGAGCACAGGGTCAGTTCATGAAGAGCCCCCCCGAGGCGCCGCTCGCCGTTCACTGTCTTGTTGAGCGGCGCTGAGAGGGCGTGGCTGTTCACCAGCGCCGGCTCTTGAACTCGGGCCCTGTGGTTAAACCGGGGATTTCCTACTTACTGCAGTGTGCCACCCGGATGACTTATGATCTATACTACTTGTAGATGATTAAATTCTTCTAACCTGGCGGCACAGAGGCTAAGAGATGTCGTCTGGAGAAGGAGACGACATCAGCTCGGTCGTGTTTGTGGAAAAAGACAAAAAAACATCAGAAGAAGCCGGGACGACGGCGAGAAACGTGTAAATACAGAAAATATACATCATCTCTAAGTGGTCCGAGACTTATGGACGCAGCTGTGTACATACCAGACTGATTATTTTATGGTCCGCAGAGCCCGAAACCTAAGAAGTGTACGACTGTACGATAATACAGTTTCACCGCAGACGGTAAACTGGACTGTGACATTTCATTAAAATGGACTGAAGGAGGATTTTAGTCTCAAGAATGATTAATGTGTTCGGGTCTACGCGTAAATATCCGAGAGGCGCCTGCTCCTCAGATCTGTGTTATGATGCCTCTCAGGGAATTAAAAGGTGATATCACACAGACAGTACAAATAAATCTACTGGAAAAAGACTATTGTTGACCGACTTAAAAGTAGATGGACAATCATGTGGCTAACGTTTTAACAAATTAAAGTTATGAATAGTTAATTTTAATCTGAACAAGTTTCAGTCATTTGTGTTTTATCAGTTGAAACATATTTGTTAAGTTGATTGAAAAACTGTAAAATGATCTTCTTTTGTAACGACTGTGTCATAGACCTGTTTTTTTACAAACAGGCTCTAAGTAACATATTGGTGTACATTTAAATACACAGTGGGATTACACGAAGGCTAAATCATGTCGAACCCAACAATAGAAGCAGTGTGTTGGCAGCAGCTCGGCTTCCTTGTTTATCCAACACACAGCTGGCGTGAAACCTGGAAATCCTGAAATGACGGCTTGAGATTGAAAGGTGTTAATCCCACTAAATCTCAGCTGTGAGCCGCGAGCTTTGATAGACGTGGTGCCTGACGCTGTCTCTCCGTCTGGGCGAGAAACAGAGGAGAGGAAGAGAAGGGAGGAAATGAAAACAAGAAACTGTCAAGAGGTTTAATAGACAAGTTATGCAAAGAGAGTGGAAGAGAACCAGTGAAAGCTGTGGACAGATACTGATGGAGCCTCGGTGTTAAATGGTTCAGTCCAGACTGGAGACAGGAAGCTGATAGTGGATCACGTCTCCTGTTTGGAAGCAGGTCTTACATCTCCATTCAGAATGTGAAGTGTGCAGAGCTGCTCTGATTAAACCAACTGGTAAAGTGTCGTCCCTCAAGGTCGTCATCAATCCACAATGCAAAAAGCACACAGACGTATTCATGACTTTGAATCTACAGCCGGCGTTTTCTGTGTTGTTTACTTTGCGTTTCACCTCTTTCATCAAGTTGATTTCGCTCTGTTTTTCTTCCCTCCCTCATCTTTTTTTGTTTTAACCCTCCCGCCATGTGCTCCTGTGTTTCCAGTCCTTATGGTTTATGATTTGCTGATAGAGCAGTCAGGCAGAGGTCCCCGGAAGGTCGCCTGGGACAAAAGCTGCTTTTCAGCTCTCGGGTCCCGATATCTCCCGGCTCTGCTCCCGGAGCTTTGAGGTGAGGTGGTGGGGGGTGCGGCTGGATGTTGCTCCTGGCCTCCTCCTCGTCCCGCAGCGGCCGAGGTGAAAATGACTTTACCATGCGAGAAGGAGGAGGCGGCGGTTGCTACGACGATGCATGTGGCCCTGACCGAACTGTCCGTCTTCCATCGTCTTAATCTGACTTCTGAGGTTACGCCAGGACACTCGTGCAGAATATTCTACTGAGGATTTCAAACCAGGTCACGTGCATGGTTTAAACAGGCGTGTGTGTGTGTGTGTGTGTGTGCTGTGTGTGTGTGTGTGTGTGTGTGTGTGTGTGTGTGTGTGTGTGTCCTGGGCAACACAACGAGCGAGAGAGGAAAACAAGGAACTTCCAACGTCTCTGCACCAGGTGAGTTTTCATGAGGACAGCTGGGAGTATTTTTCCCCTCATTTAGCAGTTCATGAAAAAAACCCACAAGCTGCCAGATGTTGCAGAGGGCACACACCCCACTCACACACTGTAAACACACACACACACACACAATCTCACTTACAAGGGGAACTCAATCTAACCCTACTTGAATATGTGTGTGGCACAGATTTACTGTATTCCCGCATAAGTCGCTGGCAGATCTCTATCGGGGGAGAATGTCCGTCTCATTAAAATGAATGTCAGATGAAGTAAACGGAGGGTGAAGACATCAAAGAGGTCGGCCGGGAGCTCCATAAATCTGGGTTTAAACTTGAAATAAACCCGTTTACATCAGGAATTTGACGTTGAACTCTGCAAAAAACATCCAAATATCGCTTTCCTGGGAAGCTGGAAAGAAGGAAATGCGCCCTTGTGTTTGATTTGTGTCGATGAGCACTTCCTGTTTTATACCTCTACACGTAGCAGTACACAAAAGACCACAATAACTCCACAATGTGTCGCTTGGCTTTCTGCAAATCTGCATCATAACTGTTTTTTGAAAAATGCCACATCATCTACCTTGGGCTCACGGCTGACCTACATTCCCCTTTTGTTATCCCACATATTATTGGCACTGCGTAAAAAACCGCTGGCTGCTAATTGCTTTCACATTACAGAGCAGCCCGAGTGATCTTGGGGGCTTTCCAAGACCACCAGGCCGGGGACGGGGGCGGGGGGGCGTGCACTGCTGCAAAACGCACACACCAACCAATCACGCTCCGGCTACATCACTTGTGTAATCGCAGGCCGAGGGCAAACATGCAGGGCCGCTATCTGCTGTGCAACCGGCTGTAAAACACTTCTCGGCCATTGTCTGGGACTTTTGGTTACTACTGTTTTTCTTTAGGTTTTTTTATTACCGCGAGGGGCAGAGGAGCCGGAGTAACCTGAGGAAACAAGGGGGCACGGTGGGCACATTAAACTCAACTCATCCAGGGCCTGGGTTACTTCCTGGACGTATTGCACTACACTCATTAAGTCTGGGGGTATGTGTGTAAATTAAACATGGGAGGGATGTGGGATTTCCTTAAGTAGTCTCCAGCCGACATGGAGGCACTCGCCGGCAGTGATAGCATCTTCCTCTCTTTCTGTGTCTGTCTGAATTCCCCTTTTCCACTCGTCAGAAAAACACCCAGCCGACATCTGGCTTTTGTCTGCAATGAGAATGGATACAATCGGAATTCACTCCCGGGTCGAGTGACTCCGCTGGAGACGCCGGCGTTAATCAGGTTCTGATCGGCAGGGATGGAAACATGACGCCAGGTGAACACGCTAACTTCTTCTTCTTCACAGTCTAGACACGGACGCTGCACCTTCTCCAGCGAGATGTTATGACGCACATTGAACTGGGTATTGGCACGAAAATATTCAGGATTTCTGGTGATTTTTGAAACTAACAATTTAGTAGCACTTAAATGGCACTTACTTATAGCATTTTGTAGTTTTGCTTTATTTTTGAAGAACGTGTACTTTCTTGATTCTTGTTGTTCTTGGTTTGTACCCTCGGGGTTGAATGCACTTATTGTAAGTCGCTTTGGATAAAAGCGTCAGCTAAATGAAATGTAATGTAATGTAATGTGATTATTACATCTTGGAAACAACAGGGGAACAGACATGAATTCAGTCATGTAACACAAGATGCAACACTGGTTAGATACTGAGGTTTAAAGTGTGTTCACGACGTTGAAACATGACTCAGCGGTGGAAACTAACAGAAAGGAAATGGGAAAGGCACTCTGCCTATTTCTGCTCGTTTCAGGATAAAAGAGATTTCTCTAAAGGAAGTCAAATGTTTTTTCCCCTCAAATTAGCAAAATTTCACAGCAACGCCTAAAAAAAGATTCTTGGCCACATCTACTGATACAAATCTGATAAGAATTAACCAGGATTCAAAGCCACTCACATGTTTCCCCACATCATTCTCTATGAAGACGTGCAGGGTTGGACATTTGACTTATTAGAAGATACGTTCACTACAGTAGTCACAGTCTTACAGGACAATCCACAGCAAATGTTACGAGTCGGATCCCAGAGCGATCACTTGGAAACTGCATGGGTCGTTGTCAAGTGATTACAGAAAGCAGGTCTTGGAAATGTGTTAACGTTGGTCAGGGACACATGTTTGGAGGAGGCACGTCTTTGTACTCACAATCACACAGAGGCAAGTATTGAGACAATGTCCCCTCCTGTCCGGGCCTGTCCTGGACAGAGGTTACGGCGGCCAGCTGGCTAAAGTTAAATCAAGTTTAAATTAAAAGAGCAAATGGGACTAACAGCGCCCGGGGTGCAGAGCAAGGGCAGCGGGGGGGGGAGGAGTGGGTCACTGCCTCCTGGTCGTGGACACAGAGAAGTGAAGAACCAATAAGGTGGAGAGAGAACAGGACAGGCTGCAGGATACAAGAAATAACTGGAATACAAACACGAGACATGAGAAAAGACAAGAGCTCAGATCAGGAACCAACCGGCCAATTAGAGAAAAGTAACACGTGGGCGGCGTAAAGCTCACCTGCAGCGGCCCGGGTTCGATTCCGACTTGTGGCTCTTTTCATCCCCCATTCTCTCTGTCTCCCTTTCACTACTAACCCTCTGTCCTATCGAAAAGGCCGGGAGAAGATGCATACTAATAATGAATAATGATGTTAATGTTTCAAGTATAACATATCTGGCTTCACTTACATTTCTTTGCCATGTGGTTTTGATAAATACACATTTTTGTATACAGACATGTCGACCTGCTTTATCCATATCGTACATTATTTCCTCCCTAATATCGTTATCTGACCCCAAATATCCATTGAACCGGCTCGAGCTCAAACACAGGACGGAAGAAGAAGAACAAACTCAAACAAACTCAACTTTAAAGTCTCAGCCGAGTGAGAACTGTTCCACGGGGGAAACTTCCAACCTTTCGACTCCACTATTGTTTGAGCTCGCACTCAAACAGGCCATGAATCAAACTGTCTCCCTCTGAATCATCAGCATCAGCCCATTTGGATTCAGCCTTTCTCAACGGAGCATGTCAGGAATAATAAGCCACAGAGCCCAAAGCTGGGATTCCATGTTTTGTTTTGTTTGTTTTTTTGTCCACTTCCACTGCAGCAGGGACCTGCAGGCTGCACACATCCACAGGGGCAGGGCCAAGGACGTGTTGCAAAACATCATTACACAATGCATGCAGCAATATAAACAGACGTTCATAAAGCACAATAAATATTCTGCTTAAATGCAGCGGGACTGTGGAGAAACATCTGCAAAGCTGAGCCGTCTCTCCTTTGCTCCAATTATGGTTGTAACGACATGACGGCTTTTTTATGTTCCATTAAAGTGGAGGGAGAAGCTGGAAAATCGGATTTCCTTCAAGGAAACAACATTACCTGTCATGTACGTGCACTTATTTCCAGATTTAATCCAGAAGATTTTCTTTTTTTTTTTTTTTTAACAATATTTTTTATTGAAGTTTCAAGTGCATATCAAACTTTATGACGAATTTACAAACATTTTCAGTTATATCCCCTCGAACAGCCACTCATTCACACAGACAAAGAAAAAGAAATAAATAAAATGGACAATGACAACAGACATCAAACTAATGGAGTAAAAAAAAGAAAAAAAAAGGCAGGATCATTTCACAACCTGTTGTTCAGTCAGTGTCCGTTTCATTGGTCAAAAATGACATAAATGTTTCCCAAATACAAGCAAACTCCTCCTGTTTACCTTTAACAATGTATGTCAATCTCTCCAGTCCAAGACAAGTCATCAACTCCTTCTTCCAAATTGCCAGTGATGGTGGTTCTACATTTTTCCAATATAGTGCAATCACTCTCCTTGCATGGAGAAGTCCAAATTTAATCCAGAAGCCGTTTTGCCAGCACGACTTGTCGAGTTGACCCTTTTTACTTTTAACAGTGTATTGACTCTGAGGCCCTTGAAGCCTCATGTTCGACGGCTGGATGAAACTCTGAGAGAGAGACGCATGGCGGAGAGGTAATGAGCTCTTGTGGGTAAAGCTTAGCGCTGCTGCGGCGGCCACGCAGAGGTTAAACAAACAGGCGGGGGGGGATCACGCGGGTCTAAGCCTCTTATACAGGCCCCTCTGAGGAGAAGATCATTGACTTCTGATAGAGGGATGAGGGGTCAGGAGTTGTCAGAGATAAAGGGGAGGCCACCAGACGTGGACTGTATCCAGACCCACTTTCTTCTCCTCCTCTGCTCGTCTGCTGTTTATTTCTCTCCGCCCTTCAGTCACTTTTTCTTTCCCAACGAGCCAAATGTTTCAGATTTTTTTTTCTTCTCCATACGACCGGCTGAGAGTTCATTTAATCCTGCCGTCAGTCAAACGCCTTTATGAAAATATTTTCTCAATCTCGCCCAATCGCTCTGGGCCCTCTCAGCTTTCTCTCCGGGCCCATCACGGTCCCTCGCTCACGGCCCCGGCACCGGCAGGTCGTTTCATCCCTTTCAAAACTTCTTTAACTCAGTGAACCTCTTCCTCTCTCCCTCTCTCTCTCCCTCCCCAGGTTCCCCCCATCCCTCCCTCTCCTGCTGGGAGTCGCAGGGCAATGCAGTTTCATTTCCTGCCCTGCTGAAATCAATGCTCTCCGGGTGAAGGAGGGGGGAGAGAGAGAAAGAGAGAGAGACAGAAGAGAGAGAAAAACAAGGAGAGGGAGGTGTGAGAGGCATCCAGCACGAGAGTAAATAAACCTGAACCTGGGTTGTTCCAGCAGTCGTGTCACCCTCCATAAACATCCACCTGGAAGTTGAATCACAGTTTGAAGTGGAAAAACAAAAGAGGGGGAGAGAGAGACAGGGTGGGGGGGTAACTGGTAAATGTTCCCCTCAACACTCCCAATTGTTTTTTTAAACCTGCTCCCCGAGAGAGAGAGAGAGATTCTGCGGAGGGCATTCGGCATCCTGCAGGATAGATGTATGACTTCCTGGTTGGAAGCTTCCCAAGTCAACGAGATTGTTTCCCCCCCGCCCCGGGTTAAACACAGAGTTCCCCTCTTCATGAGCTGAACTCTCTGCCTGGATGAGAAGGAGAAAACAAAATTCTTTAATTTATCTATTATCTAAAGTCCATACCGGACTCAATAATTTTTGATTCTTGATTGATTATTATTGATCACAAATGGAATAAACAAAAGGTTTAAAAAAATAATAGAAAAAGTTGCCTTCCAAAAAAAAGGTAATAACCTAGAAGGACTTCTCGTTCCGTTCTGTCCTGCTGTGGAAGAAACGTTCGTCAACTTTTATTTGTTGTTCACTTTTAAACTTCTTTATTTCACATATTTATGTCTTTATAGTCGTCTCCCTTCCTCACTCTGCATGCTTCCATGTGTATTTATAAGTTCTCCATAGAGTCTGATTCAAACGTATGAATGTTACTGAGACGATCACCTGGTGTTTCTCCACCAGATAGAAAGAAGTTTGTTTTTTTTAAACTTTTTTTCTTTGCACCATCCCGTTATCATTCCAGTTCCTCCCTGGTCCCGGTTGGATCGACCGTACCCGTCTATCCTAGGATTCTTCTCACCCACATTTCCATTTAAAACTTGACAGTTGGGTTAATAGAAGTCGGTAACTTTGCCTTGAAAGAAGTTGCAAGGAGCTCCGTATGGCAATGCCATCAAGCCACAATGGATTTAAGAGGCTACCAGAGAGTGTGTGGGCACAGTCACAGCTTTTCCCCGGGACTGAAGGAAGCTTTGAGGGTTTGCCAGAGCTCTTAGCGTCTGCTGCCCCATAATCTGCACACCCTCACGCTACCGGCTATAGTTCCTGGAACAAACTTTAAAAAACGTAGGAAGGAAGTTATGCCGACTTTGACCAAAGCATTACCCCGATCAATGATTTTCCCTTATGGCCCGTCAACAATAGTTTTAATGCCACATGGACGGTGGGTCTGTCTCACTGGGTCGGTCCTGAACGAGACAGGTTCCTGGCCAGCAGTGGTTTGCAGGACGGCCATTTAACAGTACGTCAGAATCAAAGCCAGTGAGACCTTTAACTCCAGATTCCTCGGTCAGTGCGGTCGACTCAGGATTAGAACGGATCCAAAGGGAATTTCCATTTAAGTCCAATTTCTTCATGGTTGCTGGTGCCATTTTTCTATTCCTGCTACGTCACTGATATATTTAAGGCTCCTGGTCCCTGACATGTTTGTCCCTGGATATCATAGTCACAGTTTGCTGGTACGGTGCAGCACTGGTTTTGCTCTGGCCCGGTTCTGTGTGGAGTATAAGAGGCAGCACTGCTTCACGTGATAGTCTGAGATCCGCGGAGCCCCCAGTCAGAGGCAGCTCCTCTTGAGTCTTTTGTGTGGGAATCAAGTGGCTGGTTAAACACTGGCTGCTGGTTCAGTGGGCTCCCTTACACAACAATGTGACAAAGCCTTTGGTTAAACAAACACGCTAAGTCTGTGTCCACTCTCACGCCGACGGGTTTAAAAACACCACTTCAGACCACGTCTCCGCCAAGTGAACGAGGTTTTTCAAAGGCATCATTTCCTCTCCTTTTACGGCCTCGTGTCCACACTCGGTTTCCACAACTAAGCTTTGTGCATTTTGATTGGATCAGAAATACAGACACTCCAAACAAGATAATAAATAAATATATGCAGACCAGGAATTATGATAAATAAAAATGTTGTTGTAATTGATCTACATCTGTCAAATCTGATCATTGCTTGCAGTGGTGCAGCATGGGAAATATAGTTCAGTCTCAGTTTATTCATAATTTAAGTCATATGCCAATTTAATTCAATCATGGTTACTTCATTTCCCTCAATTACAAACAAACACAAGCACTTGAAGGAAAAGATTTGATTTGAAAGTACTGATGCCATGGGACTTTCTGTGGATAGAAAAAAGAAATGAGAAATTTAACGGGAAGAGAAAGAAGCAAACAGACGGGAAAGAAGCCAAACGAACAGTTGACCGTAAATTCCATTTCATAGTAAAACAACACCTCACACACGCCTGCCAAGACTTTTCCGTAGAATAGAAAAACACATTGCACAAAATACTGGTCAGTACCCACAGCAAACCAATTACTCTGCTGGAGGCAACAATAAATTGAACATCTGCTGCAGAGTTGAGAGCAGACATCCCACAGCTGATGAATCAAGAATCAAATTCAATCATCTCTGCACAGACATCATCATCATCATCAAACACACAGTCAGCTGTCGAACAAGATCATGGTCTACAAGTCCCGCAGGCTTTAACCAGAATCATCCAGTCTCATGAAACATCTCCACTTCGAATCTGTTGAAAACTATGAAAGGGAAAAAAGGCTTAAACATTGAAAATCGTGTTGTTATTACTTCAGCGGATCTAAAAATTCTATTTAGGGGCCAAACCGGCCTTGTTAAATTGGCAGCTTAGGAAAATAAAAACCCATTTAGAGGAAACTAATCTTCAAAAAGACAGAATTCCTCAACTTCAGGCTGAAACCGGATAAAAGTCTCTTTGGTTACTCTGATTGTGATTACCAAGCAATAAAAGACCAAATGATGGAAAAGACACACGTAAGGATTTCTGTTACACAATCATTAAAACTGACTGGACAACTGACAACCACAAACTATGACAGAAACTTATTTAAGTATATTTAACATGTCCTATGATTTCTTTTGTTTGGTTCATGTTCCATCCACCAACATGGAGGGGTCTATGACCTAAGCAGCAATCAGCCACCAGGGGGCGATCAAGACGGTTTGGCTTCACAGTCGACACACACACACATTCCAAAGGGGAAACACTGAATTAAAATAAAGTGAACACAAATCCTAAGAAGCCCCATAAAATGTAATTTCCTGCAGTTGACACATCTCTAGTTTAACTACGAGAAAGACTTTGAGTTTTTGCACTTAAACCAAAAACACACACAAGGGAAAAGTGTTATTTACACCAGTTGTTTGTGTTGGAGGAGTGAAAACTGAAAGACAGGCAGAAAAACAGGGAACGATCTGGTGAAGGTGAAGATGCCAAGAATCATTTTTAAAGAAACCAGAAACTGTGTAAAAAAAACACGTGATGATTTTCTATTAATAACAGCGGTGCGATAAGTTCCTATAAATGTCTGATGGTCCGATGGTTTTCACGGCGTAACGGCAGCAGCACCGAGCGCCGTGGAGCCGGAGCCGATAGTGAGAAGCGTGATTAAACTCCGCCCTTCATACACGACCCTGTCAGGAGCATCACAGGCCTTTGAGGATGAAGTAAGAGTTTCTGTGTCAGCTCACATCACTTGTTCCAACCGAAAAACGCTGAATACTGTAAAAAAAAAAACGTTACCAGTGGGAGTCGTTGGGATTGTGTCTGTAAAAAGACGGCAGGAGCTGGTGTGGAGCCACCGCCGCTCGCACTTATTGTTGAGTAAACACACAAAGTGAAGCCAAGAGCAGCATGTCAGTCTCAGCCAAGCGGAGGCCAAAGTGAACTGCAAGAGAGTGTGTGTGTGTGTGTGTGTGTGAGTGTGTGTGTCTGAGAGTGAGAGATTCCAGCCAAGAAAATGAGAAAACGGGCAGCGAGTGCCAGCGTTCGTCTGGTGCCCGCCAGATAAGAGGAATGCCAAAGCGTCTTGATGTCATACTGGTGGTGGTGGTGGTGGTGGTGGTGAGGTGACTTGTTTCTGATTTCCAGCAGGAAGAAAGTGGGTCTGTGAGTTGGACTGGAAACACACTTTGAGGGATGAATATGTGGAAACAAGTTTTCCAAAGAAAATAAAAAATACAGGCGATTCAAATCCACAAACAGCGTGAACTCCTCTGTCGAGCTTCTGCTGCTCTGAGAGTTTCTCCTCTCTACGTTGGAGTGAAGACATTTATCACACAGATCCACTTCAGCTCCTCCGACTCAGCGGTTTTGGCCAACGACTCAAATCTTTCTACTCATTCCAGAAACCTCTGTCTCTCTGTGACTCACAGATCTCTTCTTCTTTGTTAAGGGCCCATTGAAGTACAGGGTTGAACTTAGTGTGACTTGGAGGAGAATCTTCTGTCCTTCCAACTCGTCATCCAGACAAAACCAAACAAGCAGATTATTCACCATCGAAAATAGCTTCACGGGCCATTTTTTGGGGAAAACAAATATCGAGTTACACGTTCTAAAGTTTACGTTTGCATTGTTCCAGAGTCTCATGTCCTTTTGATCCCCTTTTCTGCACTCGTCAACATAAATGACATTATAGATCACGTCAACAGCTCATTCATTTCATTCTCCAGTTCTTGGTTCTGATTGTACCGAGCAGCTCCTTGTGCATCTCCCGGGTTCTGTGGCCTGACTCCAGCAGCAGGTCTTCACTTGCTCACTCACTGCAGGACACTTTTTAAAGTTTCAGACAGAAAAGCTGCAACCAGCATCACCACAGATTAAACAAACAGCCCATTGCAAACAGGCCGGTTGAGAACAGACAGTGAATTAGTGATAAGAAAACAGATGAACACGCTGAAGACATGAAAACAAACACTGATTCTCTACAGGCGTAGTTTTGACCCCTGAGCAACAAGGCCGACTGATAAGCGTCACACATTTTTTGGGAGTAAATAAATACTAGTAATTTTTTGGCTGTGGAGCCCAAAAGGTCTGAGGCATTTCAAAACCTCGGAGCGAGTGCGGCGTCGCACAAAGAGCTAATTGTGGGCGGATGGTCTGTTTGCAGTGGGGGGGGGTTCTCAAGTCCTTAATGCTACGCAAACAAGGTTTTAAAAGATTTACTCTGACACATAGAGGGGAATTGAAAGAGCCATGTTTCATCCTGACTCCTGTTAAACCAAATGTAGCATGATCTCCTCTTATTAAGCCCGGAGCGGAGCGGTGGCGTGGAGGACGCTCGGGGAAACCAGTAATTTGATAAAACTGCAATGAAGAGTGGTCTCAATAAAAAGTTAGAGCTCTTTAAGCCTCCTGCTATTCCCCCCCCCCCGAGTCCCCGACAGTGGACCGTGCCAAGTCCACATGGGGAAACTGATAGGCAGTATGTGTGGCTTATTCCATTAGACTCATTAAAGTGTCACTTTGTCATCAGCACACTGTTGCACTCACAGGCCGCCGGACCACTGCAGCAAAGGAGGCATTGTGTTGCGTGTGTAAAGTACAGAGGAGAGCAGGTTTTTATGTGGCAGGCGTGATTTGTCTTCCAGGCAGCAGTTGAAAGACACGGACACAGAACGTACTGAATAAAAAAAAAAGGTAGAGTGAGCCATTTCATCTGTGGCGGGACGCACACATCGCGGGTCAAGTGACGGAAAGGGGCAAATATATAATTTGAATCTATTTTTGTAGCGTACACTTGTAAAATTAAATTATTGCTGCCTTGCCACAGCTTATTTCCTGACTCACTCCAGACTCTGCAAAGTGCCACAGTGTCATCTACACACGCTGGAGCTCTCAGACCTGAACCAAGGGTTTTTGTTCCTTCTCCTGATCCACTTCCCTGAACCCTGCAGAGGTTTTCTCTCCCCCCCTCCACCTAACCCAGCGACCTCCTGTGCAGACAGTAAATTGCAGGAAAACGGGTTTCACGCTCGGCTGCAGCTCGTAGTGGCAGAAACTTTATCAAACGTCTGCTTCGAGGATCTGGGGCGGACTGTGTTTAGCTTTTGATTAAACGCTGCCTCTCCCAGGAACTCTGACCGCGAGGAAACAAGCGTTCTCCTCAGAGACGGGTTTTGGAGAAATAAGAGCATTTTTTCTTTTTCGCAAAAAGGCAGGAGATTTACACTCCTCGCCGTTCACAGAAAGACGTTCTGTGACTTGGCAGAGAGTCGGGCCGCAGAGAAGGAAAACTGAAATCAAGAGTCTTCCTAAATTCTTCCGTCGACCAAGCGTTGACAACATATTATCAAGACATCCCGGCCAGCGGCTCGATGGAAAACAACTGCAGACTTTACTGTCATCTCACATCAACAGTAAACTACAGATTCTGTCGTCATCAGAGAAGCAGATGAAACTATCATCGTGAGAGGAGATAAAAACAACTGAATGGCAGCCAGACAGTGTTTTTTATTTGGATCTGCACCAATTTGCCCACATTCACAGATATCAGTCCACTAAATATGACTTTTTTTATTTCAAGATTCATGAATTCCTGCAGAGAAACAAAACCAACTATAATGGCATCAACTCCTCCAAGATCCAGGAATTAAATCCTGGGAAAACGGTGAAAATGTTAAACCAAACTTTACTAAATGAAGTACTAAAATAAAGTGAAAATGAATTCCTGGATCCACACCACCATTTTGTGAGTTCTCCGGTGACCCATAATGCATCTGTTCAACAAGTTACGTAGAAATCCGTGAGAGATTTCACTTAATCTCTTTTACAAACCAAGCCAGAGAGTAGATAACTCCAGGTTTTTTAAATGGATCTGCAACAAATTGCCCACACTCAGATATCAGTCCACTAAATATGACTTTTTTAAAATTAAGATTCATGAATTCCTGCTGACAAACAAAACCAACTACAATAGCCTCATACCCCCCCATCAAGGCCCAACAGTTCAATCGAGCTGCACCAGATTTCAAACACCCATAGACATCAGTTCCTTAAATATGCCTGGTTGGTTTCATCCAGATCCAGGAATTATTCCCTCGGAAAACGGTTAAAATGTTAAACAAAACTCTACTTAATGAAGTACTAAATAAAGTGTAAATTAATTCCTGGATCCACATCAACATTTCGGGAGTTCTTCGGTTACCCATAATGCATCTGCTCAACAAGTTACATTGAAATCAGTCTATAATTTCCACTTAATCTTTTTTACAAACCAACCAAGAAACGCAGCCTTCCTGGCAGATGTAATCTACAGAAGTTGCATTTTGTTAAAGTGCTGAAAATCAGTTAATTGATAATTATCATCATTTAATTATTCAGATATGCACCAATTTGCCCACATTCACAGATATCAGTCCACTAAATATGACTTTTTTAAATACCTGCTGAAAAACAAACACATCTACAATGGCAATAAACCCCCATCAAGGCCCAACAGTCGTCTTAAATTCAATCGAGCTGCACCAGCTTTCACACACTCGTAGATATCAGGTCCTTAAATTACCCTGGTTGGTTTCATCCAGATCCAGGAATTATTCCCTGGAAAAGGTTGAAAATGTAAAACTAAACTCTATTTAATAAAGTACTAAATAAAGTGAAGATACATTTATGGATCCACACCAACATTTTGTGAGTTCTCCGGTGACCCATAATGCATCTGCTCAACAAGTTAC
Organism: Limanda limanda; assembly: GCF_963576545.1. Classification (NCBI taxonomy): domain Eukaryota; kingdom Metazoa; phylum Chordata; class Actinopteri; order Pleuronectiformes; family Pleuronectidae; genus Limanda; species Limanda limanda. The sequence goes on along the minus strand of NC_083644.1, from coordinate 7,659,237 downwards.
GTAGAAATCCGTCTATAATTTCCACTTAATCTCTTTTACAAACCAACCAGAACACAGCCTTCCTGGCAGATGTAATCTACAGAAGTCCCATTTTTTTAAAAGTACTGAAAATCAGTTAATTGATAATTATCATCATTTAAAAGCAAACGAGCCTCTGACTCTACATCAGTTAAACAGTTAGTGTGTAATAATCATCCAACAGTTTTGCCCTGTGGCAGCACTGAGTTCAGCCGGAGCCTCGGCCTCCACGTGTGCTTAATAACAAATGGGAAGTGGGTAATTGCTGGAGCACAACGTGGTTTACGCACCAATGTTTTAAATTAGTGACATAAAACAGAGGGGGGGGGGGGGTGTGTATGATTGATGAGCGCTCCCTGATTAACTGAATGCCTGTGACTTTCTTCTCATTCCACAAACTCAAAATGGAGGCGAATCGTTTCCAAAACACAACAAAAAATGTTTAAAAAAAAAAATCTGCCCCTCCTCCTCCTCCCAGAGAGAGAAGACCATACATCTGTTTCACACATTCACTTCCTGCCACATTCTTCTGCGTCATGCCAGGAGCTTTTAGTGATGCACAGCAGTCGGCGGCTGCCCGGCGGGGGGTCGAGTCTAAAGGCCGATACATGCTTCTCCGTTTTTACTGACACGGACAGAAACGGACAGAGGAACGCCCACTCCGAGCCTCGGAGAGCTTTTTGTGCACCTCTGATTTTTCTACCTAGCCCTTGGCTGTGATTGGTCCGCTAACGACAGCATTTCGGAACGACATCATTTCCGGACCTCAAACTTCCGGTTTCATCACTTCCGGAAGCTAGCTGCCTCGTGTAGCTTCAAGCTGTGGGATTAGCAACGCAGTTCGGAAACAAGACCGGGGAACCGCTGCGCTAAGAAACGATAACATCAGCATTTTGACCCGCTGGGAGTCACTTTATTTTATTTAGTTGCAATCGTTCACTGTGTGTGAGGAAAGCCGGAAGGAGTTAAACCATAGATGTAAACAAACGCCGAGGAGGTAGGCTTCTCTAAGCTCGTCTTCCGTTGCGCCACCTACTGTTTGGCGGTGAATTGTAAAGTTGTCCGAGAAGCATAAATCCAAAAAGAGTCGGTGGTATCCTTGCGTCTCTCTGCGTGCCACGGACACGGAGAAGCGTAACGGAGCCTGGAGACACTGGTCTATCTGAACGGGATGCACCACTCAGACCATGACCGAGCCCAGCGGTTCCCACAGCATCTGGATAAACTATCAATAAAACCCAATATAGTCGCACATAAAAAGGAGAGAATATAGAAGCGCTGCCTCGATGACACACACTGACTCACGGAAGGGGCGTGGCTGATCTGAATAGATGCACACACACAGAACCTGCAGCCATTACCTCTGACATCTCTCTCACCTCCTTGTAAATTGCTCCCTTAATACGAGTCGGAGTAAAATGCCAGAAGACGTAGAACAGCACAGATAGACATGTCAGGAGCCGGCGGAGCAGCACAGGCTGCTACACACTCGGCCTGTCGGACGGAGGAGAGCGTTTTTCTTTCCAGGGCTGAAGTGCCTGCAGTGTCAACAGTGTGTCCTGCTGAAAACTGCACCGAGGCAGTTCCACCCGACGTGATTTATAGCCTCCCTGAGTGTTATTAAAAGGCTAAACGCAACTCTAAACACATTTCACGTGGCCGCTGCCCTGCACAGGACCTTTTATGTGCAGAGGTGAATGCCCCACATTCAGGAACATCCACAGTTTATGTAGCGGGAAAACAGTGTTGTCAAATTATTTTTACGAACATGTCACGGACTATTAGTTTGCAGCTCATGAGCGAAACGTTATTAGATGGACGGACGGTGACTATTTTAAAAACACTTGAGCAGCTTCATTTAAAAAGATCCGTTCACTTGGTAATCTGAGGATGTGATCATTCAAAATCTGATTTCCACGATGCAGAACCTGGATTAAATTTGAGTTTTACTGATTAAGAAGAAACACAATTAGCAGAGGTAGATTTCTGCTCGGGGGTGAAAATTAAAAATCTCATGATCAGGATTCCATATCCTTGTATAGATCACCTGACCCTCTGCCTTGATCTGATCACTTCCTTAAACTAGACTGGAAATATCCATCTACCAATTTCAGAAACCTTAGTTTGTCTGTATGTGGAACGCATATCACAAGAACCGCTCATCCTTTCAGCTTCACACCTGGCATTTAAAAAAGGGATATGTTCAATTTGAATAAACAGGTGACAGTTTGTTTGAAATTGGTTGAGTGACTTTTGCTGACAAGGGTGAAAACTTAATGTAGAAAGCCTTGCCGTGTTTAATTTGGGTTTAGTTGGTTTAGAAAATTAGCATCCATGTGATTCCATCTGCACTGAGTGAGCCAGTCCAGTTTCAGGCGTTGGTAAGTGGCTCACATGCAGTTCCTTGAAATCCCTTTAACCTCAGGTCTACAAGGTAAACTCACTTCCTCTCCTGTGGCCGTGCAGGAGGAAAGCCTCGACTGTTCCTAGAAACGCTGCAGCCACGGCTCGGTGACCTCTGACCTCTCGAGTGTCCGTTCACAGACAGACCAGTAAAACAACAGACGAGACGGCCGCGCCTTTCTGCTTCGTCCTCACTGCGTTTGCTCACTGGCCTCCTCAGCAGAGACCCGGCTATATCCACTGATCACAGGGCGTAGGACTTCACTCCAGGAGAGACACAGGACTCTGCAAACAGATCCTGGAGCTGCGTCATTAGCTGTGAATACCAGTTAAAGTTTGTGGATCCGACTGAAGAGCGACCTGATGGGAGGGATTCTCTTGTCCTTTAACGTTTGAGGATGCAGCTATGATTATTCTAATGTGGAGCAAAAGTCACGAACGACACTCGCAGATCATCTCCGAGAGACAGAGACTGAGACTTTTCAGTAGATTTATAGTTTCAATACAAAGCAAATCAGTTTTTCTGCCTGAATATCAGTATTAGCACATGAAATTTAATTTTCAGGGTAGATTTGGCTTAGAAATTCCCCTCTTCAATATTTCCAGATATGAATTGGCTGCAGAAGCTGGGGGCTTAGCTCGTCTCCGCTCCATATTTAATCATGAAAAGTCCATTTGAAGAAGTTATAGCAAATTCATCCTGTTAAGCAACGTGGATTAACATTCCTCGGCCTCACTGTGAAAAAGAAAGAGAGGCCTGGAGATAGAGGGAAGAAAGAGATGGCGATCGGAGAAGTGCTTTAAGTTCAGTTGTGCCCCAGTGCTGTAAATAACACACTGAAGAGCATTTCAGGGAGGACAGAGAGAATCCAAACAAACCCGAGACAAACCCTGCGAGGACGATTCATCATCTGGGACGAGAGGATCGTTTCATCCTCGTTCAGAAGCCACAGGACGAGAGGAGAGAATGTTTTTTCTCCATAAACAACTCATTCAAACTGGATTCAATCATACTTGTGTAAAAAAGCAGAGTTCCATTCAGCAGCAGGCCGCTCGCTCCCTCAGATGTGGAGGCAGACACTCAGGACATGTAAGGAGGGTCGGGTGGGTGGGGGGTGTAGTTCAGTAGTTTGTTGAAATGAGGAAACTTTTAGCTTCAGATAATAAAGTGAGGATTTGTGGGAGAAGCCCAGGCAGCAGATTGCTCTTTCCTCAGAGGTCAAACATCTTAATTCTCTTCTCATTCTCTCCAAACAGGCTCTAAAGCAGCCCAACCCCTCCAGGGCCCTTCATGGATCCCTTATCTCTAAATGTGCTGGGGGGGGGGGCCACAATGGATATCCAGCTGACCGCCTAAGAGCCCCCCCATTGTCTGCCTAAGGAGTCGAGTCTCTCCTCGTGCAGAGGTCTCAGAATGACAATGGGACGTTAATCTAAAAACCAAAGAGCATTAACATGAGAGAGGAGCCTGGCTGATGGCAAACAGCGCAGCTTTACATCCATGGAGGACAATAATGAGATGTTTTCAGCAGCTTGAAAACAAATAGAAGGAAACACAGATCCTCCATGAGCTCGCTGATGGATGATTCCAAACTTTCTTTATGGTGCGTAAAAGTCCCCAAAGTGGTTTTACGCACAAGGAGATGAAGGGAAGAAAGTGAGGAGAGGAGCAAGGGAGGTTGGAGGGAGACAGAGGAATGGTTTTGTGAGGTGGAGGGAAGAGGAAGAGGAGAATGGATTTGTGAGGAAGAGGAGAAGTGGGACTCACCAGACGCGCTCAGGTCCAGGACGCACTGGAGGAGCAGGACGATCCACAGCGCGCAGCCGGGACTCGTCCCCTGGCACCGCGCTGCCCGGGTCGGGTACATTCCTCCGGCTCTGTGGTAAAAAACCTCCAGCCGATCTTCACATCCACAGCTCGACCTGAGTCAAGTGGTCGAGCTCCTCCAAGATTCAAACAAATCCCTACGAGTCTGAGCAGGAGGAGGAACGTGTGCGTCCAAATGAAAAAGACGCACACTCCGTGTAGGAACCACTGCGGGAGTGTGGAGAGGAAAGTTGTCTCCGTCTGTCCCGGGTTGTGTCTTCCCTCCTCACTGGAGCCCAGCTCACTTTCCCCCTCGTCTCCTTCTCTCTCTCCCTCCCTCTCCCTCCCTCTCTCTCTCTCAATCCTTCACTTCCACTGAGGAGAGACTCGTTTCCACAGGAGCCACATGGCTCTCATTAGCAGACTGTCGCCCCCAAGTGTTCATTACAGGAACTGTAAACCTGCCTGTTTGATTTGGACTGATCTCTGGAGTCTACTTCAGAGTGAATCCTCATCATTAGTGAGTCCTCCTCAAACAATGAACTGTCACTTGTTATTGTTTGTGTGCAGAGATTCTTATAAACACTCTATGGTTCAGAGAGAAGGTAGAAAACTTTGTGTTCATCCTACCTGGTTTAAGATAAGTTTAGATAATCCTCTCTTAGCCCCAAGCAATAAGAGTCACAAATAGGCCTCAGTAAGTCATAATAAGTAACATGCGATACTTACCACTGCAGCCACAAGCTTTACTGGTTATAACCCCACAGCTTATTATGTGGAATGAGGTGTTGCTGTTGGCTCGGTGATGAAATCAGGGTGAGTGTTTTATTTTACTTAGACAATGAGCTAAACGTGATGAGCGTCCAAGAGCAACATCGGTTCCTTCAGCCTCTGGGTGTGATACGGAAAAAACAACTAATGAAATCAAGGAACTTGAATAAGGGATGAATATGATATTTCTTTATACATCACATGGAAGAGAAAGCAAAACTGTCATTTAAAGTAAACACATACATATATATACAGACCACTAACAGCACCTCAGTACTGAATTTTCCTTCCTAATCGAATAATCTAACTTTACAACAATAAGTTGATGAGTTACTATTGTAACCTTACAACAATAAATTAATTATATTCTTCTATTCTAGTGCTGTTGTTTGCATAATGAAAAACCAAATAAAGACCTTGTTCAAAAAGGAGCTTGTTATAATAACGACACGAATTACCTTTCCACATTAAAGCCATGTTTAAAACCTCTGAGTGAACTTCATGTGATTTCCATCAATTCACCACATGTACAAGGACACATGGATGAAGAGGGAGGGAGGGGGTGGGGGGTGTAAAGAGAAGAGAATGGGGCTTCTTGTGCCTAAAAGAATCACATCTGCAGACACGTTAAACACAACTACACACATTCAGACACACACACACACACACACCTTTACAGTTATTAATCCCAGAGCCTTACAGTAACACTCACCCACCTTGTTTCATTTTACTCTGCTCACTTCTGGCTTTAGACAAACTCTCACTTTGAAAGACTAGCACCAGCATGAAAGAGAATGGAAGTAATTTTGCATCTCCGGTTCTCCCATATTGTGACCTGCCCCCCCGCTCATTAGAGGAAAACACCATCCTCGCAGAAGCCTGTTTTGATTTAACGGTCACAGAGGAAAAGAGAAGTATGAATCCATAACGCTTCAGACTGGAGATCTGAGATCTGCACCGGGTGGATCACACGTGTCCGGGCTTCACCTCCGATTATCTCTGCTCCTCATCAGGCCCGGGCGTCCAGGTCCTGGTCGTCTGAAGCGGCCTCCTGAGATCTCCTAATCAAAACCTTCCTTCCATCTATAACACACTCAGAGGCCCCCGGAGAGAGAAGGGGCTAAACCGGGAGATAACACTGCTTCCTGAGGACCTCCAGATAGCACCAGGGTGGGTCCCAGTGTGGGTCGGGGGAAAGACGAGCTTCAATTTTCATTCACTCGGCCTCTGTGTGGAATTCCCCGTCTTTCTGTATTTACTGTACGTCATCTTTTCAGCGTCCACTGCTCCACTGCTCCCTGATTGGCTGTGGAAATTTAGAATTCACTGATTGAGGGTTGAGGGAAATAGTTGATCATAAGCAGCACTGCGGTCAAATCCAGCTGTTCAACACGTACACAGAGACTGAGGCTCATTTGCTAGTAGTGAATGTGTGATCACACTTTAATAAACTAGATGTACCAGACGTGGGGATTTTCGAAGAAGTGGTGTTGGATTATTATTATTCTTGATTATTCTTCTTGATTAAACTAGATTGTAAGTAAAAGGGGATTTTTTGTGGATGTAAAAGTTCTGCAAAGTTAAAAAGCCAAAAGGAAATGGAAACACCTCATCAGTCCGGCCAGTACTTCTGCGTCATGGTGACATCACTATGCTCCACATTTGCATAACATTCATCTTACCAGTCAGAGGTCAAAATAACCTGCACACGTTGGGAGTGGTTGACCAATCAGATCCGAGTGGGTCAGCCAGCCAATCGGAGCAGATTGGGCTTAAACAGGCTTAAAGAGACAGGAACTAAAACCAAGTGCTTCAGACAGAGGCTGAAAAGAGGAGCTGCAGCAACGGACAGTCTGAGGACAGATGTGTTTTTCTGATCATTAAAGCATGAAAAGCTTTTTAAAAGATAACACAAACTAAAATTATGAACGTTAAAACGAGCTGAAAGTCTCCTTTGAAACTGCAAATTGTAACTTCAGAGACTTCAGTGTCTTCTCCTCGTGGGTCTGAGCTTCTTCTGGAACGGCACACCAAAAAGTGTGTGTCTGCGTGTGCCCTGATTTTTACATGACATTTTAATGAACACAACAATGGACTGGTTGTACTGTGGGGAGACGACGAGGGCAGCAAACACAACAACTGAAGGTCACACTGGAGGAAATTGGGCGCGACTGATTATGGTTTGGAGAAACGTGCGAGATGATTTACCTCATATGTCAGCTTCTTTAAAATGTTCTGCTCAAGCAGACAAATTAATTCAGACTAAGCCGCGGATTACTCTGTATTAAAGCGACTCGGAGCAGTGGAGGAGGTTTTCGGAGAAGGAAGAACTCAGCACCAGGCCGATCAAGTAGCTACGTTACATCTGATGTTTTCCTCCTTGATGTCTGTCGACTTCATTTGGCCCAAAGTAGGATATGATTATTAAAATTGCAACCATGCTAATGAAAGTCTTCTAACTTTCACCGGGGAGTGGATACGTGTCCTGAAGGTGTCCTTAAAGATCTCCGAGGCTTCCTGCAGCCCCCGGACAGGCGTCTCTTTGTTACACAGTGTGTGTGAACACGTCACCTCAGTATTTCCTCTTGTTTTCTCCAGATCTGCCTCTGTCCCTTTTTCCGTCACATCCTCAGATGAATCTAAGCTGGTGCTTCAGCTGGATTTTGCGCTTCATCCTGCCAGAAAATGTGCAACCACTTTACACATTCTTCAATCAGCAGATAACTGCAGACAGTTTCCATCCCAGTTGAGGCATCGTTTAATGGCTGACACACAGTATTGGTCGTGGTCCATCCTCTGTATCCACCTACACATCCCTCCACTCTGGGGAAATCATCTTAACTCAGTGCTACAGGCTACGTGTTTTCATGGGGTCACCTTTGAAAGGCTGTGAGCTGTCTTTTGGAAAAGTCAGTGATAATCTACAACAAATAAATAGGTGGAGGAAACTTCTCACGCAAACATTATGGTGCCGCTGCATTAAAGGAAAGGGGAGTCGTCATTGTGATCATGAAAATGCTGATTTAATTCATCAACCTTTCAGAAACCTTTTCAAGAAAATGTGTTTAGAACAGAAACTTTATATTCTCCCTTTCTTCTTTCCATTTATCCAATAAACTTCACTTCAAGTAAGGAGCAGGTAGGAGATTGTAATTTCAAACCCACTACTTATTAGGGTTGTCACGATACCAAAATTATGACTTCGATACTATACCTGCTTGTTCCTGCCCAGCTTGTTGAACACTTAACAAATGGCATTCATATTAGTATAAGCCTACAGCAAGATATTAATGAAATCTACATGGTGACATCATAGCATTGATTATACACGGCTATGTAGGCCTATTGTCTGTATCTGACTATATGACTACATAGTTATTTCCATAAGTATGAGTTACATAATTTTACAGAAGTGTCTTTGAGGTAAAAAAAAAACCTAAAGCTGTGTGGGTTGGGTACATTAAAGATGGACACATAATTAAAGGCCAATAAACTACAGTTACTTATATATAAATGTGGTAAACAAAGTTTTCAAAGGTTTAACTTTATTAAAAAATACCCTGATATTACCGAGAAGAAGCTGAGAAGTGGAAAAACGGAGAAGTCCAGCTTTTGGCTCTGGCTGAGATAAGTTAGCTACGAGCTGTCGTCAGTGTTCACACCCCCGCTACCAGTCCATGTTCTGGGATGAAGGAGGGAAACAAGCATGGTGGTCCCCAGCTGAAGACCCCCACAGCCAAGCAGACGGAGGTGTGGCAGGCCCAGAGCCCACTGCAGGGTTGACCACCTGTTGAAATCGTCAAAATTGCCATAACTTTATATATTTTATCTTAATCAAATGTTTTTCAAATTGTCAGGAACATATTTTTGGGATCTTGATAAGAAAAGATAGACACGTATATCGTGTTGAGATTTTTAATTGTGCACAAGTTGGTGCAGATCCAGATAATTAATCGTTTCTGGTTGAAGAAAAATGTTTGACATTTGAGTTTTGCAGGAACTTTTCCAGCAGTGAGGTTTCAGAGTCTGAGACGTGCACATTTCTCACATCACAGTTACGAGCTACAACAGTGTTGATACTGCACTTAGGTTTGAGAGTTGAAATTAGAACAGGAACTGAATTGTTCACTTTGGATGAGATGGAGAAAGGCATAACATTAGTTAATCCACTTCTTCTGACTCTAATTCTGTATCATTGACACAGAAAATTGGGCCCGAGCATGAGAGAGAGTTCACAGAAGGAACCAGAAGAACCGGAGGGGGAATGAAACCCACTTGTGCTTTTCCTGGCTCCTTTTTTTTTTCGAGCACTTGGGAGAATGATGTCTTTGTCTGCCACGTTGCCCTCGACCGGCGAGCGAGCCACGAACAGGACGCTCTCAAGAACCGCGGCTCCGCGCCAGCTCCAGAGAAAAAGCCATTTGGACATCTAATAGCTGCGGACCAGGCCGGCTTAATGTAAGCCTTATTGTGATTACCTGACATACTGACAGCCAATCCAAATACAGCCTGGGAGCCATTACAGGCCGAGCAAGAGGAACACATTATGAGTTGCACTGCGTTACCCCGACAGGGCCTGAAACAAATGTTTTGTGAATCCCGAGAGAATAGAGGGAACCTGTTTGAGGCCGTTATGAATCCTGCAGAGTGCTGACTGGGACTTTGAAGGCTGGGAAATGGGCCTTAAAAGCCTGATCCAACATGTTAAGTCAACACAGACAAAAGGAATGGGAGCATTTATTCAGATCTAGCTGGTACTGGGGTTCAGGTGTGTGTGTGTGTGTGTGTGTGTGTGTGTGTGTGTGTGTGTGTGTGTGTGTGTGTGTGTGTGTGTGTGTGTGTGTGTGTGTGTGTGTGTGTGTGTGTGTGTGTGTGTGTGTGTGTGTGTGTGTGTGTGTGTGTCTGTGTGTGTGTGTGTGTGTGTCTGTGTGTGTGACGTGTCTCAGAGCTTGTGTCTGTAAATCGCAGGAAACGGAGAATAGCAGTAATAGTCAGCTGTAGCACAACGTCGTCACACATCAAACGCTTTCAGAATCGGCCGAGAAAATACAACTTGATTGGCCAATTAGTTCCAGTCCGGGGAACTTCAACTATTTGCCATGTGTTTTCCGTGCGGAGGCGGAGATCGCTGCAAACAGGTCGAGGCGCTTGTGGCGGTCGGAGGGAATGACACCGACGTGCGTGACGGAAATTGGCGGAAAATGTGCCCATCTGTGATTGAGGCTAATTTTCCACCTATTTGAGTTCAGAGAGAAACACGCAGCGTGCACCTGATGCATTCCACCCACGCTCCTATTAGCGTAATCGCAGCCAATTTAAACACAGATATGAGGAGAAAGTTGACACCGATCCAGCACCTGTGAAGCCTCAAATGCTCCAATCTGCGTCAAACACCCTTCACTCGTTCCCTTTACAAAGAAACCCAAATCTAAATCTGTTTCAGCTCCCGTCCGCTTGCCAGTGGGATCCTCCGACCTCCTGACACTTTTAAATGCTAATCGTTAATCAAGCTTATACAGACTCTCTAATTACGCAAGATAACTTACGAGGGAGTGGGAGAATTAATCGGTTTATGCCTCTCCGCTGGCCTCAGGAATGTCTCTGGCGAAGCTTTGCTCTCTCGCACCGCGACTTGGCTCGTTCGCCACGGCCCAGGATCTCTGCATTTATCTAGAATCATTCCCCTAAGTGAAAAAGAAGCTATTATTAATACCACTCCACTCACTCTCGTTTCAGTCTCTCTTGTGAGCGCTCAGTTTTCTGAACCCAGGTTCTGCTAAAGCAATTACAGCAGCAGACCCCCGACACTTACTCAAGCACCAGCTGGATTCTTGAAGGAAAGGTACAGACCCGGGTGTGCCCTTGACACACATCGACATATTACTTACACGCATTAAAAAAGAGACGGAAGCAGATTTAAAACATGATCCCAGGCCTTATTTTGACGTAAATATCTTTTATTAATGGGGGATGAGTTAGTTTCTCAAGGCTTTAGTTGTGGTGGTGGTGGAGAACAGAGGGAGAGGGAAGGCACTGGGTCGGTCGGGGGAAATGTATGGACAGAGGGGTGGAACTGCCCCAGCTTGCTGATGTATGAGAGTTCAGAGACAGATATGGACACACTTGGACAAACACAGTTTCAATTTGAGTCTTTAAATTCCCTTAAAATGTCCCTTAAATTTGTTATTAATTTCAAATCTTTCTTTTTTAGGAATTTGTCTGAACGTACGTCAACACTAGAAGATGGCAGTGGATACTGGAATACAGGATGTGTGAGTTTCAGTTGTGCATCCAGCTCTGTGTTTTTTTAAAAAGGGACCATGAACGGAACACCAGACAGAACTCGAAGGCAGCTTCACCCCCCCCATAAGAGAGTGGAGGTCTCCAGTTGCTGAGGAATCATGTGATCACAGTCGGGCCGGTACGTCCAGTCCGCTCCCGGAGCTGAGACACCTTCAGGGCGATGTCTACGAGTGGAGCCAGCATGACCTGGACGAGGAGACAACACAGACACGCAGAAAATATCACTTCCTGTTCAGGTTGTCCGCACAAATCCTCCATAACCAAACATTATATTACAGCCATGTATGAGCTACGTGCAACAATAGGAGCTTATTATTAAATCTAGAGTAATCAGAGTTAAATATTATTTCTAAAAGCGTCTTTTAAAGTGAGAGGAAAAGTTCACCTTCCTTGATCGTGATTTGAGAAAGTCTATCTATCTAAACTTCGATAAATGAGGAATGATTCATGTGTTATGATTAAATAACCAAAGATTAATACGTATATTTAAAAGGTTATTTTTTTGCCCGTCTGTTGGTTTAGTTTGTCAGTTTGGACTTTTATGAAATACATGAGACCAAAGTCTTCATATGTGTAGAGGAGGCAGAGGAATAAAACACACAAGGACGGATAGAGATAAGATAAAAAACATATAAATGGATTGAAAGAACAAAATAAATATCTGAATCTTCAATCTATCTTAGTGGCTGAGATAATAAACCCAGCTCAGCACTGCTGGAACATAAACAACTTCACTGAGTTCATTTCTCTTTCTAATTGTTATATGCAGCTCTAGTGACCGGTTACACACCCCAGTCAGTTGTGTGGCCTTTCGGGGGCATTTTTGAACCACAACTAATTACACTTAATGTAAAAAATCACTCCTGATTAATAGTTTCAATGAAATGCTTCATCACGTGAAGGAGCAGATTAGGAACCTCCCTTGAGATGGAGCAGAAACATAAACTGTCCTGGTCTAAGCAGAGAGCTGCCAGGATGAAATCACTTCCCGGTGGTGGTCCTCAGCCGGAGATGAGCAAACCAAAATAAACCCAGAAAATAACTTTAGGTTGTTGTGCAGTCCTTCTCCTCTTCCCTCGAAACCTGCTCTAATCAAAATAAAAACCCTCTGGGAGTGTAAATCAAACTAATCCAGAGTCGGCCAACTGAACCCTTCACCCTGGAGCCATCTATCTGTCAAGTTAAGACCCTGGAACAAGATGTTTCTGCTTATCTTCATGGAGTTAAAGCGCTGAAGAGGAGAAAGGGCTGGAGTCGAATTCTTGTTCATTTTTTGTTCGAGCTTGTCTCACTTTCTTGTTCTACATCCCCTCCCTGTCCACACCAGTCAGGATGACTTTATGAAGTGTCTAGTTGGAACTAGCACTCTTTATTTCCCCCTGATGCTAACTTTCCCTCTCTCTTCATACTGGCCGTGATAAGCTGCCATAACTCAAGACTTGGCCAAACAACCCCATCGCCTCTCATGTTTAATACCGCCTCTGGAACTTGTTTTTGGAGAGCTCCACTCAACACAAGCTGGCTGTCTGGGACATTACAGATCCTTCCACTCAGCGTGGAGGTTTTGAGGCTCCGTGCCAACGAGCACTCAAAGCTCATTCCAGTTTTGACACGAGCAGTTGACCTTTGACCCGTTTTGTAAAAGATGATGACTCGTGGGTATCTTTTTCTTTTCTACATATGAAAATATTCCAAGAGAAAAGAAAAATCTCTTCCTGGTCCTGTGGATGTTTATTTTCCTATCTGATGACTTCATTGTCTAGTCTTTCCTTCTCTCTGGATCTAGCTGGCTGGAATCGCTCCAGTAGCGGCCTGACCTGTGGGTCCTGGTAAATCTTCTGGGGGTCCTTCTCATAGCTGTCAATGTAGAGCCTGATGGTTGCTCCCGCGCTGCCTGTACCGCTGAGACGGAAAATAATCCTGGAGCCGTCGGAGAAGATGATCCTGAGGCCCTGAGAGAGAGAGAGAGACGGATGAGAGACGATGATGAATGAAAAATGCAGAGTAAAAGGAAAACATGTGGAGGAAGAGGTACGGTAAGCCACACCACTGCATGCTGGGTAACATGACTTTATTATGTATTGAGTCAATTCGAACATGAAGTCACTGTTTGGGTTACGAAGGAGCGACTGCAGGAGGAAGAATATGGACTACATCCAAAGATAGATGGAAAACTGAGGTAATGACATCTGCCTTGTCGGCTCCTTACCTGGTTTTTGGAAACACTTCCATCGACAGGATCCGTGTAGGCGAAGTTGTCCGACACAGCCACCTCGTAAGTCTTATCGCCCGAGGACAACTTCTTTCCTACGAAGGACGGGTCGAACATCGTCTTCTCCAGATCCGAGATCATCTTGTTGGCGGAGTCCGAGTCGACCTCCTCGTAGTCGTACCTGCGATGGGAAGAAAAATCAGGTTTAAGCAAAAAATTATATTTGCTCAGAACGTAATCAAGTTGAGTTTAATATGAAAGTGTAGGTGGGATGATTTTGAGTTTGTGAGAAAGTTACTTTCTTTTTTATATGCAAAGATAAAAACTTTTGTTCTACAAAGTTTTCATGTTCTGTATCTGTTTTTACTGAAATTCGAAATAATAAAGTTGGTTTGATGTAGTTTCTGTTGCAGTAGAACTGTGTTGTATTATATAGAGAGGTTTATCAGTATATCTTTATTGATAAAATGTCTGTCACTAACAAAACATAACAGAACTCACTTCAACATCATCTCAAACCCACCTGAACAACTGAGCTGTACTTCTCTTATTTTCCACTAGATGGCAGAGTTCTATTTAACCAAACTACTGTGCATCCCTGCATCGTCTCAGTCAAACATTAAATATCTTTTTATCTCTGGTAACCTGAAATATTTTTCCTCAGGGACTCAGGCCCACTTTCCATAAACCATCCTACATGGACCAGTGCTGACCTGGTGAAGAAGTTCCTGCCAAACTTCTGCCAGTGATCCTTCATGATGTCTTCCACGCTCTGTTTCCTTGTGGCTAAGATCGACAGCCATGCGAGCACCGCCCACAGGCCGTCCTTCTCCCGGATGTGATCTGAGCCTGGTGGGTTAGAGGACGGAGAGGAGAAGGGAATGCGTTAGGGGAACTTCCTTCTCTTACTACAGAGCCGTGTTTAACTAATGTGATGACTTTAATTCACCGGTGCCGAAGCTCTCCTCTCCGCACAGGGAGAGTTTGCCGGCATCCATCAGGTTCCCAAAGAACTTCCAGCCAGTTGGAGTCTCGTACAGCTGCATCTTAAGAGCTTTGGCCACACTGGAACAGATCGGCACACAAAATAAACCACAAAAGAAAACATGCATCTGTAACCAAGTGGAGATCAGTTCTCTGACAGTTCACCCAAGAGATAGAAACTCAGAGTAGCTGGTATGTTTAATGGTTTTTACTTGTCCAGGGCTCCACTGGTGGGCATACTGCGGGCCAGTCCTTTGATACCAGTCTTCTGGAAGTAAGGGATACTGGTGAAGTTGGCAGCGATGACAGCCACAGAGTCCGAAGGGTTCACGAAGAAACCATGTTTACCCAGCACCATGTTACGGTCCTGAAGATGGGGGAGAAACAATTGCCAATATGAGACATGATTTAGAATATTTCAATTTACAGTAATTAGCTTCCTGAAAAGTTCAGTAACTTAATGGGATATATTTTAGAAAAGATTCCCTACAAATGTCATAAAAATACTTCTTAGATCTCATTATGAATTCTGAATATATGACACATTGGTCATATTTCTTTTATATACTAAAAGTTGGTATATTCTTTTTCCAAAATGAGAAAAATGTTGCTTAAGAAAAAGGACTAATGAAACCTGGGCCAAAGTTATAATTACTCACCTCAGGACCCAGGCCCCAAAAAGAAAACCCTTAAAACCTAAAACTTGATAAACCAGTATTTATTGAATTAATTTCCCATGAGCTGACATCATAGATTGAAATCCAGTTCTCGTCCCCCTCTGTTCAAAACAGCTTTAAAGAATCTCGCCCTCTGGAAGAGACGCTGACTTACACCATCACCATCGAAAGCGGCTCCAAAGTCATATTCTCCTGCCTTCATGCTGTTGACCAGGTCGGCAGCGTAGGTCAGGTTGGGGTCCGGGTGGTGGCCCCCGAAGTCCTCCTTGGGGACGCAGTTGACGGCCGAGTTGGCAGGAGACCCCAGCTCCTCACAGACGATCTTCTTCACGTAAGGACCGACCACTAGAGGGAGACAGCGCATCATTAAAAGGAGTCGTTACGCCCTCACAGGGACATAAAGGAACTCTGAGTGAGGACGTTAACTGTGACCGTCAGCGTCTGGAGTTCACCACATTAAACTTTACTTTAATACCAGTTGGATCAGACATTAATCCAAGTGGCCAACCTCCTTATGGAATTTTATTTCCAATCATGTCTCCTCCTCGACTGGTTCTCAGTTTTATGTTGGTATTTGGTTAATGTTGGTAAAATTCACCTCAAACTCCAATCATTCCATAAACAAATGGCAAAACTGATATATTTACATTTACAAAGATAGCGTTTCTCCAAAGAGATCATACATATATGGAATAATGGATCTATTCTTAATAAGGTAAACTGCTTTTCTTTCATCATTGGTTTAACCTCGATAATTATGTTTAATACATGCAGAATTCCCTGTTTCTTAAAACAAAAAAAAAAGTTACCTAATAAAGTTTTAAACAGTTCATTCATCCGTACATTTCAGCCTTGTCATTTTCAGAAATGTGTTTGGATAGTGTTTGGCTATTGCCACAATAAATCTTTTACGAACAAAGTTACAGAGATATAAGTTTTATAGTGTTATAAAAAGGGTTATCCAGCACTACTTACAGAAACTCAGACATGTGCTGTCCTGCTTTATTGCTTTATCAGATCTATCCTAAGTTAACTTTACTTTGGAAAGTTGTTTTGATGTAGATGATTGTGACATGAATCTGATGTTGACTGTATCTGAATGTCCTGACAAAAAACTTTGAAGAACTCTTAAACCTACTCCTTTGTGTATTTTTTTAAATTTAATATTCTTATTCAACCTATTTTCCCACTGGGATATTAAGACTAATTATATAACTACATTTATAAAAATTGATTTAGAGGAACTGCACACTACCGTACAATCTTACAGAGAACTTAATTATAGAACTTTAAAAATCCTTCACACTATAAAAATCAAAAGCCTGTGTGGTGCTGGTTCTTACCTCCATGCATAGCATCCAGTCGCACGTTTATGTGATTTGCTCCGGAGAGAAGCTCCTTCAGTGCAGGAAAATCAAAGATGCCTCTCAGCATCTCAGCGTAGGCATCCACTGAGTCCACGATCTCCACTGAGACGAGTGAGAGGAAACACAACACAGTCAAGACATCTGAAGAGGTGAAGTGACTTTCATTACACACCACTCATTAGATAATATCTTTCACAAAACAATGCTATTCACTCATTATCAAAGAAGATGATCATGTTTTAAAGCAAAATGTTGTGACCACATTGCAACTACCTGCTGTTTATCTCAAACAAATCAATAACTAAAGTGCCTTTATACTGTTTATCCTCTATTTAAGGATAGGGCAGTGCTTCTCATGCTTGTGTACCTGTGAAAGGTTTGAAAGTGTCCACTTCAAATGTCTGCTTGCCAATTGTAGCCAGATCCACTTCCAGCTGTGGGCAGATGTGATACTCCTTCAGGCTTTTGCTCACCTCAAATATTTTGTTTGTGATGGCCTCTGGAGCAGGTCCTGGGGACAAAGGTGGATGGTTATAGTGTGATACTGTGCTCAAGTCAAACAGCATTTTAAAAATTTGACATTTCTCTTCACCCAAGTAGGAACCTTAGGTCTGTGATTTTCTGTGACAACTGAGAGTATAATGTAGTCGCCGCTCACCTCCACTGGCGATGTTGTACTTGATGCCGAAGTCTCCATCGGGGCCACCCGGGTTGTGGCTGGCTGTGAGGATGATGCCCCCCACTGCCTTGATCTTGCGGATCACGCAGGAGACTGCAGGCGTGGACATGATGCCATTCTGACCAATCACCAGACGGTTAATCTGCAGGTTGGAACAACAACAGGAGAAATGGGGGAGACAGGAGAACAGGAGAACAGGTTAATCCACAATACAGTTAAATACGTAGGGTGGGAGACAGGCAGCTACGATACAGGAACTGCAATAATGATATATTTAAAACATATAATACTGTGCAAAAACTGTTGATTCTTATCCATCAAACAACGCCACCAGGAAGGTACCAGGATGTTCAAAATGTATTCTGAAGCATGATGACTAAAAAAACTATACAGCCAGAATCATAAAGATCTATGCTTAGCGACAACACAACAAGGGAGACCTTACAACAAATTGTGTGTTGACAACACTGCATTAACATAATGGAGTCGGTCTGAGACACTGTGAAGAGACAGAGGACAGACAGATCTGTGGACAAGAAACTAAAACTGTGGCGAGTTGTCAGAGATGCTTCGGAACAACCTTGAGACCTGCACACACCAAATAGCAATTTAATTTAGATCGTTCTGGACACTGCACTTTGGACGTAATGCAAGTCCTTTACACTGCTGCAGAACACACCACAAACACACTGTATCTTCATGTTACATCTATCTCAGTCCAGGAACCATCCTTTTTAAACATGCAGCGGTTTGCTGTGTGCAAACATGAACAGAGACGCCTCTGTACGTGGACGTGAGGCAATGAAACGGTTTCCTCACTGCTTCATTTCACCAAACCACAGACACTCGTGGAGAGACGGCAAAGAAATATCCAAAAAGCTTTGAGCAGCTTGAACCCAGTGACACCAGCCAGGAACCACTGCAAAACCATTAGCTGCTGCCTGTGCAGTAACTGTGGGATTGTTTTTGCTTGCAATTGTGAATGCAGCATTTTGGGATTACACCATCGGATGATTTCATATTAAAGATACAAACTGCCTGTCCCATTCGTGCATTTGTCCGGTGCAGCTTCTGCTACAGACATATGCAGGGCAACGTGACTGGCTGCACGTCTCTCCCCCCCCCCCTCTGGAGTCCCCTGAGCAGCCAGTGGCATCTCACTGCAGCTATTATGAAACCACACAACAGCCAGGCTTCCCTTCTTCCCTTTCATGCACGATTCAAACACAGGATTGCTCATTTTTGCGATCCCCAAAATGCTATTATATTAATCTCCAGAAAAAGGCTTTAAATCTTTAAATGCTGGAGCAAAGATGCAGAGATGGGGTCGTGTCATTGGCCAGTGTTTAAATGTCAAAGGTTTGACATGACACCCCCCCTCCCCTTCTCCTCTTCGTGCACTTTATCCAAAAGGTCACTGGGGTCAATCTGAGACTGGAGACTGTGCAGGAGAAGCCAGACATGTGATGATAACATGTCATTTAAAAACACTGTAACTGCTGCAAACCCATCATGACAACCATCGAGTCTCCTTCCACATGCACAACCTGAGATCTTGCACAATATATAATATCAGATATTGACATGTAGAGGCAGGAAGAACCTGTTTGCTCCAGCACTGATTCTCCATGAAAACCACAGGAATGAGGGGAAGCTTCACTTTAGTGCACTGCATCACCTTTAGCTTTATCACTAATAACATCCCAGTAATGTTAGCATTTTTTAAAACACATTATTGTTGATTTATTGTGTGTTTTCGCCACATTGACGTTAGCATTAGTGACCAGACATGACTTTACAGAACCATTAACTTCCAGCCAGACCAGTGACCATCAAGCTAAACTGGGAAATTACACTGGAAACACCATATTTGGAGGCTAGTAGCCCGGAAGCTGCTCGAGCCTGCAAATATAAAGTTAGGAGAGCAAACCTGTCAAGTTAGCTCGATGTTAGCTGCAAGTTATTACCTCTACAAAGTAAAAGCATGCTAATAACGTGTTATACTAGAAGCTAACTTTACTGTAACGTCATCAGCATTGAAGTGTGGTTTAAGATAGTTTTGTTTTGAAGTTATAAAACGTTTAATTGTCCTTTTTAATGCTGAGTGATGCTCTGACATGAATGAATGGGACGGCTAGCTTGATGCTAACCTGCTAGCTAGCTGGTTGTGTGTGTCTAAGCTAGCTCGCACGCCAGCCGGAGGTGCACGGTGCTTCTCCCCCGGGTGGACTGACTGTGTTTCCCCGGGCAGACTGACCCCGTTGGCGGCTGCGATCTGCACGATGAGCCGGATGGCCTCCTTCATGAAGAAGCGGCCGTCCCCTCCCACCACCAGGGCGGCCTCCTGCCGCTGGGAGGGCTCCACCACGGAGATGGTGCTCTGGATGAAGTTCTCCGCATAGTGCTGGTTCTGCTGGAACACGGTGACCCGCTTCCTCAGGCCGCTGGTGCCGGGCTTCTGGTCCGCGTAGGGCTTGGTCTGCACCGTGGTTATCTTCACCATGTTTGACCCGGACTGTGAGCTCCTCTGGTAGGTCAGAGAGAACCGAGGGGATCCGGTCCGTGGAGCGGACGACGCCCCCCTGGGCGGACCCGCCCCCTCGGGTTTAAAGGGCAAGTGGAGACCAGTGGATCAACATGGGTTTGTATTGATAAAAGTTAGTGCAATAACTTTTAATCTGGTTTTTTAGGGTTTATAAAGAACACATGAAAGGTATTTAAGAAATAAGAATACTGCACTGTGGAGACATAATGCTGCACAGGGCCGTAGAAAGATTTAGAGGGACTGGGGGCTCCAGTGCCCCCCAGTAACCCACCACAACACTCATATCATTTTTCAAAATACATTTTTGAGGTATTATTGCCTTCGTGATGATTGAACACCCTCTGGAGACATTGTGGCCCATCGGAGAAACGCTGAGGAGAGAGGGCGCCCACTGGTTAACTTGGAAAGGCGTCATCTCTCACCTGCAGAGTCCAAGCAGCAGGTCTCATTCATGCAACATGGGACATTAATGGGATAGTTCAACCCAAAAAATGAAGTGTTTGAAAACACTTTTGGAGTTTCAGGGGTACATCTTCAAACGTAAAAACAAAACACAGGAAAAAACATAAACTGCTGCGGTAACTAGCAGGAGGATATCAGAAGACATTTAGGCTAAAAACATGGTGTAAATGACACCGTTTAGAGTGGAATTTGAGTGTCTGGGCGAAAAACAAAATGTATAATTTTGAATCCATAAATACTCTTATAACAATAGTAAATGCCCAGCATCTGTACATTTCAATCTGTTGCATGTGAGGTCCTCTACTTTAGCTAAACTCCAAATAAAAAAAGAGAGAAAATTGCAAAAAACAAGGGCACTTAAGCATTTATCCACCCTGTTGAAGTACCCTTGAGCCAGGCCCTTACAGCAAACTGTTGTAAACAACATCCCAGCCTTGTCCTCTGTGTAGACATGCAGGTGGTTCATTCCTGCTTCAACAGACCTTTGTACCTCTAAGGTGAAGACACACGCACAGAGGGGTCAATGACTCCAAGGATTCTGTCCCAAACTTTAACACAGTGAAGAAAAGAGTAAATTAATGAACTCTCTAATAAGTCAGTGCAATTTACCAAATATCTGACTCCCTAGAGAGGAAAATATTTAAAGAGAACTTGTGTGAAAAGGTTTATTTCACAGGAGACCTGTTGTGAAATAGACCGCTGCTGTTTGCCTGTTGCACCACAGCCTGTTTGATCAAAGCAGAACAAAGTTTAACGTCAGACCTGCCATTGTGACAAGGGGGCGTGTGAAGTGAGTGCGTAAGCCAGGATAGACACAACATGTGTATGTTTATAACGTGTGTTTAGAATGAGCTAAACCTACATGTTGGCAGGTTATTAACTCCATATCTGCATGTTCACTGTTGCTTCAGAGGCGTATCAATTGTATGGCATTGTGTGATTTTTAATTTTGAAGAATATCAAGACACACAAATAAAAATGTAGTTATACAAATTAAACTTTTCTTATAACTACATATAAAAAGAGTTTTATTGACAGTCCAGTACTGTAGATGTCCAGTTTGGCTCACAGCTCCTGAAGGCCAGCTAGACCCGAGCAGTCGAGCGTCACTAAACCTCTGTGCTGGGAAAGGAAAAGCAGACAGGGGCTCAGGACATTAAATACTGTTCCTCTCACGTGTCATGTGACATTTAGTTCACCGGCTCTACTGTTTCAGCAGAGAAAGTCAAAGGGCAAATAATGACCAGCGGGATATAAATAGGAGGTCAAGACTGCTCTCAGCTGCAAAGGCCAAGGGCGAATAAAGTTTAGACCTGACTGCAATACAGAGGAATGCATTTCATGGCCAACACTAAATCCTCACAGCCCCAAACTGTATAAAGAGCAGGGACGGTGGTGGCTGATATCTACAGAGTAACACAGACTTAGTGTACAAACCTTCTACATCTAATTTCAAAGTGAAGCTGTGTTACCTTCATGTTATGACCAGCTTTAGGCTCCTCCTCACAATTTGCCGTCATCTTAGTTAATAACATCAACTGTATCTATGTTTAATTCTCTCTTTTCTAATGTTGTCAGAAAACTTTGTTGTGATTTGAAAGAGAGCTGAGATCCAGATCCCAGATTTTCTGTGTTTGAGTTTATTATTTTTAGTTTGTCATGACAAGATCATTTATTTTTTAAATGCTAAATCATGAATAAAAGAGCCATGTGGACATTTTAACCTTTGGTCTTTAATGTTAATCTATTTTAAGGGAATTTTGAAATTCTTAACATTAACACAATATGTCACACATAACAAAGGCACACAAGCAGCAGTCATAAAGAACAATCTATGAATCATATATTTAAAAGCACTGGTTCATTAATGGTTTTTGGTCCATCCCTTTTCTGTAGCAGTGGCACTAAGAGCATTAAATCTTTCATAGCAGCACATCTTCATGAGCAGGTTAATATCGTCTCCACACAATTATAGGTCCAGTCCTGTTTGTCGCTGATAGGTAGAATGTGTTGGCAAACCTAGAAGACAGGAAACACATGTTTGTATTAACATCTAGAACACCATTTAATTATTTAACCCCCTTCTACCGTCATATTTATATTTCTTAAAGTATTTTTAAAGACATTTCTCAGACTTTGAAAGTGCAAAAGGAAAAACTTGGTACCATCTTGGTCCGGGCCGGCACCTCCACAGCGAACACACTCATGCCTCTGCTGCTGCTGCAGTTCCTGTTCTGCTCGTTGTTTATGTGCACCGTCACTTTCTGGTTGGTCTGCAACACAAAGGGTTTAACTTTCATTCTTGAGATCAGAGAATATAAAGAAACCATTTAAAAAATATAGAAGAAAGGTAAATAAATGAGGAGCTATGGTGGAAAAACACACAACAACAAGGTAGTGGCCCTTGTGCTAATTCTAAGTACAGCTATGACAAGCGCTCTTTAAAGCAGTAGAGTTTGTGTAGTTGAATCGAAAGACAATGCGTTAATACAAAATAAAACTAATAATGACTCTCTCATGATAACCAGGTTAACTTTTCCCTGGTAAGAGGTTCTATTGTATCACAGGGTCATTCTCTTAGAGTAGCTCCTGTTGCTATGAGAACAGATACCACCACTGCATATCAATTACAAATAGGGTTGAATGGTCTCCAGCGAACCACACACTTACAGCAGAGGACTGTAATAAGACAGAATGTGCGAGCTAGCATTTCCTGGAGAAGTATAATCACCCTGATGCTTTGTGTCCTGTCCTGATCAATACCAAAGTAAATAATCAATAAATTCTATCACAATAAAAGTTGGACTATTATCCCTCTACTGGCCATGAAGATGCACTGCAGCTGTACAATCATGGTGGAACTGAAAATCAATTTCCAGTATTGCTAAACTGTGTGAGAACCTTCACATCACCACCTTCAGATCAAACTCAGAGTCAGATACACACAGATGGCTGCTGACCTTGTTAGCTATGAGTGAGGAGATCCTGTGTTCTCCTCGGTAGGTGTAGATGAAAACATTATCTAGTCCCCTCAGTGCTTTGGCCCCTGTCCTGGCTATGATGGACTTCTGGATGGCCTGGTTCAGGAGCTTGGGCCCTGTGTCCATACTGAGAGGCTGGAGAGACAGCGGCGTGTCTTCACAGTGTACATCTATCTGGAATGGACAAGCCTGACGGAGAGGGAGAACGAGGAGATCATTCAGTTTGTTGGTAGGATAAGGTTGTTGTATGGTTGTGTAGAGTGAAATCAGACTGACCTCTACTAGCTCCAGCATGCGGTTGTAGCCCATGGCTTCCAGGATGACCCACAGGTCCGCAGGGTCTCCATCCTTCTCTGTGGCCTCCATCAGGTTCAGCTCCATGAAGCCCTGCTTGGTCAGTTGATTGCTTCTCATATCAAAGTTTTCTGGCCCGCCCCAAAAACAACATGTTGTAATATTAATATTAATCATTGGTTGACTGATTTTGCCTTTACATGATGTTTCTCTATGTATTTACATGATAATTACCTTTGCAGACTGCCCAGGCCTCCTTGTCACACTTCTCTCCACTGGTCCTGAGCTCAAAGAAATTGTATTCTTCCAGACTGAGGAGACCGTTTCCATCCAAGTCTATGACCTCAAAGATTTCAGACAGCGCCTCCCTGTGGCACAAAGGGAGCGACACCGAGACATTTCATGCAGGGACCTTCTCGCCGTTGCAGTAGCAAGGAAGAAAGCAAGCAAGGCATCGAAGGCATTCAGCCAGTATTCACAACAATAACCACATATTTTACGCCATTTTTCTAATCAAGTCTATGTTCAAAATTAGTTGTATTTCATATGTACAGTAGAGAATAGGATCATGCATGAGAAAAAGCCTAAATGTTCCAGAATAAACCACAAATTTCTAGATTAAAGTGGAACCTTTTAGAATATATCCAAACTACAAACCTGAGCTCCCTGGTGAGGTCTAGTTCTCCAGAGTCGGTCCTGTAGACGAGCTCCACAGGTTTGTCAGGAAGATCATTTTTGCTCCTTTTCTTAAGTCTGCAGCCGCTGGTGAAGGGAAGCAGGAAGTAGGTCCCAGTGTTCAGCTCTCCTTTCCAAATGTACTTCTGCAGGAACAACAAGAGTGGATCAGGAAAATAAAACACAACAGTGCAGATACATGTAACAGTGAATATAAAGAGATAGAGTAAATGTTCATCTCTCAACACAAATATAATATACCTCTTTGTCTCTTGACTCAGTGAAATGCACGACAGATTCTTCTTTGGCTTCACCAGCCGTCATAATGAAAAGAGCCGTATCCACCGTCATCCAGGGAGGAGACTTGTCTGAGAAGAAACATGATAAACAGGAATATGTAATTAAATAAGACTTTGATCAAGTAGTCGTCTTATAAGAGTGTTTTTTTGTGGGTTATGACAAAACCTTTCCAAAAATGGAGAGGATGAATAAAACAAACAAATAAATATTTGCATATGTTATTATTGAACATGCTACTGTGGCTTATTATAAACACTATTATAAGTATACTATCTGTTTGTGGTTTGTCCATAAACTTCTGTTGTTTTATATCCAAGTTAACCTGATTAAACAACAATCAAAATACACATTCAATGAAAACTACCATATAAAAAATATATGATATATTAACTGAGAAGCTAAAACGTGATGCTTGGATTTAAATACACAATTGTTAACACATGTTTTCTCCTGTCTTTACAAACATATTGAGTAGTGTTTTCAACAACATATACAGGAAAATTAACTTTCTACCGCTGACATCAGTTCAGTATCTTCCACCGCACGTTCCAATAAACTGAACAACACCTTTCTTCTTAATGTTCGTCATAAAATATCGCCCACTCGGCTGGAACACAATCTAGCACGTTTCCTACAGAACCCGATCTGCCACCACACGATGTAGAAACACCCTGCAGGGGCCAATAAACAACGCCAGGCTTCTGTGTGGTCTTTTTCTTGTTGTTTATGATTCATAATCTTATAATTACAGGGGCCAACACGTTATTTATGTCTGGGTGTCACATGAAGCCTATTTAAAATTGTAACTAGCCTGAACGCTGCTGAAACGATGCAGCATGCTTCTATATGGATCCTGAATAACCGAGGAGCAAACTACTGAATTCCCACAATTCCAGAGGTGCTATTCTATCAAGCAGAAATATAACGTCCCTATGGCAGCTGTAGTTTTGCCGTTTTTACCCGGTCTGTGGCTGAGGCTTTGCGGCTGGACGGTCAGGTAGACGTTGGCTGTCTGCGGGATGTGGACCTGGTACTGCAGAGAGCCGACACTCCCATCGTCCTCCAAGAAGAAACATCCTTTCATGTGACTGTGGTGCCACTCCTGCAACGATAGACAACATCTGTTCTTCACCAGCCGACTTGCAATATTCACACAAACTTTCATTCCCATGGTGTTGGCTAATAGAGCCGAAAAAAATATCATCTCCTAAACAGAGAAATAAAGAATATCGTTTTTCACGTTTTGTATATCCTCATATATTTGATGATGTGTGGCCGCCGTTAAAATCCTGACACAATCCCAACAAACAGTTTTGCTACTTGACAACAAAATGCATTTATTCATTCAACAGAAACCAAAACTAATTTGCAGTTCCTATTAAAAGGGGGATTGATCTTGTGACTGGGGAAGTATATTTTGGCATGACAGAGGGAATTAAGCAGTCAATCACAGCAGTGAGGTTGCTCACTTGATTAAAAGAAACTGCCGTTGTGATAATTACCACTCCAACCTTCAGGGGGGCACATTCATTACTCCACAGCTTGTGTCTGGGCGCAGCAGCGTGTAAACACTTGTTATTCTCCTGCTGGTCCAGAGGAGGGCAGAAGTGCTACACTGGCTTTCTACTAAATCTCCCTCTAGTTCCTGATACGACGAGTAGGAGTCCATTTAACTTTGATAAATACAGCCCTTTCAATCTTGGGCCAGGGCTCATTCAAAACCATCAGGAGGCTACTTTGGCGATATTTATGAATCCTAATATTTCTCTCATTTTGAAATCCTGTTGTTCCTTTGTCTGGCAGCACAACTGAAACGACATAATAATTTCAAATTGAACAGGAACATCAAAACAAGGCAAGTTTTCCTTCCGTTCATCGGGGACCCATTAAATGAAAACACAGTTGGTGTGGACACACGGTAAGAGGACATTGAGGGTCGGGCGAGTCTGGAATAGGCCATATATCCTTTTAGTGGACAAATAAATCACCAAGTTAAACAAAGAAAAGTACCATAAAGACGGCGAGTGTCACTCCTGCGGAGGAAAGCTATTTTCTCGTTGTATTTATCTTGGGCTGTGAGAGGCATAAAAGATCAAATCATAACACTTCAGTGGTTTGTCCAGACAATATTAAATGAGGGAAATTGCCATGGGCACCTGTCTCCTGCTTAAAGACATCAGAATGAATGCCTCCACAGAGAGAGGGTCGGCCTGCAGACTAATACAGCTGCTGTCACCTGCTCGGGCCAAAGGTCTGAGTTACGGCCAAGCGGAGGGTCGCAGGACGCCAGACACACACACACACACACACGCACACAAACACTCAAACACACAAACACACAAACACACACTTAATCTGCTACATTTTATAATTTTAACCTTTACATAAAGACTGAGGAAGTCAGATGAATCCTTTCTGTGCATATCTGAATCCCACACGCAAATACACACTTACACCACTAGAAAAACACAACCTGCCCTCCACCCACCACCTTCCAATTATCAGCCTGTGGCAGTGTAGCAGCCAATATAGAGCTGAACTTCCCTCAGAGGTAATCTCTGGACTCACATTCTTCTACCTTGGCGATGTCTGGCCCTTTCCAATCTCAACGCCTTGTGTGGACCTCAGAGATGAAGGAGGCTGTGATATTTTTTTATTTATTAACTTTTTTTTCCTCTGCTGTAAAGCAAACCAGGCCAGGTTAATCCAAAAAGAGTGAAAACAAAGAGCGATGGATCAATACGGTGTGTATCTACTGACCCGGGGCTAAATGCGCCCGTCAAAAATAGTGTGTGACAGTGATACTGGGGAGATCCGCCCCCTAGAGGGGCTTCGTTATCATGGGGCATCTCACATGGGTTTGTTATTGACGCTATAAATTATTAATAATGTGACATTTTCTTTTTTGAATAACATTCATTAATTTAAGTTTCAGTGTCAAAATTGATTTTCTGTATTCAAATGACAATTATAAACTTTGGTTGAGTAAGTGATAAATCTTTAACATAGTTTTATGTTGTCAATTGTGATTTGACTAATGGATCATGAACGAAATTTAGAGCTAACTATCATAATTCATAAAAACTGTGATGCTTGTCATTCAGTTTTGTGGTATTCTTATTGTGTTGTTGTTCTTGTTGTGACTGTTTTATATATATCAGTTACTTGTTGAGCATCAAATTTGTACTATATGTACATATAGGGATGGGCATTGCAACATAGTGGCAGTGGCAAAATTTTAGTAGGGAATTACTATTATATAGATAAAAATGCAGTTTTTAAATTAGATATTTAACAGACTTTAAAGTGGCTAATACCTCTACATCTGGTTGGGTATTGAAAGTAGAAGGGCTCTTGTGCATACCTCAGCCAAGGCTAAATCAAAAGCAAACAAAAGTTAAAAAGAAGATAGAAAAGAGAAGTTAAAGAGATGAATCCTGGATCTGCTTCTTTCTCCAGATCCCCTCCAAAATATAATCAGTGTTTCCTTTAGTCATAACCCCAAACCCCACAAAAGGTCATGGAAATATTTTTTTGCAGAATCCTCCATGGCGATAATGTAAAAGTCTCCAAAACTAAATCATTATGACCGTACCATATGTGACGCCTGTAGTTTACCTGTAAGCCTGCAGGCTCCTGTACTTTGCCGGACCTGGAGCTGCTGGAGCTCATATTGATCGAGTTCGCCAGAGACGACCGGCGGCTGCGAGCGGAGGAAGGACGAGAGGACGATCGGCTGTCTGAAGAAAAACCAAAACACATATAGGATGGAAAGGTGAGAAATTACACGGACAAATATACTCAATATAGATTTTTTTTATAAATGACAAAATTATTACTAATAAAAAACGTTGCTCATTATAAGATTAAGCACAGTACTCCCATCTCCACATATTAAACACACTTTGAAAAGAGAGATGAGGCCCAGAATGCACTCTGCCTTCCCAGAAGTGCATTCCCAAGTTCACATGAAGATGGGCTTCTTTGCATTTGGGTTCTACAAACGTGTGAATCTCAAGTTCAGCCCCATTTCCATTAATGATGGAGGCATATTAAATCACAAATAGCATAACAGGACCCTCTCAAATCCATTACCTCGCACAACTTTTTTTATCTCGAACACTAATTGAAGCCAGAAAATATCAATTCACTAATGAGGGCTCTGATTGTTTCCAAGCCGGGGAAATCAAGATGCGAAGTAATGTGATGGGCTTACAAGCAAATTACCGTGGCAGAGAATAAATAGACCCACTGTCATGGTATTCGTCGCGGATCTATTTTGTATTGATGGGAGTATTTTAATCTGGAGGAGCCAATCGTAGCTTGTTTGTGAATATGGACGAAGATGCACTGGAACGTGGCCGAACAACAGCTGCACTGTGAGCTTCTATTGAATGTGAGAGTTGTTTGTGGTTCCCTGGTGCTGGAAAACTACAAGAACTGAACTAAATAAACCAATTATCAGAAAACACCACGGCAGTTCATCAATTTGTCTGCTACACACAAAACACCCAATAAATAATTTAATGTCATCAATGCTTTGCGAAGAACCAGCCGGAATCACCCCTGTCAAATACAGTTATAGTGTAGCACTCAGGGAAATACTGGTTTATACTGACAAATGCAGTCAAAACTGTTTTTGAGCAACAAGAAAAAACCGTTCAACATGTGCGATCACGTAGCTCCTGGCGTCAGAGCCTTGTTAAAATGTAAGAGGTATAAATCAATACCTGGGAGAGGCACAATAATGTGATAATCCTGACTAGTATGTGGGAGCTCATTTGTTTTTGCAGCGGTGGTCGACGGGGCCCTCCTCTCTACCAGCATCTAATCCCTCATCATCTCCCCAGTGAGAAGTGGTGGATCCTCCAGATCAATAGCATGAACATGGACTGACCACTTAAATCAACCCCATCTATCTTCCCACTGTGGGCCTGTCCCTGGATCGCTCATCCAGGATCTCCGGGCCTCTCTCTCCTCACAATGCTGCTGTTAAAGTGTAAGAAAGTAGATTTTTTACACTCGTCTTCACACGGCTGAAGGTGCCGTCTTCTACAGAAAAACCTGCCTGTGTGTTGTCTGTGGGAGCAGAAGGCTGCAGCTGGACCTGAAACAAGTCTTTGCTTGTTTTAGCGACAAAAACACATCCTTTTCCTCCAAATGCAGATCTGAAAGGAATCATTTTTCATCGGTGTAGACAGAGATTTTGCCAGTTTCTTAATGGCGGCAACGATCGGCCATAATCACAACGCTTCACAGTCTCCTCCCTCCAGGAAAACTGTTATAGTTGTGGAGTTATTGTGATGTATTGTCTGTCTTAATGAGGCCATTTGTCATAGGGGGAGGGAAAAATCAATCGATAACAGAGCTGTTATTTATTCAGCCAAACTAATCTGTGAGGTGTATTGGGGCGACCGGTGTGCATCTTTGAAAAGTGTGGAGTATATCTAGTGTATATCTGTGACAGGTGAATGCTGCGACATGTAGCTCTGGGTTCAAATGATAATGTAATGATGTCAGAGCACAGCAGCATGTTTTAATAGCATAAAAACATACACAAATCTTCTGGAAAGCCTCAGATTTGTACCTTTTCTGAGTGTCACGTCTGGTGTTTCTGGAGGTTGAGGCTGAGCTGCTGCTGCTGAGGAGGCTGCTGATGACACGGCGCTCTTTGCAGGACTGTATGACTGACTGCCAAAGTTCTGTATCTTCAGCTTAGCATCCGCCTCCAGCCGCTCCAAAGCTGCCACCTGACACTGTTCCACTGTCGACACCAGCAGTCTGCAGAACTGACGGCAACGGGAAACCACGAGTCAAGACATGATGCATGAGCACAGCTTGGAGGTGGTGTCACAAGTAGAGGTGAGAATATGACACTGAATAAAGACAAATCAGGGGAGGGATACACTACTGTTTTCTTTTGAACAATATAACGTTTTCTGTGTGCGAATCAATTCAACTTTAAAGAATACAACTTTGAATGAATAAACCAGTCCTGACAATAACGTCAGGAGCTGAAAATTCAATTACATTGCTAATGATGGTATAATTTTGCTCTTTTAATTGATCTTTAGTTGATCAACCAGTGTATCAGTTTAAATAACTTCCAGCTGACAATATATTTAGAGAACACGTTTCATCGTCCAAACTTACTTCTGCATAGTTTAGTTTGCCGTCCTTGTTGATGTCAGCTAATGTGAAAATGGTATTCACCTCCTCGGGCGTCATCTTTTCCCCACTCTGAAAGATAAAACACATTTTTTACTTCAGTAGAGAAAACACCACAGTAAAAAAACGATTCTATTCTGTTTGAGCTTGAGCCAGTAACTGTGATTTTAATCATTTTATGTTTACTCAGTCTGTAATGAAACATTAATGGGTCGCTCAGTTGGCTGATTGCACAACATCAGTCAATTTAACAGAAGCCAAAACTGCAACGTTCATTTAAAACAATAGAGGAGACAATGTGTTGCAGGTCTCTCTCATACGATATGTTTTCATCTACTCACAGTGGTCAGGGCCATTTCCAGTTCGCTGTGTGTGATGAAGCCATCGCCGTTAATATCCATCTTCTGGAACGCTGTCATCAGCTCCGCTTCCTCCGTCTTCTTCTCACACTTGAGAATCTCACAGAAGTCATCAAAGTTCAGATTGGACGTTCTTGGGCTCCAGTATTTACTGAGAGTGGCCAGGGATGGATTTCTTCCTGCTTGCTGGAGAACTACATGTGAGAAATGGGGGAAAAACTTTAGACTATAGAAGTAAAACAGGCAGATAAACAACAGTATGTTTATTTTCTGATAGGCCTTTGTGTTTTGTAGTGTCACGTATATTCTCCATCATCTCTTTACTGAAGCTTTATGCATTTTATAGAGGGACGTCACCAGAGGTTTCAAAAGTATTCACATTCATTACTCAAGTAGAAGTATAGATACTAGGGTTTAAAAATACTTCTGTAGAAGTTGAAGTATCAACTCAAGCTTTTTAATTAAGTAAAAGTGTAAAAGTAGTGGTTTACAAAACTACTTAAAGTATAAAAGTAAAAGATAGATAGATAGATAGATAGATAGATAGATAGATAGATAGATAGATAGATAGATAGATAGATAGATAGATAGATAGATAGATAGATAGATAGATAGATACTTAATAATCCCGTAAGGTAAGGGGACATCTTTTTCCATTAAGGGCAAACTCTTAAACCTCGTCTCAGGGGCATATAGTGCCCTACCCCACCTCCTCCAAAAAAAAACATTTTTCTAAAGGCCATAACGACTATAATGTTATATTAAAATAAAAATAACATTATTCTACCCTTTACTTAAGTAAGGTAACAAAGTATTTGTACTTCCTTACTTGACACCTCTGGACGTCACTGACAAACCTAGAACTGATTTTATACTTATTGTCTAAAGTCTGTGGCGCAGAAATATTCTGAGTTTCTTTTAATGCACATTTCCCCAAATTTCATTCATACATTTCGTGGTATTTTTAATAACTGGGATCACTACAACAGGCTCATTGAACCCGATTCAACTTGAGCAGCACGTCATGTGTTTGTAGTGACGATGGATCAGCAGGTCAGCGTGGGGGGCTACGAGTTGAAAGAGTGAAACCACACAAATCTAAAAATTAAAAACTTTCCTCCTTCAAATAACTGGAAAGTGATGTCAATACACAGCCAAGGTCTGGGAAGGAGAACACAAAGAAAGGCTCATAAACAAACAACAGGAGAAGCTAAATATAAATCAGACCCAGTTTGTTTTAATGGGTCACATCCCACTGATGTCCCAGGGACTGCTGGTGTCCACGTTGTTATCTGACATCAACTCTGCAGCTTGTCCCCTGTGCCCACGTCACACACCCAGTGAAAACAGTACAAGCTGTACTGGTCCTTTTAAAAAGCTACCAGCTAGCTAACGTTAGCTTACCGCGACACAGCTGCTGCTTCGACGTGATGTTCGACAAACTGGACTTGAACACAGCGAGGTACGAGGCTCTGCACTGGGTGTAGAAATCCTCCTCTTCGTCACGGTGGGACTCCTGGACAGACATCACTGGGAGGACTGGGATGTAGCTCCGGTAGCTAGCTCCTTAGCTCCCTAGCTAGCTTCCTAGCTACCTGGATATCAAACGATGTTACTGGAGCTAAATGGGATTTAATCTTAATTATCTAACGTGTATATGGACCCAAGAACAAGCAGGATTCATTGAACTGGATGAAACTCGCGTCAGCAGAGACATCCGTCCTGCACCGTTGCTATGCGCTGCCTGTTGCTACGTAAACAAAAAAAGTCAGGTGTTCATGAAAATACGTCCCTAAAGAAACAAACACTCACAGTTCTCGTTGCTAATTACACATAATGTGATTGTTTTGAATTATTCTTTACACTCCATATCAGCAAAAACTATCCAATAAGAGTTTGTATTTAATTTTAAAAATACTTTGAGCAGTAGATATAAAAAACAGGGGAAGCTGGAACCATATATGTGACCGCTCATGTTTCACACGAACCATTTGACTGACGCAAAGGCGCCAGTTCCATCACTTGTATATTTGTGACAAACGTTTTACTGAGACGAACTGAAGCTGGAAAATGCCGTGAGTACTTTACTGTATCCTTTAAATCTAAAGTTATACTATAACTATGATATAATATTAATGTCTTATTCAAAATGTGTCGCTCTGAAGGAGATTTTAACTCCAGTTTACTTCAGAAATACTCAAACATTACAGATGTTTTCACTGCTGCCATGAATGTAAACACAGGTTTTACACATCGCATCAATTCATTCAACATAACTTTAAATAATGTCATTGTTTTAATTGTTTTGTATAAAACTGGCTTCTTTCAAAAAGGTCTATCCTCATTTCTGCAAGTTATTATCTAACTTAATGAAGGTTGTTTTATTTTCACATGGGCTTAATACTGCGTTTGTTGTAATATTCCAAGTGAAATTGCTATATTTGGCTTTTATGCCTTTAAACTGAGGTGGGAAATATGTTATAATACATGAGGTATTCAAACTGGGACAAGTGGGACGGACCTTTCTCTACAAAGTGTTGATGTTGTATTTTTATGATGCATTAAATAATTAGTTTGGGTCACTGCATTGTTGTCTATTGGATATTCAGATAACCAGTACTAGTTCCCTTATTAAATATATTAAATCTATAATTTTTCCCAACAGTGTGAGTAAACCTCTGCCCACGGGCACCACCCAGAATGTAAGTAAACAGTCTTTCAGGTGTTCTGATATATTGAGGTGTCAATCACCCCTCACTCTCATTTCTTATTAAAAGAATGATTTAACGGGTTGACATGTTCGATTCAGTCTGTGTTAAGAAGGATTTAAAGGTTTAAAATGTAACATCAAGGTTGTCTGTGTTTATAATGTTTGAATATTGTGGTATGTTTCAGCGTAGTTGGTTTTTTCACTGTCCCTTAACAGCAGCCAACTTCTAAAATCCCAGTGCCTACAAGAAACATCAAAACCTTGCCTGCGACCACAAGTTCTCAAGCAGGTGGGTGGATTCCCATCGAGATCCCATTGAGATGACCTCATTCTGTGTATTATAAGCAATGATTTAGACGTAATATTTATATCTCCAATAGTCTTTCTCCTTTCAGAAATTACCTTATTGAGATAAATTCAATAATGTACTGCCAGATGAATAAACTAAATCTGCTACTCAGTCTTTCCTTGGAAATTACATCTGTTCATGATCTGCATTTCAGATTTATAGAGACAAGGATTTAATAGTTTTGTTAATAATTTGTATATAAGTTTGTCTATTCTTAATTACATTATTAAGGATGTGGTGCTTCATTAACAGGCGGTAAGACCAAAGTCTCTGAAAAAGAAGGGGTCCCTCAGACAGAATTGGAAAAGTGAGTATTTATGACACAGATTTTGCATTTATTTTATATTGTGCTATTTATGTATTTGCTGTTGAGTTTTGTCACTTTTAATTAAACAGAGTCCAAGTAGAACACAGAGTTAAAGGGTTAAAGTCAACTCCCCTTTGAGTTGCTGTACTGCAATTGCCACACTTTCCTGATGGTCATAATGACATATCAGAATTTAATGACAGGAGACATGAAATGATGGAGATCCATCACTGGCCAAATTATCGGTGATTTACATAGCACTAAAAATAGTTGTATAAGAGTCACTTAACACAAGAACCATTTCCTTAGCCCAGGCAGACATTTGGTGTCAGGCTCATCCATCAAGACGAGCATTAGTTTTTAATTTCATAGCGCTGTCACTAATACGTTACATCGGCTCGGTTTACAGTACATTCATTACACTCACTTGGTCGTGTCAGATTAGGGTCACTTGGGTGCAGTGTTTTAATTTATTGACGCTCTCGACATTAAATTAATTGTATTTGGAGGGAATCCAAAACAGCCGGACTGAAAAGAGCCAGAGTTGTACAAAAATAACAAAAAGACACAAACAAACGTATGAGTGAATGAATAAATCTCTACTTTAAAGCAAAGGTAGTTCAGGAAATTAATGGTTTAGTTATAAACAGTATTTCAACCCAGAGAAACCTACTGAAATAAAGGTATTTTGCGTGTTTATCTTGAATGTCCTTTTTGTATATGTCGAGCCCCATCAAATTACCATACTTCAAACCACTGATAAATATCAAAACAGCCGCTATGTAAATAACCAGTATTAGTTATTTACTGTCAACCAGCCATTTATTCTAGTATCATTCCCTGTCTGTATAATCTGGATACTTCTGAACGTGTGATTGTATCTTCACCCCTCTCTCCCTCTCTTTCTCTTTGGCTCTACTCAGACTGGACTCCCTACGATCTAAACTGGACCAATCCGTAGATGCATTCGTCAGAGCCAGGAAAGAGCTGGAGGAAATATTGGTGAGAGGCTTTTTCCTTTGGTCTTAAATCTTTAGAATAGGCGGAAATTTCTTTGTCTCCATCATATCTCCAGATTGAGAGATGGTGGTTTTTTTTATCACACACTGAAAATCCACTTCTGACATGACTTTTCCTTTCTGAATAGCTTCTTGCACGACTGCATTTTTCCTTTCTTTGTCCATTTATTTCCAAGACAGCTGGCTACCTTTTTTTATTCTCTTTCTATTTCCTGTGTATTGATGGTTTTGTGGTTTTCTTTATTCTCCTCTTTAACCCCGTGTTGGAGTTAGCCAGTAGAGGGCAGCAGTGAACAAGGACGTCCCCTCACTGGATCTTCTGTTGACCTGAGGACTGAGCTGAGGAGACACAGAGAACTGAGTGAGTACATGAAGTGACTTCCGTGGTTTCACCTGATTGTGTGAGAAAACCAAATCAAAACTGAGGTTTCATGGTATTTCCTCTATTTCCCACTGATTCACCTTGACGTAAAATGGATTGAGTCCCACTTTACAGTAAAATCAGTTTTCACTTGTCTATCGGATCAGCGGGACTAACTTTCTATTAATTTCTGAATTTGTTGCCTCATCGTAAAGAAATGTTATGATGTTTTTTGCCTTTACAGCGTCCAGAGCAGCTTCATCTTTAAAAGGCCCCAACAATCACACTCAAGGTAATGTATCTGATAATAAATACAACAAACTAAATACAATACACAGAGTAAACAATATCTGTTGTTTAACATTCATGTGCTTCATTCATTATGCTTTTTACACCATCTACATTAACTCACCTATCCACGTCAGTTTGGTTTTATCACACTGAGACGCTTTACGGCCTCATTCTTAGTGGAGCTGAGGGTTGAACAATACCTCAAGATTTATTGAAAAAATAAAAGCTGCCGCCGCCGGTTTTAAGACGAGTGAAGCTCAGTTTAATATTTTCACATAATCTACATTTATTTTTATCCTTTTCACAACTTCTATGTGCTTTTAGGGATTTTATAATAATTTATCGCCGTGTTGTATTTCGAGTCAACTGACCAAGCTACACCACTCAAGACAGAATAGGGGTATCTCCACTTTTTAATAAACAAATCAGATGTTTTAGTCACTAATTTCAATGAGAGCTGTCACCAAAATATGGGTGATTAATAAGGTAATGTTCTAGAAAACCTAAAACACCTAGTGTAGCCACCGTGTCCCCATGGACCTCCTTGGTGGATAAACCCGTAATACAGACTGAATGAATGACTGCAGTGGTGATGTCAGTTTTCTCAGGCAGCGCTGACTTGCAACTTTCAATTCACCAAAACAGAAAACGCCACAAAAGGTGTTTTCTTCAAACGTTATTCACACTCAGTCAGATTTAACATGAAAAAGCTTGTAATGAGAGCTGAGTGACTCGCCTCCCTCAGCCTGAGGCCATTCACCTCATGTAGACATGTGTGATTGTGGTGATTGTGACCTTATCTTAAGGTCTGTTAAGGGCTAAAAGGAAAAAAAATTGGTTGATTCAAAGATGAGAAGGAACACTAACGTAGTCACGAGGGCGTTTGATTCCCAAGGACATCCCCACCCGCCACTACTTCACTATTTGATTCGCTTCTTCCTGCATCTTCCTCGCTCCTTAACAGTAACAGCATCAATGGACGCTTGTTTTAGTCGCTCAAACAATCGTGTGCTCCGCGACTTTCGGAGAAAAACAACATTTTGTTATGGTTGCACAAACAAGTCAATGAGTAGATTTCCTAGGGAAAGAATTAATTTGATTATTTTAGGCACATGTTATGCCTGCAGCAGAGCAATTCTTGTGATCCAATCATACAATGGCGACTTGTGGAAAATGAATAGGGGCTACTGTCAGGAAGCAAGCTTGTTTTCCGATAAGGTTGTTAGAAATTATTTGAATTAGTTCCAGTAAGGGAGCCAAACATACATGATGCATTGTGGATCCACACCCCAGGAATGTCACATTTTTGTCACATGGTGGATCCATGAAATGTATCAGTTTTGCATAAACCTCCTTACAACAACACACTTCATGATGTCAGGGCCGATAGCTGCGGGAGAGAATCGCTCCTCTGTGCGCGGGCAGACACACATTTTAAGAAAACAAACTGTTATTCAAAGCTGCCGAAGAGCTCTGGCCTATATCTGCTGAGAGCGTGAAATCCAGACAGATGATGTTGATGGTATCTGGAAGCGTGATTCTGCTCTTGTGTAAAATGTTTGTTTAGATTTGCTGCTTTGGCCTTAACGCTTCGGGTCCATGTGCTGAGAGGGGGGTAAGAAAGTCTGGGGGGAAAAACTGAGGATGTAGGATTATGCTGTATAGGCTGGTTGTTGAATTTAACATCATCAGTGGGAGATAACATATTATATATCAATATATACACACAGTGGGAATGATAGGAATAAGGTGCTTTTAACATACTATGTACTGTTGTACGTGTTCAATAATGTACATATAATAATAAACAGTACATATATCATTGAATATCGAATATAAGGT
Organism: Limanda limanda; assembly: GCF_963576545.1. Classification (NCBI taxonomy): domain Eukaryota; kingdom Metazoa; phylum Chordata; class Actinopteri; order Pleuronectiformes; family Pleuronectidae; genus Limanda; species Limanda limanda. The sequence goes on along the minus strand of NC_083644.1, from coordinate 7,621,353 downwards.
ATTGTGCCATGATAAGAAACATATTGAAAAGGGCTAAAGTTTAAATACTGAGTAAATGTTTGATTTATTTCCCTCCACACCAGAGGTATAATAACAATTCATCATTATTTGATTTATTTGTAGAGCGTGTTTAAGATAGGTGAGAAATGTACAAAATATAAAACAGCCAAGGAGACAATACTAACACATTTAATAAATATATTTCAAAAAAATGTAGTAACATGAGATAATAGTCAAAATTCTGAACGTGTTCTGTGTTGTGGCTGCAGCAGGATTCAGAATGACAGAGCAAAACACTGAGCCGTGATAATATGACACACGATTAAATCACAGCATTTAAAAAGACGGAGATGTCAAAAATCCAAATCTATCTGTGCTGATGATTATTGGCACCAGTTGAGATACCGTGTGATTGTGATAATATCAAACGCACTGATTTGTGGTGACGGGTTGCTCTTCACAAAACGACCACAATGTAAACCTCGATTGTCTGTTGCAAAAACATGTCTATTTGTATCTCGTCCTCTGGGAACCCTGGAGGCAAATGTGCAGCAGAACAGAAGCACATGATTGTTGCATATCCTTCTTTAAACAAGTAACAATAATGAGATAACGTTAAATGGTAAAACATCGTGTAACAGCCGCACAACGAGACAAGTCACAAAACTGTAAACTGACTCAATAAGGGCACAAACTGTACAGAGCAGTAGAACATAGCTCCTATAAGCTACTGGTCCTACCAGGATGTGTAATGCTTTAAATTGAATTGTATACAGGTTTGTTTTAATCGTTAAAATACTATAATTTCAATAATTTTTAAAACAATCCTTCCGTGGTAGCTATTACAATCTTCCCCCATGTCCAGGATCTGTGGGATACCTCAGTCTCCTCCGAGTAAATCCATTTTAAACCTTAAAGCTCAATCTTCCAATCACACTTTGCCTCCTTGTCTCCTTGTCTCCTTCCCTCCTGCCTCCCCCCTCCCTCTCTCTCTTTCCCGTCTACTCTCCTGTAAGGTTAACAAAAGTTTCAGTAAGCAGTCTAAAGTCACTTTTCGTGAGCAATCAGGCTTGGGCCGGGGCATAAATCCTTGGGGGCATAGTCGCGGCATTACAAATACCCACAGCGCCTGTATGTGCTGATGACTACAAAATTGAAAAAGAAAGGCCCTAATAATTCTGAGGCAAGTTTCCCTCAGCTGTAGCTATTGATTATTTGTGTCTGCTGAGAGATTTGGAAAATTCAATTAAAGGAGTTGTGCAAAGGATTCATAAATTCAGCCCCTCAACGCGTATCGAGACATGGTTATGTTCTAAATCAATGCTGCACTTCACAATATATTTTCTTAGGAACATAAAAATAAATAACATTTAAACAGTTCTGCTTACTGCAGAAACAAATTTTATTTTCGGTGAAGCTTTTTAGTGACGGCCCAGCACTGACTCGTGCACGTCGTCGAGGTGGTAACGTATTTTTATTGCTCTTTCTCCCATAAGACAATCCTATATAATATGAATTTTGAAATGACAAAATGAGGGGAAAGGGGACGGCTCAGCAGTGTAAAAATTGATCAGGCCATAGATGGGACCACGTTGGGGAAGATTTGTATGTCAGCAGTAATGGGCTGTATTAAAAAAGAAGATTCCTTAAGATGTCATAAAAGTGATGGTGCTGCGTGGCGCCCGGTTGCAGGCCGCCGGGCCCCGGCAGCTCCGAGGCTCCGGCACATCAATCCTCTCACGCCTCACAGACAGATGCCACCTACCCACCGGGAGTTTTATGCTTTCTGATTGACCACACAGCGGCAATTAAACAGGGGAGTTGTATATTAGGCTGTTTGGGTCCAACAGGAGCAGGTGGTGTTCGATCCACAGCGCTGGCTGCAGAGTATGCAGTCTCTTCTCAGGCGTGATTTCTGATTTACCGAAACGTCACCGCCTTTCATCTTGGGGGTGCAAAAAAATATACTATACAGCAAATGATAAGCAGTAGGTCGTAGTGAATGAGATTTAGAATACATCATCCATGAGGGGATTTATTTAAAAGACAAACAATTCGCCCTAGAGATTATTTTCATGCAATTTAGATATTATATACACATTTACATATATCTTCAAAAACTTGACTTTGGGTTTTTATCATTTTTCTCTCTAGATCCTGTGAAGAAGGGCAGCTCCTACCAGTTTCTCAAGTCCATTATGAGTTGAATTAATCACAAATAAAGTTGCCGTACATTTATGAATAATATTTGCCTCCTGTTTACTCTCTTCTCGGTGAGAATCCTGACAGTGACTGCGGCGTGTGCGTGACATCACCGGGTGCCAGTGGGGTTACAATCATGTTTTTCCTCTCTCCCATATTCCCCGGGTTTGTGTTAGCGAGGCACCTTGGCTGTTGACAGCTCGTGGAATTGCTCTTCACTTCTTGTGCGTATGATCCCACGGAGATAAGGCAGGAGACGAATGTGGAATCCGGGCTGTCAGTGGTGAGGCCGGGTTGTGTCGGAGGCCGTCACTCATTTGCGGGAGAAGTGTCTGAAACGGTAGGAGCGGCTCCTCTGACACGTTAGACCCCCCGCCTCCCCCCCAACCCCCCCCAGAGCCTCTGCCGGGCAGCTGACAAATGTTGATTCTACATTAACCACAATGCTGCAACGCTGTGCAAATAATGTTCTTTCAGATGGCAACCCTCATCCCCTTTATGGCTAAAACTATGCAACGCTCCCCACCCGTGCAGTTTAACACCTTTGGAAAGTAAAGGTGGGTGGTGGTGGGGGGGGGGACTGTCTTGCACAACACAGTAGTCTCTTTATTTGGCAGCGCCTGGGAAGGCTGAGGCCTCTCGCTGCCCAAGTCGACCTAAGCAACAGCTGGTGTTCACAGCAACATTTCCTATTTCTGCCTAAGGTGGATCGTGTAACTCTCACTTTATCACCCTTAGAGGCCACGTGAAGGACAAAGCCGGTACAGCCATAAACAAAACTAATGTTTTGATACAAGCCCCTTGAGGAGGTTGAATGAAGGACCCCCGGTGGGTTTGATACCCAGCTCCCACTCCCGTTACAACACATCCACATCTTCACCAGCACCGATTGGGATCTATACCAAGTTATCTCGTGTCATTTCAAGAGTATTAATCCGTGGTCCCATTAGCACAGGTTTAGTTCCGAGGCTTCATCATCTCAAAGGTTGAGAGCCAGAGTGCATCCTGGGAGAAAAGCTGGTGAAGGAGGACTGGGGAAATGGAAGATGCTCGTTTAGCTTTAGTAAGAGAACCATGAGTTCAAGTGGTTAAAATGAAAGAAGTTCATCTGAATCCATTTGCGAAACTGAATCTGTCTCCTTCAGTTTCAACAGAGCAGTGTGATCACAGCCAGACACAGATCTTCAGTTGAAGGTTAGTAGTTCAGTAGTTTAGTCTTTTGCTTTTTGTTTTCAACACTTGTTTTATTCATTTTGAGCAACATAACAAGAACCAGGAGTCCAACACGTTTTTCTTTCAAGGGTTTATCTAGTTTAACAAATCCTCAGAAATCCAAAGATATTCTGCTGAATTATATGAAATGGAACAAGAGAAGCAGCAAAACAGCAGAAGCTGGAACAAGCACCTTTAGGGCGTTTTGCTTGATGAATGACTGGACGATAAATCAGTTATCAAAATTGATGTTGATTAACTTTCTGTGACAGAACACCACATTCATTGGCTTTTCCAGCAGCTTTCACTTGAATCACAGCTGATTTGTTTTCCCAGTTGTCCTGAAATCGAATATTCTTTGAATAGATGATTCAGCTTATCATTGCTGCACTATTTTAATTTGAATTAAACAGATTGTTTTCAAATGTGATTTCTCTTTAGATTCTGCTGTATTTGTCCACCTGCATTTTATTGCTTTCTCCATTTTAGAAGTGAGGACATTATCAAATTCTCTTGCATCTTTGTGAAGGAATTGACATTTCATTAGCCTATATAAACACATGTTGTAAAAAATCGAGCGAACGCCCCACACGCCACCTCTAATGGTTCCCGTGTGTCCGTGTCCCAGTGTCGAACCAGTTAACTCAGATCTCCGGCTCCTATTTGTCCCTGTGGTCCATTAGTGCCGATTGGCCCCGAGCCTCAGATGCACAGGCAACCCTCACTGACCTGATAACATTTATAGTTGTAATGGATTTTTTTTATGCCGGTCATTAACTTTCTCAGAGATTGAAGAAAGAAATTGCTTTGCACCTTTTTTTTCTGTGGTATTTCAACTTTATAGCATTATGTTCAGATATGTCACCTTCCATCATCTCTTTTTAAGGCCTCAGCCGTCACTACAAATGTGCAGGTCTCTTGTACAGGACCCTTCCAGTACCCGGGACTTGTAATTAAAATTTAATGCTGTTGAGTAAAAGCGTTGAAAGATATAATTTCTCTCCAATTATTGGCTCTGTCTGGGGCAGACTGTTAGAAGGTGATTTAGCAGATGACTTGGTTAATGTAGACAGTTTACTGTGTGTGAGGCTGTGGGAATAACACTTGTGTTCACTTTACAATTGCCGAGAATTTTATTTTATTTTCACCAGACTAACTTCACTTAAAAAAAGTAGAAAATTATTTAAAAAAGGAAAAAAGTTCACATGAATGGATCACTAACGATCATAACGAGCAGACCTGAGTCCAATCACAATCCTCACAGAAGGTGGAGGCTGGACAAAGTAACACAAACACCTCACAATACCACTACATGTCATTACAGCAAGTATCTACAGCTTTAACCAGCACCTCTTTGAATAATAACCTAAAACTAACAGAGGTGTTCCTATTATTGTGACCACCTTCTGTAGCTTGAAACTAAAATGTGTGGGATGTACTCAGCTTGTTACCTCGGCCAAGGATGTTGTGTTTTCACCTCTTGTCAGTTTGTTACTTGGAAAGAAAGTTTGGATCAGGAAACAACACATTAAAGTGTTTTTTCACTTTCCTTCACAGAAAATAATTCATGGATCTTGATGGGGAAAGAGTAATTGTTTAGGGGACTGATGAGTGTGATGGAATTTAGTACAAATATAAATAAGCATATAGTGAATTTAAGTGTGGTTTCAGAAAGCGACTGTTGAGCCTTGGCGGAGGTCTACCGAGTTCATCTTACAATTTCACAAAATCATTTGGTCCAAAATATCACCACCCATTCCTTTCATTCAATATCCCAGCAATGAATTGGCATTTTCTTGTGCAGTACATTTACCAGCAAACATCACTGAGGCTCTATGGTCAGAGTCTGGCTAACAAGATGAAGCCTGAATATGAACTTTGTCCCATTTCTATTTGGTTCCTGGCGGCACGAGGGGAATCCCCTTGTGCACCTTTCGAGGAAATCGACCCCAGAATGTAACACTGGCTTTCACTGAAGCACAACCAGCTCGTAGCCTCGAGGTTTGGCATCACTCAGCTCATCTTCTTCTGGCTCTTCCTGGTGGGCGGGCCACTGAACTGCACGACGTGGAAATATACAAATGTCCCCAAAAAGTGCAGGAAAGCCAAAGTGGACACCAGCACGGGAAACAAGTCCGGTAGATGCGGCGGGGGGGTCACGGCTACGCTCGCCACGCTTAACCCGACCATGGCTGCGACACAGATGTAGAACTGTAACACAGAGGGAGAGAGACAGAGAGAGAGAGTGAGGTTATATGATTCCAAATAAGAGTCTGCTCAGCTGTCATCTTGTGACCTCAGAGTTTCAGTCACATCACAGCATGTGCTCATACATTTGGACACCCATAGGCAAATAACATATTTTGTTGATTTGTTTTTCCGCCTGCAGCAAAACACACATTAAAAATGAAATTTCCAAATGTTAACGAGCTGGTCCATTTCAAGAAACTTAAAAAAACAGCGATTGTGGCAAAGGCATTAAGTTTAGGCACCACTCTACTTGTAAAATACTTCCTTCCTATAATACTTCATTAAGTCGTTAAGTCTGTGACATTTCCAGAGCTGATAAATTCTCAGACTGGTCAAACCTCAACAACACAACCACCGGCTCCTCTAACTGACTGAGGATCTGAAAGGGAAGTTAACTGAGGACTATGCAGCAGCATCTGATGAACAGAACACCTTTGTTGAGCATGGTGGTGAAAATATTATATGATAGAATGGATCCAACTAAATATCAGTGTAGTTTAGAATCTGGCCTCTAGAACAGGAAATAGATCCAAATCAAATCTTAAATCCACCGTGACACAAGCTGGAGTCTAGTTAAGTTCTTCAGACCCTCAAATTGAACATCGGGGAAAATCTGTGAGAACACGACCGCAAAGAAAACCTCAGAAGATGAAGTGATCTGCAGAAACCCTCTGACCTGGATGTGGTACGTTCCAAAGAGCGAGTTTCTAAGAACAAACTTCAGAAGGTTCACAAACTTTTGCACACACAGTAATTGTGTTTTTCCAGCTTCTGAAAAGAGGCTTTTTTTTAAATGTCTCCTGGCTGAAAGGTTTTATTCACTTGTTTTCATGTCAACAGTCTAATTTGTCCAGGGATGCCCAAACCTTAGCAAACAACGATTTCAAGCACATCATCTCCATGAATCCACTGATGAACACAATTAGAAGCGGTGGAAAGCTTCGTCTAAATCTAATAAGTGAACCTTGTCACAACATCTGAAGTATTTAATAAAATTATATTATGGTTGTTTGTTTTTGTTCAAGTTACATTAAAGTAACTTAAGTCAATGCCATCGGGTTATTCTGCTTAAAACCAGCTGAGTGCCACTATAGAGTTTGAATACTAAGCTGCTGCCGGCTAAAGAGACCGATCACAGGCGTTTATGTCCAACTCTTCGCCAAAGTAATTTTAATCACTGAATTTATATTCTGAATCAGGAACTTCTGCTAGTGAAACAATGAAACGACTGGGCACCGCAGGCTATGAACAAACTGTTAGCGTTTCCCTTAATTTTAATTGCAACCGTAACACGAAACCAATGAATGATTTAATTTAAAAGAGCTCTCAGACGACATTGAATATTTATCCTTGAATGACGGACATCAAATTGGTCATTTGAGAAGTGCTATAAAGAGAAGGCCGAGGCTTGAAATATCATATTCAAAAGGACAGGCACTCGGAACATTTTTCGGCCAATAAAACCACTTTTTCTTTATACTGTCACCGTCCTGAGGTGATGGTGAAAGTTAGATCACTGCTGTGTCTATTTGGGAAATATGACGCAGGGATTAGACTGTGGGTAAGATGGAAGAACCCCCCCCACCCTGCCTTCGACACCCCAAACTCATGAAACCCTATCGTCATCATCGGGGCTCGCTATTTATGCTGCTTGTGTAAATAAATATATCTAGGCAAACCTGTGTTAATGACGCGCGCTATAAAAAGACACCTTCTCTTAATCTCTGACACCCTATCGGTGCCCCTGTCGCTGAGGGGCTCCCGCTGCACCCCCCTCCAGACGCTGTGGAAACTTGAATAAGTGATAAATAATTCTTTGCCTGGCAGCGGCTTTCATCCCCGGACAGCTTACACAGCTTACAGCGGCACATGATCTTTATTTATACAGTTGCGTATATCTTTCTCGCACGGTTGCAGTTTGGGTCGAGCGCCACCTGGGATCCTGGAGTCACCAGCGGACTTGTTACAAACCCATCAGCCGTACATCCGCATCGTCCTCGCCCAGCGTACACGAGCCGAGGTGAACTATTGAACCCGTGAACTTATCAAGCAGCAGGAACTCTGCGCTCACTGTTATTCACTGGACGTGCGTCTTATCTGAGGCGAGTCTACAACATGAACACATGGAGCGGAGCAAGTCCTGCCTGTGGTCAAGGTTTTGAATAACTACATTACATTACATTTAATTTAGCTGACGCTTTTATCCAAAGCGACTTACAATAAGTGCATTCAACCCCGAGGGTACAAACCAAGAGCAACAAGAATCAAGAAGTTCAATTTCTACAAAAATAAAGCAAAACTACAAAATGCTATAATTAAGTGCCATTTAAGTGCTACTAAATTGTTAGTTTCAAAAAAAAAATTTATTCAAGGTATAACTAGAGTGACCTTTGCTCACAAACCACCTCCAATGTGTTAATTTGTGTTTGTTGGATTTTTAGCAGGATTACAAAAAAAACAACTGACCTGATTTCCATGGCATGACACATTTTTAACATATTCAGCCATTTTTTTTCCAATTTATTTAACATGGCACAATAGGGTGCACTACTAGATACCTCATGAAGAAATCTGAGATATTTAGGGGACTGATATTTGTGAGTGTGTGTAATTTGGTGTAAATCCAAATGAAAATCTGGATCAATTAAATGGTTTCATAACGGGACTGTTGGGCCTTGTGTTAGGTGTACACCCTACGGATTCTATTCTACTTGAAACTGCAGCCTCCACCTTTCGAAACATATAAACTAAACATTCAACGTCTGGACTTTACGAGCAGACTGTGCTTGGTAGTAACATCGAGACAGATGGAACAAGCAGATCACAGAATCAGTGCTGGCTGTTAGTCACTGTACCAGCGCTTCAATACTGACCTTCCATCTCACTATGCAGGCCAAGTCCATTTTGGGCAGGAAGCAAAGCAGCCTGCGGTAGGCTCCCAGTCTCAGCTCGTCCTCTGAGCAGCGCTCCAGGGCCGACAGCAGGTAGATGCTGTAGAAGAGGAAGGCCAGCGAGGTCGAGACGTAGGGAACCAGCAGGCCGTCCTTCAGAAACAGCGGCAGCATGCTGAGCACAGGGACAAGAACAGACAGGGAGAGAAAGACATTATATTCCACCGTTGATTGACAACACATCAAAATATCTTCATCCACGCCTGACAGCACATTGTTAGGGTCGGTATCATGTTTGCTGAGAGATGGGGCAACATTACACCACACGGCTTTTATATCCAACAGGCCTGCACAAGCTGCACGTCCCCTGGAGGGAAGTGGCTCGGACGTTCGTGCCAAGCTTATCTTAGTTTAGTGGAGGGGCATGGACAAGAACAACAGTTGACTCATAGTAAATCGCACATCACCCCACTTTATAAAAAAACCTCTCGCTCACAATAGACCACTCATTCAGACTTGCACTCCGATAATAAAGCTCCATTCAGAGGATAACTGTTTAACACTGGAGAAATACATACTTCTTCAATTTAAAAACAGACTGGCTGCATTCTGTCCTCGTTGAGCAGCCATTCGGCCAATTAGGCTCACAAAAGATGTATTTCTGTTTTAAACGGCCGAGTCTGGAGAGGATGCAGATAATGTGTCCGAGTCAGACTGTACTGGGAAGCAGCTCCAGAATGACCTCCTGTCCCTACACAGCACACACACACTTAGATGGTAGGCATGCAGACTATGCCGTGTAATCCCCAGATATCCTTATACTAAACCACACGCACAACAATTAGTGCTGCCGGAAGAATTTAACAACAGCTGGTGAAAGTTAGACGGAGCGTTTGCAGCACTACTCGTCTTTTCCATTCATGGTCCTCAGCTCAACCCTGGTCACAGATCCATTTAGCTGTTTGGGATTATTTCTAGGTATTTGATGGTTGGAGCAAAGGGCAGAACTGGAAAGGACTGTGAAGATAAGAGGAGAGGACACGAGAGTTCTATCTCAACTCGGCCGTTACAGGCATAATTACAAGTTGCTTTTTCAGAGGTTTTCTTTCTCCACTATCTTCATCTTTACAAAATTGGTTTAGATATGGCTTTTTTGTTGATATTTTGATGTTCCCAGTGAATAATTAATGGACATGACATATTTACAGGACTGATATGTATGAGGATGTGCTAGAAAGAAGGCGCCCGGAAGGAACCTACCTCTGCTAAGTCCATCGCCCTATCCCACCATGTTAAATAAAGTAGGAAAGTTAATCCCTGTTTTGCCTGATTATCCGGATCCACTTCAAAATTTAGTAGGTTCTTCTTTGGGTCATGTCTCACCCCTCCACCAAATTTAATATTAATCAGTTCAGTAGTTTTTGCATAATCCTGCTGAAAAATAAACAATGATGAAAACATAACCTCCAGCTTTGGTTCACCTACCATCCATATTCATAGTCTCACCTGAATGTTGAGGCCTGCAGGAACCAGATAGCCACCAGGGGCAGGTCATTCAGCAGAAGACACACCGGCCTAGAAAAGATCAAAACTGGATATTGTCACTGTTGAAAACACTCTGCAGAAAGTACCGTTAAATATCATTTTACAGTGAGACAGGAAGTGAGGCCACGTTAGGTTGAAGCTGGATATGAATTGATGTCATGCGGGTGTAATAATAAAGCGACTGACCTAATGGGACTTTCACAGGAATCGATTATTGTCAGCTGCTCACAAGGCAGTCAGCGTTTGTTGTTCCACATTATTTTATGTCAGTGTTCGCCTCATTAGTGTAATTGCACTGTATGCATATTTGCAGCCGTTTAACCCATATCCAACTTTTATTTGAACCAAGTTTTTAACGACAAAATCAAGCTCTCCAGTTGTTCGCTGTGATAAACGTATTATTAAAAGCCGTGGGTCTGTGGTGCAGGACTGTTGCTAACTGAACTTTGTCTGTGTCGGTGCTCGGTGCACTTTCCACCGGTCCCTGAGACCATAATTACAGCCAGTGCTCTTTGGCGATCCTGTTACAGTCCAATAATTGATCCTGCGCAAACAATGCCCCGAGCTGCCGCCTGCCATTCTTTCCTAATCCCTGGACATGCATTACTGATTGATTCCGGGGGACAGGTGGGAGATATAACTCAATAGTTAATAAAGCAACAATCTACCCTAATCTAGATTAATAGATGAGCCCAGATCTAGGAACCAAATCCCTCGCTGCCAGATCTATCCCAGGCATCACTCTCCACCTACAGCCGCCACAGCTCTATACATATGGAGGTGAATAATAATGAGCCGCACACGAGCACATCTTACACCCACGTGTGCAGGAGATGTAGTTAGTGCACAGAGTGATGACAGAGGTGAATAACCGTTCAGTTAGCAAAGGCTTTACTTTAATAGAGAGCAGCTGTGGCAGGTGAATGACGTCACTTAAACAAAGTGCACATGTATTCAACTTAATATAAAACTGCAAAACATCATTTCAGATGAACGACGGAGACAAAGCTCCTGTGTGAGTAGAAATTAAAAATGTCCCGAATGTTACATGTTATTCTGTGTGAGAAAAGACTTACAAGGCTGCCAAGAGGATGGACTTCTCGTGGACTTGGTAGGAGAAGAGGAAAAATGCTAGAGATGAATTTACCTAGAAAAAAAAGGCAATGAGATATTCAATATAACAGCTACTACCGGTTTAGGACAGAAATACTTGATAGAATACTTTTCAATAATTCCGATGAAAGACAGAAACATATATAAACACAGGTATCACTAAATCATATATGTATTATGCTGTGTTCGAGAAATTAAAATTAAATATATAAATATAATATTAGACACTGATTCACGTTAATTATCGCTCCTCCCCTCTACCCCGTGCCATCGTCCATAAAGTTTTTACCGTTCAAGGAGACAATCACATCTCATACTTTCGAGCTGCAGGTGTGTTAGTTACATTAGAGGTTTATGGGTAATCCAAAACCACTCACCAAGGCCAGTTTAAACTGCCAGAAGGTTGGCTTGGTCAGCAGCCTGATGGAGGAGGGCAGGGCCGCCAGGACGGTGCAGGCGAAGCTGGGAAAACAGAACAGACACATTCACTACATTCATATGATCTCACATCAGCACCGTCAACAACAGAGGAAGTGATTGTGCAGCAGAAAATCCAATGGAGCATGACAAATAAAAGGGGGGAAGGGGGGTGAACGAGTTGAGGAGCAGGAAATCAATTTGGAGGAATATAATTAAATGTATTTGCACATAATCCCAGGCTTTCAAGCACGTCTCTGCTCTGTTGACACGGATTCATGTGAAAACTAATATTGATAATAAAAGACGACAATTTTTTCCTGTACGACCAAACGCTAACAAACGACTAAGCCAGAGTGCAGGTATCACACCTAATGTAAGAGGAGTCAAGAAGAACTTTAAATACAACTTATTCAATCAGGGTTATACCTTACTTTTTAGGATGAGATGAGACTAGACAAGTTACACTACCTAAAGTAAAGAGATTATTGGTTCTTACCCCCTATGGATTCATTATATAAACACTAATATGATGTATTACACTGTAACAAAGCTTTATCATCTTTGTAACAAAATTATTTTAATTGAATTAATTTTTTCTCTATTTTTGAAAAGTACAGACTGATGGAGGAATGTAGTGAGAAATGTCACCAAAAGTACTTCAATTATGTTGAATTTAAGCAAAGTTATGGCACTGTTTTTTTAAATAAGTGACAAATGTCACAAAAAGTTGTTAGAAAAAGGATTTTTCAAACAACTTTTTGTCAGAAATTCCTGAAAGTAATGTGGATTTAATGTTCATGTGTATGTTATGTAAATACACATGTTAAACTTGGCCCATTTTTTTGGGGCGGGGGGAGCGGGTGGGGCATGACAAATATTTTAGACCCAAAGTGGGGCATGACAGAAAAAGTTTGAGAACCACTGTATTACAGTGTATATGTGTCTCTTAAGCTAATATCACTGTGTTTAATCTAATTTAATCTAATCTAATATATAATAATTGTTACCTCAGTACTGTGATGCAGTATTTGTTTGTTTTGTGTTTTGCTGCCATCAATTTTAATGTTTATTTAATGTAAGTCGCTCTAAATGATCTGATTTCGATGTTGGAGACGAACTCATCCTCCTCTGCTGCTAAGACCCAGGCTGTGTGGGAAAGGTCTGAATACTGGGCCCGTATTAGGGTAAGCAGGCATTAGTTTAACCCTTCAATTGTCACCTGCTGGGGGCCAGAGGCACCGAACGTGCTGATGGGCTCCGCAGCGAGTCAGTGCAAAGTGTGAGGGCAACAATGTGTTTGTTCTCCACGTTGTAGGAGTGATACCAGAGCATTATGAGAACAGTGATGTATATAAATAGCCAGATAAATAGAACAAGTGGCAATTTAAATGAACAAAAGAGCCCTCAGTGGGTATTCAGTCAGTATGAGTGTGTGTTTGTGTGTGTGTTGTATGTGCGTTATGTGTAGGGCTGGGTCCTGCGGTCCGGAAGGACATGGATCCCTCTTCACAGCTGATTCTTTCTGTGTACACAGCACACCCACACTGGGGCATTTAACAACCCATTTGCCGGTGCCAAAAAGACAGGAGTGTTTTTCATTTGTTTGAAATGCACAACAGTCAAAGAAGTCCAACTTGATCCCTGGTCTTAGCAGTCTGGCAGGAACGTGTCCATGCGTCCAACACTGGACTCCTAAATTTAGCGAGTGGGGTTATTTAAGCTCGTTCCACCATGACACGACTGCTGCGTTGACTATTCCCTCCGCTGTGACAGCGCAGGTCTTCAGCTTTTGGTCAAAATAACATGAAGCCTTCCTGGAATGCACTGTTGCCAAGCGGGTGGAGACGCTGAACACGAGTTTACTACGTGTTCTCCCCTGATAGCACCGTTTATTTGTCCTCCTCTTTCTCTCGCCCACAATCCATCATAATATTTTGGAAAACTCTGCCTCTTTCTGCGCAGGACTCATGCTTCAGTGGCTCCTTGGGCAATTCAACCCCTTGTCACTACATTTCCAGAAACAGTTGTGACTTTATATTCAGAAGTTCCTCACAAGACGTTTCCTTCGGGGATGATCTTATTTCCACTCTGCTGGATCACAGTCTTTATTCCCTTGGGCAAACTCTGCTTTCCCAGGAAATGAAAGGAGTGAAAACAGGACACGGGAGCAGAAGAGTTGAGGGAAGAATGACAATGACAGAGAAATAAAAACAAGAGAAAGGAACGATGGAAGCTAGAGGAGGGAGAAAAGCGGTAGATACTCAATATAAAGGGTTTACCTGAGGTAGAGCTGAGAGTCTGTGGACAGAATGGATCTGATCTTTATCAAAGTGTTCAGGCTGCACCATGTGTTGGCCACCTTATCCTTTACACACAAACACAAACACACACACTTAAATAAGAACTGATATCAGGTGAAAAAACACAACAATTTACAAGACTCAACGACTTCTATTCTGCAAAGGGAAAGCAAATATTTGGCATTGCTTTCACTAGTTATTTCCCCGCTGAGAGTTCAATAAAAATTCCTCGGGGCATTTGTGTGGAACCCTGTGTCATAAATTCACCCCCTTGTCAGAGAAAGCATCGGACTTATTTGTAAACTTGGGGACAGAAGGTCAAGAGTCACACCAGAGTAGTTTCTGCATAACCAGCAGATACAGACCAACCACAGAGCACTGCCACAAACCACACACTGACAATACGCTGGATAATTCTCTATGTAATCAAATTTATTCCGTTTTTGACTTCGGAAATTTGGATTCCAGGAAAAAAAGGGCTGCAATACAATTAAAAAAATGTATTGATATTAAATGAATATTTTCTCGGCTAATCTATAAACGCTTTGTTCATAAAATGTCAAATTAGCGGAGAAATTTATTTATCACGGCGCACAAATCGATTCAATTTCAAAGAAAAGCCGCAACTTTTAACTTTTTGGGGGAAAATAAATGTTTTCCGCTTGATTTGAAATGACAATCAATCTTTTATTAAGACTTAGATACATTTTTTTGTTGATTGACTCACAACTTTTCTCTCGTGTCGAGACTGTATGAGTTCATAGAAATCCCACTGTTACACTGTGACTGATAGAGAAGCTGTGAGATCCGATGAGGGAAACCTCGCTGTTGAGATTCAGCTGATTTCAGTTCTTAAGAATCAGATGATATCGAAGCTGACATCCCACAACGTAGAGACGTGGATCCTAGATCAGCTTCAAGATGCCACTGCAGGTGGTTTCTCACTGGGCCCTGTCTAGAGAGCCTATTTCTGTCCTCCTCTCTCTCTCTCTCTCCCCTCTGTGCTACAGCTGCTCCAGCACAGCTGTGTGGATCTTAGTGGCAGCTCGAGCCCAGTCAGCAGCACTGGGTCATCCAGCGTTGTGTTGTCTCAGCCCCCCACCCCCCCACTCTCACTCTCCTCTTTGCCTCCTCGCTCCAAATAACCACCACGGGAATTTTCCTGGACACCGCCTCAAGGCAACACATGAGCGATGGAGGGGAGGAGGGGGGGGGCAGCGCGGCTCCTTCACCTATGAGCTAGCATGGAATTTCACAGGGGGAAGCATTTGGTGCCGTTTCTGTGAGCAGGCGGCAACGTGAGACGTCAGAATGCAGCTCGGTGGGTAAACTTACAACTGCTCCCTCCCAGAAGTCGCCAGGACCACCACTCGTCCTCCCCCCCAACACCACCCCTCCTCACTTGTGTCCCCTTCTCCCCCCCCTTGTAAGCTTTTGCTTACGTGCACGATTTCACAATTAGTTCAGGACGCCCGGCCCCGGGCAGCCTCTCATGCTGCCGTCACAGGGGAGGATAGAGTCTCTCACACCCTGTGTATTATGTTTGCATCATTTCATTGAACAAATACTGCCGGGGGGGCACGCAGCCATCCGCTCCCCCGGTAGAATTTTCAATTACTTCTCACATCCATGACACCTTGTGGTGGGTGCCACCTCGGGGACTAGGACAAGACGGGTGTTAGAGGGTTTCAGGAATGAGAACTGCAAACCTTGGCATCTGAGCTGTCAGTCCCACACAGTGACTTCACCTCCGCTTCTCCCATGACAGCTTTTAACGCTGCCGCCTGGAGGTTTGTCAGGTCTCTCTCTCTCTCTCTTTCTCTCCCTCTCTCTCTCCCTGTCCACTACCACCCTCCTTTTTAATTAATGTCAGATTCCTGTCCCTACTCATCCCTCTCAGGTTATGAGAGTGACGACAACATACAAATCTGTATGTGTGTGTGTGCGTGCTATAGAAGAGTCCAAAATACTAACACACTTTCCAAAGACGCAGTCAGCAGCAGGCAACAGTTGTCGGATCTGCTCCGATACGCCTTCAAGTGCAGAGTTTGCCGCACTCGTTGGTCCATACGGCTAAAACATGACTGACTAAGAAGGGCTAAAAATACCCAGCCCATAAATTAGTTAGATTTATCTATACCCTCCTCCTCCTGTACATCCCGAACCCCAACTCCTGCGAGTCAGAGTGAAATTGATCTCTTGACCTTTCACCATTTTATTCCACTGTTTTCTTTTATGCTGCAGGGTATCCATGTCCTGAGCCGTGCGGCGCTGGGGGGTGAAGGCATGTCGAACTCAGTGTGGAACATCTCAATTTAAGGACATTTAAAAGACCCTTTTCAATTCAGACTAATATTTAACACAATAATTTAACAGATCCTAACTATGACAGATGAGTAAAATGCTGACTTCTTGGACCATTTTTTTAATTCATTAAATTTTCCAGCTTGAAACCAGAAAACCATTTAAAAAGATATGAAGAAACTGATATCTTATAACAAAACAAAACATGGCATTAAGGATATTTCATCTTGAAAACCATACAAAAAACCCTTCGGCATATTTGTTCAAAATGTCTCCTTTCTCATTTTATGCAACGGATAATATCAGGATTTTCAGAATATTTGATTTTTGTTATTAGGGTCAAAATCATTTGTCAATATTTTGGAATTTATCGGGGATACATGTTGAAGAAGGGGTCGTATAAAAAATTTAAAACTGAACTATAATCCTCCTACTTCCCCTGCAACTCCAATCCTTCTGCATCCCTCAGGCTTCAGTGGGAACAGGAGATGAACATGTGACCTGCTCCTCTGATCTCCAGTCCATCCTGGTCTAACACTATTTATCCTTTTATATTCATGATCTGTCAGGAGATAGTATCTTCTTCCACTCGTTTCTTTAAATGGCAAATTTGGATTGTGAGAAGAGAGCAGCTATTCATTAATTCCCAAGAACAAGTACAACTACAAATGTTTTTTTTAAAGACTTGGCCTCATTGGAAGATAGGGCTTCTCAGTTGTGGTTTTCAGGCTGAGTGTTGATTCTACTGTACCTCAAACAGACCGCGAGCCACGGGAAAGATCCTCCTGGCCACCTGTAGGGCCTGGCCGGGGTCAGACAGGAAGGGCAGCCAGCAGAGGGCAAAACTCACCAACACGGTGACAGCAATTCTCACCAGCAACATAAGCCTGCACGAGAAAAAAGGGTCACACGGAGACAAGCGCCACGATATTAGGGTGTTTTGGTCTCGCTTTAGTTTCCAAAAATACACATGTTGACGTAAAGCATTCGGTTCCGTCTGTGTCTGCTAGTATTCTTCAAACAATTAGTACACACTGTCTGCAGGTCCTAAATTTGGACTTTGACCCTTGTGTTGAGGAATGCAGTGAAAGCCATGCATCAGCTGAAAGTCTTTAGTGTAGGTCAGGATATCTTGTCAGCTGTAACCGTCAAGCTGCTGGTTAAGTTGCACACACAGACATAGCTGAGGAGTTTGGGCATGGCGAGAGTGTCATCTGGACATATCACCCCCCCACCCACCCACCCCCCCGCTCCTGGCTCTCCTAATCCAGCTTTCCATTTGCTACTAAATGCCCTTGGTACATTGTTACTAGACAAACAGACACTGGACACACTAGTAACAACATCCAATGTGATTACCTCAGTCATTCTGTGGCATCTCCTGAGGACACGGCTCTCTAATAGACTGACATTACATATCTGCTCTCAGCACTCAGTTGACGCTGTTAGAGGCAGCGCGACAAAACGACATCACCGGGGAATGAACTGAAGGATCATAATGTTATGTTATCTATCTTTTTTATAGTTTGTTGAGGTTTTAAATAACTATTTACCGGCCTTTGCTTTATTTAGACATGAGGTGAAATCATCACTGATCGCAGGAATAAAAAAATTAAATAACAGTAATTTAAAAGACGGTGGAAAACAGATCAGCTGGTCTGGTTCTTCTCTTTCTGTGGTTTTAGACGTGGGTCATCTGGGAACTGTGGCTGAATAAAGTTGCTTCCGCCAAAGATTGTTGTGTTTTCATAGACGTTTGTTTGAGTGAGTGTTAAGTTAGTAGCATTACACAAAAACTACCAGATGGATTATCAGGAAACTTGTTTGAATGATTGGTTATGGAAGATCCCATTAACATTTCCCCACTTTATTTAACATTGCGAGAGAGTTTTGAATGTTCTCTCCAATTTCCCAGAGATATATGAACCTAGATAAAAGGAAATCCGGCATATTAACAAGACAGATTTCTATGAGTTTGTGTAATTTGGTATGGCTTGATTATATTAACTGTTGGAGGTGGAGGTAAATGCTCTACTGAGTTCTACTGATTTAAACGATGACAAGTGGAGACAGTGGGTGACTCACGGCTAATTTGCCAAAGAGAGAGAATGTGAGAGAAGACAGACAAGAGGGACACAATAGGCAAGTAAATCCAGAGACTCACCCTCTCCCCATCAGACCCAACTTGACACACTTCCCCAGCAGGTAGCAGAAGAAGGGCAGAGCGTGGTACAGTTCCATCTGTTTGTAGTTGAGAGCCAGGGAGAAGGCCATGGAGCCGAAAGCGTCCCAGCCCAGACCGAGAGCCAGGACCCCCCACAGAGCCAAGCCTTGGCTCACTACATTGTACCTGATACCATTAAGGTCATGACTGGATTATAAGTGTAGTCACAGAAGCTGATCCAGGGTCAGTTCAGTCCAGATGTGTTGAACAATGTCATTGTTGTATTTCTTTAGTGTCTGAATAACAAGGGCTTAAAACACTGATATGAAGAACCATAAATTTCATGGCTTATGTCACTTTCCGTTTTTTATTGCTCCATTTGTTCTGATCTTTCATCTAATTATCATGTGATGGCGTGAGAAGATACAGTGTGAATGGGTGAAACAAGACAACCACAGTATGTCTGAAGTTGGCTATTGTTTCTTTTCAGTTAATCTCAAGTAAATGATCATTTCCACGTGGCACAAAGGCTCATAACCATCGTCATAAAATAATGATGCTGCAGGGTTTGGTTTCAAAACATAGGAAAGCTGTGTTACACAACTCAGCAAAATATAAAAAAGGCAGGTTCTGAGATGTACAACGTATTTTAAATTCTTACTTCACAATGGTAGCATTTTAAAATAAAGATGTAATGTTTAATAAATCAATAAATATTTTTAAACGTAAGCTCTCTCCATTTATTGTATCTATTTTCTTGTAATAGCTTTTAAAACAATTGTTTTTTACAGTATTTCATTATCTGCATTTTTATTTGGTTTTCTTATTTTTGGCTCATCTGTCATTTGTGACTTAGAACTGCATAAACATATAGAAATAAAGTTTGATTGATTACAAATAGTAAAAAAATAAAGGATACTGGAAATGTCCATAGTCGATGAGAATCAGTCCTGGATAAAGCAAGAAGCAGAACAGAGTGGAGACCTGGTGACACAAAAAGAAAACATTTACAAGTTGACAGAATTTAGTTAGATTCCAGTGATAGATAATCGGTTTGATAACTGAGCTGTTTTCTTATTTCATTAAGTCAATCCTAGACAGTCCTTTCTTATTGATAGTTAGGTACCAGGAGTCTGTCCTGCAATGCATGCTGGGATAATCTGTTCTGCATTTTTTTGCAGACAAAGCTGGTAAGAGTCTCTTTCAACTGGTGATCTTGTAATAACTGTTTGATAATGTAAGATACTGTAAAAACAAGAGAAGTTTTCCATCTAAACGGGCAATTCCCTTAAAAAGCAGTAACTTCTGTAAATGTAATAACATCCTATTATCATATTATATTGATGACTTCGTAATTCTCAGATTTAGTGCTGTAGATGGCTTTAATACGGGTGTTTTCCCAAACTAAGAGGAAAATGTGACTCATTACTATTAGATAGTAAAGAGATAAATGCACTAAATGCGAGCGTTACCTTTTTCTTAGAGGATCCGTCCGTCAGATAGAAACAGTACAAAACCACAGCGGGGATGTAGATCAACAAATCTGCCACCAGGACTGGAACAGAAAGAAATCATACATGATACTTAATTTTCAATCCAAACCACAATATCATCCATCTAAGCAAATTTGAATCATTACTGTAAGTGAAGTAATGTAAGTAAAACAATTATCGGTATTTTAAGGTGGAGATGGACATGAATCGTGGAAGGTTTTCTATTTATTTTACTGTGATTCTTGTACCTGTAGCTCTCATGAATAACTTGTGCGCTGGACTTTCATAACCTCTGGATTTGTGGAGCTCCACCCACTCAGGGTTTATCATCTTGGCTCTGCAGGAAAAACACGGACGATTTCGATTTTGAATTTTAATTTTAACACTATTGTTGGTTCATCAAATGTCTGAAGGACATCCTGAAACACAGATGTGTGGTGTACTGCAATACATGTGCCCACTATGCAGAACATAATTCATAGTAAATATACATATAATAGCAAAGAGGCTACACTCATACTGAAGTTGTGTAATCTAATAAAACTACTTACATATAAGCACAGATCCAGCTGTGATAGGCCGTAAGAGGAGGATAGTCCAGGCCCCAGTAGTTCAAGTCATTGTCAGTGGTGTTGAAGTACCTGTAAGAGAACACATGTTGTGTATGTTTATTCAGAAATTGGACAAGGGTCCCTTCTACACTGCAAACTAGTGTGTTCAGCCCAGTCATTACACAATGTGATGATAAACAACACAACCCCTCCAACCCCAAATTATCTCATCCTCTTTCCAGGCAAAACTTTCTCCTCTGTACACACTGACCATTCCTGCACTGGGAGGTTGTGGGTCACCTCCTGCCAGTGCCTTTGAGCCTCGTAGTCTCCAAACATGGGAGGTTTCCCCGCCCCTGTGGATAGAGAGGGAGAGACACAGGTGAATAAAACAGAGCACAACAATCTCCTGCAGGCTACATGCTACATGCTAACGTGTAGCACCCTGCTGAGAGTCCAAGCTGAACTACAGCAGAGGACTTGTTGTAGTTCTCTCTTGTTGTCGTGGAACTACACTGACTTCCTACCTGAGTACGGGTTTAACGAGACCCCCCATCGCGCCGCCAAACCGAGCAGAACACAGATGGACACGAGGCTCCACGTCGGCATCTCTTCAACGAGGCAGAAGCAGGTTTATCGAGGAAAGGAAAAGAAACGATGAAAACAAACTCATCTCCCCATTCAGGCAGTGAACATTTCCTGTATACGTAATCCACCAAGGCTTCGTTTCACGCTCTCATTGGACACTGGGGGATGACGTAAGGCGCAGACACTCAAGAGGCGTTTGTGAACATTAGGAAAAATTGGTGTTTCTTCTTCGTCCAGCAAACGCTTCATTGCTGATGCAAAAAATAACGTCCCTAATAGTTTGATGGATCTATGGGAGATATAACTAGATGCGCTTTTAGTCTTTCGTCAATTCACGGTATTCAATGTTAATTTTATATATATATATAGCTACAACTCGAATCTAGAAGAACTAAATTCCCTAGGCACTTGAATGCATCATTTGTTATAATGATTTATGGCAAATTGATGGATATCATGCAAAGATACATTTCATCAGTGTTATCACGTTTTATTGTGAAATGAATAAGCTGCCCACTTAGTCACAACGTAACCATTGCTGATAATATCATTACACAATTCACTTACAACACAACACAGCCACAAACTGAATGAACACATGAATTCGATTGCAGGAACATTTCTTTCTTTATCTCCTTCGTTCTTCGAATTTCTCTGTTTTCATGTACACTTAGTTATAATAATTGTATCATAAAGTTGGTATGTGTTTGCGTAATGTGCTTTGAGATAATGCATTTGTATAGCGCATGATTTGGCGCTATACAAATACAGTGATAGATTTGAAATGAACTGAAATGTGCATCATCAAAACCTTTGGTTCCAGTGCACAGGGCACTTTTAGGCACCTACAAATGAAAAATAAGTCATAGAAATTGTTATAAATGTAAATATGAATGAAATATTATGGAAAACAAAGACAGGATTATTTTCAAATGACTGTCGGCATAACCCAAAAAAATGTGTGGGTTCCAAAACTGGTCTTCTTCTGGAAATTAAAGTTTACTAATATGGCACACTTCGAATAAAGGGAACCTAATGAATGAGTGACCGAATGACAGATAGTATAACTTGTGCATTTGGAACTCTGGCCACTAAAGAAACGAAGATGACTGAATTAACGACACAAAAAAAATCAATCCTTTATCTTATATATATATTTTCCGAGTTATGGAAACAGATGAGGATCTCACGGTAGCAAGTGCAACTACACGTGTCGTCCATTTTGCAGCCGCTTACCCTGGTGGAGCCACCATCCCCTGCAGAGACTCAGTTGTGTAACTAGTTTGTTGTAACCTTCTGTATGTGTGGTTACAACAGCTTCGCCCTCCCCTCACATTGTAAATCTCAGCCCAGGGGCATTTTCTCCTCTGTGACCTTTTCCTGTGTTGACACCGTCGTCTTTGTTCCCAAGGTGTTGGGATTTGTTGGGTGAGACGTGTTCCTTGTGGTTCCGGCATCAATTATGCATAAATAATAATAACCTCGGACAACTGCTGATTTGCAATGACACTTTCATTACAACGGCAGTAGCCTATAACTCACTGGTACCCATTAGTTATTAATGCCCGGCCACACCAGCTTTACTCTGTCATTTATTGCTTCATCTCTATGCCTTTTTAAATATTCAGTAACTGCTGTACCTACATTTACAGTCTGTGATCTCCACCCAGGAGAAGGCTATAGCTGCTGGTGGAGGATGACCTAGTTATTATGGAGGCCTGGGCCTTGCTCGCCAATGTCATTGTTGTTTATCATAGTTCCAGTCAAGTTGGCTCCAACAAGTCCAAGTTGATCTTTTCTACTATTCTATCACATGTCTGCCAATATGAGGAGAAATAAAAACTTATAATAAAAACCTTTATCTTTTTAAATTTCAAGGATGCGATGACTAATATTTACCATTAGTGCCATTTGTTTTCCATCAAAGCAGAATTTGGTTCAGAAACAGGCTTCTTTTTTGTGACACTTAACATGGCCTTACTGATTTAAAGGTCATAGGTCGCACATGCATTCCTTCCTTTTAATAAAAATATTATCAGCCAGATATCAGCCAGAACCCTGCATGCTTAGGACAAGGGAAGCAGGAACTACTGCTGCGTGAAAGCAAGTGAATCCATCCCATTAAATGTGAAGTTATGATAATGTGAGACAGAATTATGAAGCACTTTATCCTCTCAGGGATCAAGAAAATACTGATATGTAACACATGATAGGACACATTGTATGTAGATGGGTAAAAATGGCATGTAAATGGGCAAAGGATCAAGTCTCAGCTGCTCTGGACTCACTCTGACAAATCCCACTGCAGGTGGCTACATGGGCTCGTGCTAGTAGCATTAAATGAAGGTGTCTAATGTGGTTATTTGTTTTTCTCAAACCAGCAATGGCACAAGTTTGTGTGCAGATTATCAGACTGTAAAAATTCCAGATTCAGGAGTAGCTTCTGTACATGTCATGGTAATATATGGCAACTAACCATTTTATGACCTGGTTTGATATTATTTTAAGTCTAACAAATATTTAAATTAGAGCCTTTAGGTAAACTACTTTTAAATTTCACCTGTAATGGATTACTTTAATTAGTACTTGTGTGTTTATGTTTTTTGCAAACAACACGTTTTTCATGGGTGTATTGAAACAACATCTGAGGGCTCCTACCAGGTGAATACATTGGGCTTCGCTGATAACCTGTGTGATGTTGTCTTTGTCTCCTTCACATCGATTGTAATCAATCATATCCTATAATTTTTGTCACTCTTTTATAGTCTTCTTGAGATTTGTCTTTTTAAATCTCCTGTATTTCCTGTCCCCTGGTATATTTTCTCTGAAAACCCAGCACTGCTACAAACAATGGAACTGGTGTGTTTTCAGTTACAACCTGGGCCATATTAACCTGAAATGTATTTATCAAGATGTATTTAAAGGCAGGTACATTAAATATGATGTCTCTGTCAATAATGATACAATCAAACTGCTGTGCAAAATTGCAAAACATTCTGAATTAAACCTCGGTAATGCGGTAGTTTTTTAAAGAGTCTGTACACCTGGCCCAATCATAGGTGATGTGTAAACACCCTAAATAATGAAAGATTATAGATACGTTTTGGTTTTCTTGTATCCTGTTAAAAAGCTCAACTGACTCAATCTGAAGAATACAAATGTTATTTCTATGATGTTATATTCATATGGTAGTTATGTGATAAGTCAACAGTCAAACTCAGACTTTATGAAGAATGTCATAGACTCTATCTTGAGACTAACACAGACTGTGTGTGGTGGAGCTGTGGGAACCAGTGCAGTGTGGTGGTGGAGCTGTGGGAACCAGTTCAGCCTCTTCTCCACCTGTGCACACGCACTTGCAGCTGCGCATAGGTCATTATTGAGTGGAGCGCGCGCTAGAGAGGGGGTGGGGGGGTTCTCTCTTCTGCGTCCACTGAGCAAATTGACGTCATAATAACGTGGAAAGCTCGATATTGTATTTGATTGAACAAATTATAATCTTATTACTGCGATATTATGAGGAAATGATTCTTATCATTTTCGTTATTATTATTATCAATGTACATATTTATAGGTGTCACCAAATTAAATAAGGCCTGTACTTATTTGTATAATGACGTTATCACCCGTTTTTAACATTTTGAAATGTATTTTCTTTATCTGTTTTTGAAGCAGCCATAATCAGTTTTGTATTTTCCCACCATCTGCCACTGAAACCGTAAATTTAAAACTCAACATCAGCAATATCCACCTTCTCCAAGATTAACATGAGGCCTACACCCCCTTAATAGAACCACATGTAAATCACTGTATACAATGTCTCATCCACATTTTTTTGTATTCAGAATATGTGGATGAAAATAAGCAGCAGCCTCCCGGTCACACATCTCCTGCTGCGAATGGAAATTAACGATGGTTAATCGCTTATTTCCAGTGTCATCATCTCCTTTAAATTAAATCTGCACCTCCACTTATATTAACTATAAGGATGTATTCTGCCTGAACGTGTTATTAACATGCAAATGACTGATTGAGTTAATTAATGAGATGGTTTGTCTGAAATCAATTCAGGTCTTTCTCAATATTTATTTCGTTTTTTGATTCTCTTTAATGAAGAACAAGAGGTGTCATTGAACGCCCCCTAGCGGCTTGAGTCTCGTCTCCCCCTCCGAGGTGAGAGTCGGACTGACACACACACACACACACACACACACACACACACACACACACAGACACACACACAGAGACTCACACACCACTGAGACGAGACATGACTGAGAGTTTGTCTGATTTGTGGAGGCTGATCCTGGACCTGCAACATGCCTCACACATGTATACACTCAAAATATCTACGATCAAAACAACAGATACGATTGGTCTGTTTAGTTTATTGTTGCTATGACTATTGGAATTTATTTATTTACCCCTCTGGACAACATTTGACCAGATTTAAATTTTAAACACGTCCCCTGAAACTGACCTCTGGGTGTGTTTCATTCAGTGCCACTTTAAACTGTCTGTCAGAGTGAATGTGTGAATATTAAATTTATTGGAAAATTATAATTCTTAAAAACAATTATTGCAGAAATTGGTTAGTCCTATTTACAGACCCTGTAATATCTATATTTATTTTTTTATTTCGTCTTTCTTCTACGTTTCGATATTGATGTCACTGTTAAAAGTTTTACGCAACAATAATATCATCCAGAACCGATAGACTATTAGTAATAATAAATGTCAATCATGGCGTAATTATAATAATCATCATTATTATTATAATACATGTGTTCAGTAGAAATATCAGGGTGACATTGGAGAAGCCTTTTGCATCATCAGCACCTTCTTCGGTGTCTGGAAGTATTGAGGCAGAGAGAGAGAGAGAGAGAGAGAGCTCCTTTCCCTTTTTCTTTCCCATGGGGATCAGATAAATATAGCGCCTATAACACACACACAAACTCACGGAACCACACACCCGCCACCCCCTGCGCACACACACTCACACACACCATTTGCTGTTTGTGTAAAAGTGATTAGCAAGACACAACTGCGAAACTGTTACCTTTATAGTGGCCAAGCCGCAGAATATCCTGTAAGACGATCCGAGCGCTGATGTGAGCTACTAGTAAATTAAAAGGTGTCTAAACTGTGACCTCTACCCAGGCTGCGGCCATTGTCAGGAAAACAAACATGTATATAAATATAGGGTTGAAAAAATAATTAGATGGTTTTAATTGTTTACTGCAAGTTCAAATATTTCTTAACTGAGTTCAAATGATTACTGAAATAAATATGTTTAGGTTTGTGATCGCTAAATCTCAGGATAAAACCTGTCCTGCTTTTTATATAATAATCCTTTCAAACGTGTATTGAAACAAAATTAAACGTTTTTATAGGCTATAGATTTTAAAATTATTTTAAAATTATAAAATCTATAGCCTATGCAAACGTTTAATTATTTTACGTAATTCCTTGTGATTATATTTATATCTTTGGCAGAAGGTAGAAATTAAATTGAAGCGAAACCCCCAAAATATTCCTTATTAAGGTCTCATAATTAAGTTAAGCTTTTTAAAAAAGTAACTGCTTGTGGTTTGGTAGTTTGTCTGAGCTGTTGTAAATCGTATTTCAAATTTCCTGCTGTTGCTCGAGTAATATAATTAGAATAGTATTATTATGAATTACTATTAAATTAAAAACAACATCTTGAAACGATATTCACTGTTATTAACCCTGGGAATTATGAAGTAAAATTCACATGGAAAGACAATTATGATTTTATAGAATAAAGAAATAACATTTCTATCTTATGTTTGGTTGTAAAAATCAAATTTCCTAAAATAAACTGCAACGCCTGAGAAATTAAATGTAAAAACAGCCACGAGTTCATTCAATCTATCGAATGATTTTTAAAAAATGTTGGAAAGGAAAGTTTGATTTGATTTCTTTCTTGGATTTATTTACAAATAAATTCAGTTGACAACACAATATAGCTACATAGAATTACATATGCTTGAAATATTTTTTTCAATTATCATTATAAACAATCTTTTTCCTCAGAGCTTTGTTTTGTGTCTTGTATGAAAAAAAGGGAACTGGAGCTTCCCGATATACAAAAAATGAAATTAAACAAAAATAATTATTACAGATTTCAAACGAGGACAAAAAACAGAAAAAGGACATTTAAAAGTCAAACAGGTAAAATCTTCTTTTCTTTTCTACAAATATTTACAAATATTACCTGTACAGAAATATCTCTTCTTCTCTTTTTATTTGCTCTGTCTCAACAACAGTCTTTACTTGGCTACAGAGTCCAGTGCTGCCTCTAGATATGTGCTCTCCCCCGTGTAACGTCTCTATATATATAAAAAATAAGAGTCTATATCTTCCTGTGATAAAGTCATTGTGACGGCCACTTGGACAGGGTGGTCGCGGAGGACAAGCCGTGTCCTGAGAGGAGGCTGGAGGGGACGCTGAGGAGGGGGGCGATGGCCGCGGAGCTCCGGGACAGAGACAGGGACTGAGCGCTCAGCAGGGCCGACTGCACGGTCACCGGGGGCCGCAGGAAGGCCTGGGGCGACACGGAGGAGGCGCTGGAGACCCCGATGATGTTCTCGATGCTGAACGAGGGTCTGTTGGACGGCTCCGACTTGATCATGGACGCCGAGCTGAGGCTGCTGAGCTGCATCTGGAGGCTCGGGCTGAGCTGGGAGTTGAACACCTTGCGGTTCAGCTCCACCGAGGGCAGGAGAGGGACCCCCGGCGGCAGCATGGGTCCCACCGGGGGCATGTACTGGTACTGCAGGGCCGCCGGGTGGGTGTAGGCCGGGTGGATCCCGTAGTGCCTGCCGTAGGGACCCCCGAGGCCGTAGGCACCGAAGCTCTGCATCATGAGGGCCGTCTGGTCCCGGAGCATGTCCGGCTGGACCCGCTTGAACCTCTTCCTCCTCCTTAGGAAGCTGCCGTTGTCGAACATGTCCTCGGACGCCGGGTCCAGGGTCCAGTAGTTGCCCTTCCCGGGGTTACCTGGTTCCCGGGGGATCTTCACGAAGCAGTCGTTGAGGGACAGGTTGTGCCGGATGGAGTTCTGCCAGGCCGGGAACTTCTCCCGGTAGTACGGGAAGCGGCTGCTGATGAACTCGCAGATCCCGCTGAGGGTGAGCTTCTTCTGCGGGCTCTGCAGGATGGACATGGTGATGAGGGCGATGTAGGAGTACGGGGGCTTCACCAGGCTGCTCTTGGGTTTCTGCAAGGAGCCCCCCGACCCGGAGCCCCCCTCCGGACCCTCTCCCTTATTCCCGGTGCCGGGCTCTCCTCCCTCCCCGGAGCTCTCGCAGCCCGGACTCCCTCCGCCGGAGCCCATCTCCTCCTTCTCCACCTCGATGTCATCCTCCTCCGCCTCCTCCTCCTCGTCCCCGGGCTCCCCTCCTCGGAGGTCTCGCAGGAGGATGCCTCCCCCCACCGGGCTGTCGCAGTCGCTGTCTCCCCCCTGTCCCTCCATGCCCTCGTCGTCCCCCTCGCCCACCACGTCGATGTCCACGTCCTCCGCGGTGAGCACGGTGTGGCCGGACATGTCCCCGGCTCGGTCGCTGCCTCCAGACAGGGTCATCTCTCTATCTCTCTCTCACTCTCTCTCTCTCTCACACACTCTCTCACTTTGCTCTGCTTCACAAAACAAATAAAAAAGAGAGGAAAAGTCTTCCGGAGCCAGAGGAATGGAGCAGCCGGGTGTGATGGCACCGAGGAGCAGCGGGTCCGGATCCTGCTGGTCTCCTGTCAAGTGATCGGATGTCTCCCGGAGTCTAAATGCGACCTCCAGCCAGGGAAGAGCCAAAAGAGCCAAAGAGCCAAAAGAGCAACTTCAACTTCTGCAGATAGTGTCTCCTCTGGAAGTGGAGGAAGCTGCTCTGGTGGAGATGTTCCTCCTCTCGCTCCTCGGGAACGTGTACTTCCTAGCGGAGTGATATCAGCAGAACCAAGTCCAGATGACACACATGCTGCTTTTAAAGGCCGGAGCTTTTTTAAAACTGGGGCTGTCTGATAGATTACTTTTCCCCCAGTAGCTATAAGATATACTATCAGAGGAGGGCACGTGGTGCGGTGACGACAGACCGCCCCCTGTCCTCTCCTCCTCCCTTCTCTCTTCTCTTCTCCTCCCTCTCTCTCTCTCTTTCTCTCTCTCTCTGTTAAACCATGCAAACTGGAGTTGTTTCATGGATTTGTCAACAATGGGACATCAGCAATGCTGCTTTCCGCTGATTTCCCTGTGTTCGTCCGTCATAGACCATTTAACGGGAGGAGGAGGAGGAAGAGGAGGAAGAGGAGGAGGAGAAAATTGGGCTGCGTGATTGAAAGATCCGATGCGCATTATAACGTGGCTGCGTAAAACCAAAAAAAAAAAAAACAACAACAACAACAATCCAAAGCTTTACAAACAAATACAAACTCGATTGAGAGCAGCAGAACGAAAACGACGACAGCTAAGTTAACAGACTCTTCTTCTTCTTTTTGTTTTAATTGTCTTAAACAATTTGTGCAAGCGTGCATTTTATCCTATACTTTTACGCAAAGTGTTCCTGTGCGTAATGGAGACTCCGTGCGTAAAGTTTAAACCTTTTTTGCTCCGTAGTTTTTGCAGCTGAGACGCATGCACTTGATTCTGTGCAGCTTCCACATCTCGTCGTGTGGATCCAAGCTGCAAAGCATGAATTCAAAATCTATTTATTCCCGCAGGATTAGCCCGATGGTGGGAAGAGAATATTGAGCAGCAGCAGCAGAACCAGCAGCGGTGGAGACAATGAATGGATCGGAGGGGAATAAAGACTTTCCCTTAAGAGTTTGTATGAGGTGCTAACGACCCCGATCATTGCTCGGTTTTACATGTGAAAACCCGAGGAAACGCGGTCAGCGGGTGAATGCAAAGAGAGCGTTTTATTCACCAGCATGAAGGTGAGTGGATGTCACATCAAATACCGAGAGGACTTCCCTTCGCCCGGGGAGGAAATCCAACCAGACTGCATGGGAAAGGAAGAGGAGGCTTTTGTATTTCACATCGGGTTCAAAGCGAATATTCCAGTTAATGCAGAAAATGAGATTTCCCCCCGATGTGCCACGGAGCATTTAAAGGTGCAATTGATTTTTTTTATCGGAAGTCTTTTTTTTAAAGGGGGTTAATGAAAATATCTATAATCGACACCAGCCTATTTTCCTTGTGTCAAAACCCTTTATTAGAATAAATGTAAACCTTAATATAAATTGTAAATTGAGATATTACACAGGTGGTGGTTATTTCTCGGCATGCATTTAATTCCAGTTACAGAAGCAGCATGGGACCAAATGAATTTTAGATTATTATCGTTATTATTACAAATATTATACATTAATTACATAATTAACATTAATTTCTTAATTGATTTTTACAAAAAGCACATTTTAAAGATTTCACTTTATTCCACCTTATTTAAAAGGCCCATCAGTGTTATGTCTGGTGTGTTACAGTGAGTCTGAATCGCAGGTTCGATCCCCGCTGCTCGGTTCGCCACCTCCGCCACCTCGTCGTGCTCCCGGGATAAAAGTGGGATTAATCACAAGCTATCATTAATAATGCGCGTACGGGTCAGAGGAGGGGACCGTGGCTTCCGATTAGATCCTCCGTGTGTGTGTGTGTGTGTCTGTGTGTGTCTGTGTGTGTGTGTGTGTGTGTGTGTGTGTGTTAATCTCCCGGTGACCTGTGTGATCTGGAGCTCCGTCAATACGCACTACTACTTAGCAGATGAAATCAGAGTCTACAGCAACTTGTATCCCACTTACCAGGTGTGTTTAAGGAACACACGTTTTTTTATCAGGCCACAAATTTGAAAATTACCTCAATTAAAACCAATTTTTTTACTTTATTTTTACTCTCCATTTTCTTTAGATGATTTCACACATTTCTTCACAGCAGCAAAATAAAATCAAACCTTTTTGGATTTATTGTTTTACGCACAAAACACAGATGTCCATTGGCCCAACAAGACATTAGAAAATACAACTACACGTTTTCTATGCTACAAATAAAAACACCTGATGTTATGTTTGGTTGTGTATTTGCCATATTTCTTATTTTAATCATATTTTTGAGGAATCAAGGGGGTCATGGAGTGTCTTCACCAGCGTCCCTCTCCATGTGTGTGTCCATGCGTTGTGTGTGGCAGTGTGTGTGTGTGTGTGTGTGGAGACAGGTGCAGTCAGCTTCCCTTTTAGAGGAATCCCGGAGTTGCAGTGTTGTGTGAAAGGCAGAGTAACTGCTGATATAACCTGACTGCGGCGGCACCGACAGTTGTGTGTGTGTGTGTGTGTGTGTGTGTGTGTGTGTGTGTGTGTGTGTGTGTGTGTGTCGGGTGGGGGGGGTGCAAACCGCGTCCTTCCTGTGATCTTTTGAAGCCTCATAAATCCGCTTTTATACCTCCGCAGTTTGTTAATGAAATGTACGTTTTAAGCACACATGCACGACTTAGCGCGACAAAACCCCTTTTAGTGTAATAAGCCAACTCGCTCCGCCATGAAACCATTAGGTGGTGGTGGTGGAGGGGAGGGCGGGGGGGCTGCAGGTGATGGAGGGGAAACTGTCCCCCCCCACATCATGTGATGACTACAAACTACCAACAAGGTCACCAAACAAATAAATGTGATCATAATCATGTGCTGCTCCGGTGACTCTGGTTTCTTTTCTCCTGTCCTCTGTGGCCCCCCTCGGTCCCAGTGGGGGGGTCAGAGGTCAGGGTCACCTGCAGGGGGGTGCAGGGTCTTCCTCTTAGGCCTTTCTGCAGGGAGGGTGTTTGGGTTTTATAATATTTCTGCTGACAGTAGTGACAGGGAGATGTGGAATAATGTTAATTCGTTAAATAGTGGGTGAATCATTATTAGGTTGTCAGACAATTTTGCTGAACTTCTCTTTAAATGAGTGATTTCTCCTCTTCTTTCTACATAATATAGAAAATACAGAGATGATTCCTTCACATAAATTATCACTTTATTATTTAATAAAAAAATAAACATTAAAATGCAAATTCTTGACTGTTTTTCAAGGTCATATGTTCAAATATTGAAAAATTCCAATATTGTAATTATGAGGATTTGCAAACATTGTAAAGCAGATAAAGAACAAATGTCTTTCTGGCTGAAGACATAGAGGTGGATTGGGATTTTATTTATTTTTTGTACACACACTACATAATCTGTAGTTATTCCTTGCTCCCTTTTCGTTTTTGAGCTTTACATATATGTTTAAAAACATGTTGCACAAATGGATTAAATTTTGGTCTGTCTCACAGGAACCCATTTCAAACAGGAACCGAGTATAAAACGTTATTGTTTAATTATTAAAATCTTCATCTACTTGAAAATATTCGTTTTTGCTTCACAGTGATAATACAGACATGAGACTATTTTCAAATATGGTTGAAATATTGAAAATATTGAAGTTGACTCACATTCTCAAATGCAGCTGTCTGTAGAATCAGATTTTTATTTTTTTAAAGGCAACTCATTTCATTTAATAGATGAAGGAGCAGTTGGGGGCAACTATGATAAATTGATGGCATTATGAGTGAGCCTGTATAATTACGACCATTAGGTTGATTATTTTACACCAGTAGCCAAATATTCAGCTTGTCAGGTTTAATAAGTAAACAGATATTGTCACAACAGCAAATATATTGGTATAGATCATTAAAATAACTCTTCCACACATGGATTCTCCACTGTGGACACTGTGGAGGCCTCAGATCTCTGACAGGCTGAGAGACATGTGAGCTGCTTCTCTGTCTCCTTCTTTTTGGAGATCACCATTTCCAGTGCTTCTCCGGGAATGCACTCTATCAACCTGCGAGTTTCTGTCAAACAATATGATGGAGCTCATTCTTAACCAGCAGCCACCCTTCAGCCGGCCCAGCCACAGCCGGATCTCCCGTCACAACAAAGCACAAAGGGCCCAAAATAGAAGACAGGTCTCCACGTGTGTGTATGAAGACACATCACAGCAGATGAAGCTGCAGAAAACGACTCTTCCTCAAATCTCCTCTCGCTGCACCTTCTCCTTTTTACACTTTGCTCATATTTTTGAGCTGAGATAAATTCTGTTATCATGGACTTTTGAGGCCATTTGTTCATATTGGCTATTTTAAACGAAATAATCCATATACACGTTTCCAGATGACTCACCAGTTTAAAAGCATGCAATGGTCATATTCTTATTTGTTATTTCCCCACACAGTTTCAGACAGTTATGAGTTGTCATCAGTGTATTTAAGTTGTTGATGTTATCCAGTCAGTAATAGATTTTTTTCATAAATACCAGCAGCTGATTTCTGTTTTTTTCAGACATGGATTCTTGGAAGTTGTGTGTTTGGCCTTTATTTAAATTCAGATTATGCTTCAATGCTTTTTGGTGTAAAATGAAACATCTTTAGGTAAAAATAAAATCTAAAGGTAATGACATTATTAATTCCACATATCTTTCAGGCAAATAATACAAATAAATAAAAGAATATATAAAAGTGTTGCAAAAATCTTTTTTGAGAGCTCATTGGCTGATTCCACGTGGATGTTTAAATCTCAAAATATCTGCTTCATTGATTTTCTAATTATTACATATATATATATATATTTAAATATATATCATAATGTTTTGAATCCCGGTCCCGTTCCCCAAACGTCTGGAAACACACCCCTCCCCGCCCCAGCTCCGCCCGTCCAACCCTCGTCCGTCAGTGGGAAGCCCCCCACCAATGCACCCCCCCATCCCCGGGGGGAGGGGGGCTGCATGGACCTGGTGGGAAAGTGACACCTTCAGCTAAATGAATCCGGATTACCATGCCAATGTGTACTTGTTAAGTACGTGCCATGTCGCTCGGTTTGCAGGCCTCGTTTTGTCATTCAGATCTGAGAGCTGAGAAGTTGCACATCGCGATTCAGGCTGTAAACGGCGCAGATTGGGCCTTTAAAGAGCGCGTTTAACACGGTGTCACGACCCATGCGGCAAACACTCGTCTGCATAAAACAATAGTAAACAATGTGCTAATGCAGTCGGGTGGTCGCGGTAATTGGACAATAATAAAGCAAGAGGGGACGCCAAGGAAATCCAGGTAATAAATTAGTGTCAACAGGACAGTGCGTTTATTTCTACATCAGAATAACTGGATCATTAAAATATCAGTTGCTGAATATAAGTGAATAAGTCAATTATGTTAAATATATTTTTATAATTTGGTTGTTAATTAGTAAAACTGTGATTCTCATCCCAAAGCCCTCACAAAAAAATGTTCTCCATCATGTCCACTGTTAAAAGTCACGTTGTGTGTCCTATTAATGTTTCTGATAATTCACATCTCATTGACTATGACCCCTGAACTCAATATCCTCATGCCTACTGATGCACACACACACACATTTATATGTAACATCACAGAAAACCACCTCCTACGTCCTGTCAGCCCTTCCCATAATAATATTCCTTTCACACAATCTGTCAAGTTCCTCACAAAGACACTTTACCTTTTTCTCCAACCCTGTGAATTGAAGATAAAGATGATGGTGGTGTAAAAAAGGTTTAGACTTTATTTGATCGACTACCGTGTGTGTTTCTGTTTTGCCAATGTGGTGGTGAGATGAGATTTCAATATATTATGAAGTCTATTGTTTTAAACTCCTTGTTCCTTTGTTCTTGTACCGAATGGAAAATAAAGTTGGCTCATCCCAGTGTTATCACCTAAAGTCAAATGATTTAATTCATGTAAAAACCATAATATTTCTCCTCTCATCCCGGGCAGTTTACCCTCCATCCATCCATTATTTGCTTTGTAAAAAAAAAAGTGTGTCCTTGTCAGTTATTCCGGCGAATGGAGGTGGAAGTGCATCTCCCACATCCTAATCAAAGTCATTGTGCTGTCTCTCCAAATCATGGACTGCACCTTTAAATTGTCAATTACTCGGAGGTTAAGTGGACTGAATGGACCCAATGATTCAAGTCAGGCGTTACAATTCACTGTGCATAGCCATCTGACTTCATTTCATTTTGGCCCGAGTCCCTCCAGGAGACAATGGGCTGTATTTTTTGTCACACTGAGGCAATGAAACTAAATGTATTTGGACAGTTTCACATTATTAACATGGAATATTAAATACTTTACATTACACATACACAGAATGTCTTGATTGACCATTATAATCTTCATTAGTTACAGTTCTGTTAACACACCGGCTCCAAACAGCCCTAATTCAGGTTAATAGCACTAATGCAATAATGCCTTCTCTTTACCAGCAGCACCAAAAGGGTTGTAGAGTGTTTTTCAAAATAAAATTACTATTGACCGATTCACCAAAACTAAAATATGGCTACAAAACAAGGGGTTGTTAAAATATGATATTTGCAAGGTGTCAGTTTTGACTTAAGCATCTTGTGTTTAACACTGGGTCAGAAGAAATGCATCCAGATCCCAATGTACAGTTCCTCCATCACCAGAAAGGAACCAAAGGGCTGAATTTGAGTTTTTGTGTCATCCTGCTCTCAGAGTGTCATTCAGCAAACTCCACAACTTTTCACAGCCTGATTGATGGAGTGCTGCTTAGTGTGTGTGAACTTACTTCGTTTTCTGTTTGCTGCAGAGGCCCTGAATCTCTGTCTGAGTAGGTTGGGCTTTTGGTCTCTTCCCTGACCAAACCTCTTATGGCCTGATTACCTGGATTCACTCCAGGAAAAGTCTTGGTGCGGTTCCAAACTCAATGCTTTAAAAAATGGTTTTACACCTTCACCCTGATCTATGTCTCACCAGTTCTTTATTGTGGAGGTGTACAGACTGTACACTGAAGTTCATGGCTTTGTTTTGGTCCAGACGTGCCTTGTGGATTGTGTCACATCATATACACCGGTCTTTGCCTTTCTAAACTATGCCCATCAATTCAGAGTGACTCCAGTCACGTTGTACACACTTGTCACATAATTAAAGCAAAGTGGATGCACCCGACCATGAGACACAATAAAGGAAAGGGGTGTGAACACTTTCTGAATCCTCTATCAAACCGCAATTGTGTTCTTTGAATTAATCAAGTGATTGTTTGGTTTGTAAAACTTTAAAATAAAGTAAAAACACCATTTATAATCACGCAAAATTAAATTGACACATTCAGAATGCTTTTAATTTCTAATACGCATTGTGATTAACAATCACACCTCAAATTTGATCAGTTAACTTCATTCTCGACAATGAAAAGCAGCATATTAACATATCTGAGAATCTGGAACGATGACAAATTGATTAATTTACTAATTATATCAGCTCTGAGTTTACATACTGTTGGATGATTAAAAAAAAATCACAATACACATGTTTTATAAGCAGTAATTATAGTATAACCATGAACGCAGCAGCGTAAAAAAGGCCAATATTTCCCCTACATTGTATAAGAGATTCAATTTGAGGTAATATGAAATGAAACTACCACATATTGGTACAGTATTGGAGTAAATGTACTTAGTTACCACTGCAGATTTAGTTTCGGTAAATAAAAAAGATTAAAAGCAACATTGTGGCTCTGTAACATTAAGCCAAAATTTTGCAACCATAATATTGACCAATCAACTGACACATCTTTAGTATATAATATTACAGTGTTCACTCGTGTTTTTAAACACAAGATTAAAAGCTTCTGTGTAACAAACTTAGCAGCTGAAAAGTGCTAACACCCAAACGAAGTTAGCGCCCTCACTGGAAATCCTCCGTCAGCCACACAGGCATCAATATTTTACATTCCCTCAAGAATCCTCTTTAAAGATGCAATCAATGCCCCCTATTCATTATCCATGTGTATGTCTTCTAGGTATGGCCTTTGTCATTAAGCAATAATTCTCTCCTCCACAGTCCCACATTACTCTGCCGCTCCATACTTTTACAAATGCCTCCGGGCTATAAATACTAATGAAATCTCTTTGCTTAATTTGATTTTGCTGGTACACTTGCAGTTATGGCTGAACTTTCCCACGAGAGAGGCTGATTGAACACTTTCAAGTCCTTATGGAAGCAGGAAAACATTCCAGAGAGCTGGGGAGATCATTTCCATAATTACCCCGATTGGCAGCCTAATGACCTTCTGCGACAATAAAAAGATCTCTTGTTAATTCCATTTCGGTCGCTGACATTCAAGAGATTCCGATCTTACATGTTTGAGGGTTCACAAGATAACAAGTGTACTTTTTTTCTCCCCCCCCTCTCTCTCCCGCTTTCAGCTCCTAAAAGAGCAGCCCCATTCAGCTCGGCCCCCCCGACACTCTGCTGCCACAGGGATCTGCTTGTGCCTCCCTGGCTCGTCCGCCCGGCCCCAAAGTTGGATATAATTTATGGGCCCGGGAGGAAGATTATAAAGATGGATCTCTGAAGCTATCAATCCTGGTGTTGCGTTTTTGAATGGTGGGATAGAAATGAAGTGCAGAATAATTAAAAAGATCACAAGTCCCCCCTCGCATGTAGTAATGAGGTGGCTCCAGCGGCGGCCCGCTCTGCCACAGTGTCGGAGGAAGTGCCTTTGATTGCACTGAGAGGAGCGGCCAACGCCACGCCGCACAATGGCCGGGTTTCACCAAATCGCCTGTTTCACTGTTAGGAATCCCGCTCTGTGTGCTTGTCAACCCGAGACAGATCATAAGCAGACCCTGTTGTCAGAGGAAACGGGGGGGCGAAGGAGAGGAGGAGGGCATGGAGGGGTGGGGGGGGGGTCTTGTTGCTTGGATGTCTAAGTCAAGATGACTCAGAGCTGGCATGAAAAGTGACGGGGGCGCTTGTTTGGAATATGTTTCACAGGGAACCACAATGCCCGGAGTGTTGTGGGATGTTAAAATAAAACCCGGCCGCTCTTTGCATATGAACTGGTGTCAAAATGTACCGTCAGCCCACTGCAGGGACAACTGGGAGCGATTGTGCCCTGATACATTCAGCTAGAAGGCTTTTTTTATTTTTTAAACGTCTGAATGCATTAGACTAAATGTTAGATGTGCATCTGTTATTTGGCTTTTTTTTGCAAGCGTCTCACTTTTGTCATTTGTCTCCATTTTCTCAAAGTGAAACTATTCCTCAGAACTAAACTTCAGTCATGTTATGTTGCACTGGTTCTCAGTACACAGATTGTTGCTTAAAGGATGGTAAACCACCCCCATCCCACAGTTATACTTGTAATTATATTGTTGTATATGTAAAATGCTGCAGGCAGTCGTACATACAGGTGTTAACATGTAGTAACGTTTTGATGTTTTAGATCAGCGCTAAAGTCCAGACATTTCCCTGAATGTTTCCGAAGGGGATGTATGTGAGGGGGCAAAAG
The DNA here is from genome assembly GCF_963576545.1 of Limanda limanda. Lineage (NCBI taxonomy): Eukaryota > Metazoa > Chordata > Actinopteri > Pleuronectiformes > Pleuronectidae > Limanda > Limanda limanda. Next base: position 7,582,974 of record NC_083644.1, on the reverse strand, counting down.
TCAAAGTCAGCTGCTCACAACATTCTCCGAAGTTTGGTACAAACCTCTGGAGAATTTCCGTATGAGCCCATGTGAGAATACAGCCGGAAAATGTCCAGAGAACTCACCTCAAGCTAACGGGCGATTTGGTGACATTTCTAATGACAAAACTGCAAATACAAAACACGTATCTCAGGATGAAACAGAGGAGCAAGGGGACACTGAAGATCTGAACTTGGAAAGACGACAAGTTTCGAGATCCTTTGGTGATAAGGTCCAACACGTGTCAATGCGCTGTTCACAAACAGATGAATATATCCAACATGTCCTGCTGCTGTATCCAGGTGCCTCCCTCCCATGAACACTTCGGACAATCTTGCAGTTGTGAATGCTTCTGATTTGGAGAATCTCTCGCTGCGTTTTCCAAATGTGAAAAGGCAAACTCCTCCTTTAGAATAGTGAAGGCTCAAGATTTGTATCTTATCTCTTTCACATCTTCTCTCAACCCCCCTGATGTTGTTAAGTGCACTGGGACGGACCACTTGATTCACTGATTAAGTTACAGTCCTCTTAACTGGTAGTGAGCTAAGATACAAGTGTGAATTAGTGATACTAATCAAGGCCTTGGGCATGTTCCCAAATAAAGAGAACCCCTCTGCTCCATCGTCATCGTGGTTTCTCTTACAGCCTCTTTGTGTCTGTAGAATTACATCGGCTGTGAGTTGTGATGGTCACATTTCTTCACAGTGTGTCACCTTTAGCCCATTGAAGAAAGGGATTGTTTTTGCATGTGAACATCTTCTTTGTGGCCAGTTTTTCTACACATGTGAATGTACTGCACACTAACCTTCGAAAGGCATGGATGGACTCAAGGGCACATACCATAGACTGAAGATAGAGGACATGATCGCCCCCCTTTGTGGCTGCATAGACTCAACCTCATGGACCAAATTAAAAATATCAATGTACGCGCCAAATCATCTCTTTCCAAAGATGGCTTCTGTCATCTTGGGTACACTGGGGTACGTTTGGACCTTTTCCTCTTGAGTGGCAAAGAAAGTGGCCTCTACAAATATTCAATGGCTCCATGTCATGTGATAGATGGATTCAAGTAACCATTTAGGTTTTATTTAGAGGATTGCACTTTCATATTTCAAATGAAATGGAGTTTATATGAGTTTATGGTAGGGATGTCAATGGTAGTACCTGGAAATATTACAATTCCTATTAATCTCTAAGGTTTCAGTTGAGTTGAGGTTTGTGTGTTTTGGACCGATGCGACCCATTAAATGTAATAAAAACAAACCTTTCATGAAAATTAAATTCGCATTCAAACCAATTCACAGAGCTCGACTGTCTACACAAGACACCAGTTGTATCAGAACTGTGAACGCTTCTAAAACTTTCCTCTTGGTAGTTAGTGGAACAGCATGTGTGTGTCAGCCTGGGGAGGGTGGGGGGGAATAATCAAACTTATTTATCCATGTCCTTACAGTATATGTGCCACTGTCCTCAATTTTGCACCAGTCCTGCCGAGGACCCATAGACCGGGTGTCTGCTCCAGTAACATCTTAACTGCCATGATGGACATTAAGTGCCTCAGTTGCAGGTGCTATTAAATGACGTCATGTGACCTAGTGTTAGTTAACGTGAATAATCAAAATCCAATAACAAAGACAAAGACAATACCAAAGTGTGCGGTTGTTCTGAGCCGGAGGCGTCTGGTTCATCGGAGCGGCGTCTTCCGAAGAATCGAGACACTTGTTCATTTCAACATGTTCCAAAAATCATCAAAGTGTTGGTGGTTAATATTCATTTGGCCGGCTTCCTCCTCGCTTGTCATCCCTGGAACCAAAGGGGGAAGCTTAACAGGCTAATGGGGCCATGTGACTGGACTTGAGAAAGCAGCTCAGAACAGCAGATTCAATTATCATGTTAGAATTCTGCATGAAAACAATCTATACTAGAAATTAGAGGGAGTCCTGTCAGATGACTCCTGTTAGCGAGGCTAATGTCGTTTGGGAGAACCTTACGCCTTCTTTGAATCTTATCAAATGTTTACAAAAGACCTTAATGTGCTAAAATGCTATCAGAGGATCTACTGGTTGTTCTGTGCCAGCAGCAGCGATGTTTCCCTGGGGGGGGGGGGGCACGCTCCATGATGCATGATCGGTAACAAGTGTTGAATCAAAGAGCGATCCAAACATTAGAATACTAACTCTGTTCTTGATCTTTATAGGTCTGACCCAATTTCAGATGTGAGATGGTTGTTTTTTGACAGTAAACAGTAGAAGTGTGACCTGAAATGAAGAGATAGATTCTGTTGAAGACATTTTCTGTTTAATTTCAATAAAGTGGAGTCTCTTTAGAATCCGATTAACACAACACTAACCCCCTTGGTGCAGCTCAGATTGGGGCCACCTGACCTCAGCACGTTGGGTCCTGATTGGTCCTAATGGGATTTCGATACCACCTGTACAAGTAGTGAAAAAAGTTTTGAAATGATATTTGTGATTGGGTCGGGCCGATCACTTTTGCTGGGCTGAGTTTTTATACTGCACATGTCTGTAATTGGTGAAAACAAGTAATGACCACATTTGTCAGGGAAAGGGAAACAACATTAACTGCATCGGGCCAAGTTGAAAAACTAAATGCCTGTCAGGTTCGGGTTCGAAATTCGGTCAGTTTTCTCTCTGGCTCGGACGGGTCCAAACAGAAAATCGCAGCCAACTCACTTTCTCTCGATTTAACTGGGTACACTGGGGTAAGTTTGGACCTTTTCCTCTTGAGTGGCAAAGAAAGTGGCCTCTACAAATAACAACGGCTCCATGTCACGTGATGGATTCATGTAACCATTTAGGTTTTATTTAGAGGATTCACGAGGGAGCTCAAAACTTGCATCATATGTTAGTGTCTCTTATCTAAAACGTTTTTAAATAATACAAAGCAGATCCATGTTTAACAACCATCTGTTTCTACCATGCAGTTTTATAAAATGATCTAACTGGTGGTGTATTACAGTGCAGTTACTTGCTACTTGTTGCACTTGTGTAATGATTACCCATCTTCCCTCCCCTCCGGGGTCTTGTCCTCCTGGGTCAGGTTTTGCTACATCCTGCGAGGGGCCTTCCAAAATTTCAGGAGCTCACAAAGGCCCCATTCTCCTCCGTGTTGCTCTTCTCCATCATCCAGCTCCAGGCCATAGCAGCTCTACTCAAACCCCGGTATTGTCCGGGCAAAATCACATATTAAATTTGGCCGGCATGAGCCATTTCATTGAGCTGCAGCAGGAATTCCTTTTCTGGGTCATTCATCTGTGTACATGGTTTGGACACACATTTGAAACAATGCAGGCCAGTCAAGGATAATATTGAGGAAGTTACATACATTTCAAGTCTCGCAGCATATGTCATGTCTGTTTCGTGCTCTTTTGGCATTTGAGTGCAGATTCATGCAGCGGGAAACACTTCAAGACTTTAGCTGCGAGCGATCCCAGATATCTTCCTGCAGATGTAATGCTTTGCACTTCATTAGGAATTCTGGATTTTCCCCGTCAGGAATGTCAACTGAATAGAAAGAGAGGGAAACTAAGAGAGCTCTCTATGCACAGCAAACAATTAACAATGAATAATAAAGAGAAAGAAATCTGATTCAAGTCCACCACTGGTCGTGTGGATGATTCACCCGTGCTGTCATGACATAGTACATGAGCTGATCGCTTGTTTGTTCATTTTAGATGGACATTGCTTATGCAGCTCAATCTCTGCAGCAGATCAACAAAGTTTAGCTTTCAAAAAACTGAAAATCTGATCTTGAAACACTGTCAACAAACAGACCTGTGATACCATCATTTTATGATGTTATTTAAAAAAAATTAAGCCCTGATAATTGTTGCTCTGAGTGAAAAGTCTGCACAAACACGTCTGTTGATGAATGATTGTATATACATTTTCCAACCTTCTAATCAACCGACCAGCAACAATCAAAGAGCCAAGCACTATAAGCCAACCAACCAACAAACCAACCGACCAACCAACTAACCAACCAACCAACCAACCAACCAACCAACCAACCAACAAACCAACAAACCAACAAAACAACAAACCCACCAACCAACAAACCAACCAACCAACCAACCAACCAACCAACCAACCAACAAACCAACAAAACAACAAACCCACCAACAAACCAACCAACCAACAAACCAACAAACCAACAAACCAACCAACCAACCAACCAACAAACCAATCAACCAACCAAACAACCACTTTGCTCTCACAAACATCGGACACATTGACTTCAATGCATTGTGCCCTAAAAAAAATATGCACATTGCAGCATTTACAAAAGATATTGAAAAAACAAAATAAACATATCTGAATGTCTGAGTGTATCAATGCATCTACTATATTAGGGGTGAGGAACCTTTTTCCTATCAAGGGCCATTTAAATAGTTATAGGCAATACTAAATCATTGAACTCATATATCATATTTAAGATGCTATACAAATAAACGTGCTTGCTTTACTTATATACAAAATCACAGTAACCCCTTAAATGCAATGGCTGGAACTGCTTCTCTTTGATATGGCATCTGATGTCAGATAATGATGCTACTCACAGCTGCTTTTTGCAAAAACCACGTTGGTAGAGCCATGCATGGGCAGTACTTGTAAAATTGGTGATGTTTATTTTTTCAAAAGCCAGAAAGATCAACTTTACGACTGAAAGACAACTTTAGTTTAGTGATGAGAAAATTATGCTACAATACGAAATGATGATTTGTAATTGTCTGAAATCTCAATTTACTACTTTAATTGACTTTTGCCTCAATTTGTTTCAGTTGCATTGTGCTGAGCTCAGTTTGAAGTAAAATTAGTGCACAAATTATCAATTACTTAAAATCACACAGTGCTGAGAGCATCAGAACAGAAACTGGACATACAGTACCCAGCTGTACACGCTGTAGTAACGCTCTGAAGTTCAAAAGGGTCAGAGCGAGAGTTGAATTATCTTCATTTATTTAGCCGGTACAAAATGTCCCTCACTTCTGTAAATTCTTGTTGACTTGCATCAAACATCAACAGGCTGCTTCACAATCCTCCACAGTGTTGTGTACAGTGGACCCAGTGTGTGCAAATGTCTGTGACCCTTGATTATTGTTCCAAGAATCCTCTCAATTTTAGCTCATTAATCACTCTGTAAACATTTGATTTATTTCAAAGACGCTTCTAGTTACCTTAAATTGTATTTGTCTGAAACCAGAGTCATCTGACAGGAATTCCTCTATATGCCGCTTCAGTCCACACACAACTCTAATAGGATCTAATTCTCTCTGCTGCAGCACAGTAACATCTGAGGAGTGAGCGGCCGGGGCCGGCCATCATCATCTCACATGGTGGGAAGGCCGCTTGTGCTTGCAGATCAGTGGCATTTCACATTAATGCAATAAGTTTAAGACCCAACTTATTTATCACTGTCTAAGCAGTAAAGTAAATGTCATTATACTGACGGAGGCAAAACTTTGAGTAATTAAATACCAGCTGCTCAAGGCTACTAAAACTCTGAGGTTTCAGATGGTCCTTTTATTTCCTCCTGCCGTGTTTACAGCCTATTTTTGTTCAAAACAGTTTATGTTGCTTGTCTAAATGTCAGCAGAAGTTGAGAGTAAAAGCGAAAGGGCAGAGAACCGAGTGCAAAATGTGTGGAATAATGTGAAATAGTCTTTAGTAGGAGATTAGAAGCAAAGGAATTACAAAGGTTTACACAGATTTCCTTTGAGCTTAATGCTAACATCAGCGTGCTATGTGTACAATGGAAATGCTAAACCGTAGTTTGTGATCACTGCTCTCGTCTTTGCAAACAGCAGGATGTGCAGGAAATGCCAGAAGTTTCTTCTTCTTCTTCTTCTTCTTCTTCTTCTTCTTTACCTTTTTCTAGCGCGGTGGTTGTATAATTCTCAGCAGCGACACTGATGTGTAGCAGGTGTAATGTTTAATCTATTTAGCATCGCAAAAGTATTTGTTATAAAAGCGAACTAAACATTTGCCCTAATAGCGCTGGATGAGAAGCTGTTATGATTCATCATCTGTAAATCCTGGTTGTTGACCAGAGTTCATGGCGCCGTGTCCACCAGCCAACTGGTCGAGTGAGAGATGATCAACAAGTTCATTAATCAGATGATCATAACTTTCAGAAGTTGTTGACGACATCTTAATCTGGACCAAAGTGGTGGACTGACCAACCGACCATTTCCTGTCTCTGTGTCACATCATCTCATTCAGACCAGGACTGAGGAGCTTTCTGCGTCCTTGTGTCCATCACTAATGATCTGTCCACTTAAAGAAGACGTCAACCGAGGAGTCGTATGTCCTCGCCCTGGTCGCACTGTTGTGGGTCCATTCAGTTGGCATCTGTCCCATGATCCCTCAGTGTCACAAAGTTCAGAGAGCGCTCGTGTCCGTCTGGTGTGTGTCATGATCTGCACGCTACTGTAAACCCCCAGGAGGAATATCTGTCTCTCTGTGTGTGTGTCTGTGTGTGTGTGTGTGTGTGTGTGTGTATGTGTGTGCGTGTGTGTGTGTATGTGTGTGTGTGTGAGTGTGTTTGTATGCACCATGTAGTTCTTCTGCACCTTGTATAAGACTGCCGGCCTATTACACCATGCAAGCGTGTGAGCTTTGTTTTTCCTTTCTTAGTCCATGTGTGTGTCTGTGTGTCTGTGTGTGTGTGTGTGTGTCTGTGTGAGTGTGTGTGCGCTGTATCATCTCCCCAGTGTATTCTAGGCCTCTTACTCAACTCTCACGAGGATGACACAAGGCTTCTGGTTTCACTATAAAATTAGGTTGACATCGATAGAGTCACAAATGTCACCATGTGGCCACCCTGCACTTCACCACAACACACAGAACTTACTGTAGCTGGACCGAGACTTGACTGGGTCCTTTCTCCTTTCTTCTTCGTGTGCGTCTGTGTCATCAGGCAACACAAGTGGGATTTTCCCCGTCACTCAGTTCTGGTTGTCAGTCAAAAAGACGTCTGCTGCCGTGGCCCACCTGTGTCTGCAGTCTGACCTATTTATAAAACTTAATCTGTCAAACTGAGGCAACACTCGGAACTTGATCGCAGATTTATTCAACCTTCCTGGATTGTAGAGAGCGGAAGTGAAAGTGGAACTGGTTGTGTTCAGACTTTATTCCAGGGTTGTCATTCCGAGTGCAAACCCAGATACAGATTTTTCACTGAGTGGGAGATTGTGTCAGTGGCAGAAATTCTGGTGTCTCAATAGATACGTGTTTTATGTTGTGCTTGTTGTTCTTGTTATGATTTGCATATCAAAATTATGCTTAAAATATGAATATTTGACGCCTCTGGAATGATGCTCTGGAAACTCTCTTCTGCTCTTTATGGTGTCCTATGTGATTTATGAATACAAGCTACACACATAAATCTGAATTGATTGATTGATTGATAGATTGATTAAATCACCAAAATGTTCTATTGACAGTAGGTAATGTCGTCTCTCTGATTTATTTTTCCTATGTGTCACAAAAGAGTCAAAAACCTCCATTGTCTCCATGGCGTGTTTCATAGCATCACACTATTGTATCATGTTCTCATGACAGCTAATCATATCTGGAGCTTATCAAAAAAGCCAGATGTTAGTTCGTAATAGTGTTTTTTTTATTGAGTGCACATAGGAGCTTATGTCACAGGGAAGGTCTATGAACAGGTCTTATAATGCCAGAGCTATCTTTTATTGCAATACAAGAACAAGCATTTAAATCAACATATGTAGCCAGGATTTGCTTACTTACTTTTCAACAATTTATAGACATTGTCCTTTCAGCTGTTAATACCCTCCAGTGAGAAATGAGGCTACTTTTGTACTTCTGTTTGAAAATCAAGTGCCTATCGTTTCAAACGAGAATACAAAGAAACTCAACTGCCACTGCTGAACATATCAAAATAAAGCTGGCCTAGTCTCAAATATCATGATTTAATAGATTAATGATAAATGTTTTTTAGTCTTGGTCGTTAGTTGGATTGCACAATGTCTCAGAAATCACATCCCAGATCATCTCTTTAAAACCGGGTCGCCCAGAGGGTTCAAACCTGCTCCTGCAATACAAACCAAACCCCAGCGGCTGAGTAGTGTTGCCCTGCCGGCTGTGAGTTGTTGCCCCTCCCAGGCCAGATCATTCTTTTTCCAATGGCTGAAGGTCTCTGTTGCGCAGTCCGTGGCAGGACCAAATTAAGAGGTGCACCCAGGATGGATGAGCGCGGAGCAAATGAAAGATTGGCGGGCAGGACGAGATTTTTCCTGTGTTCCCTCCCTTTCCCTCTCTCCTTCTGCTGCCTTCTGTCAGATGGATGATGTGTGAGCGAAATATTATTTGTTCTGTTTTCTCTGTTGATTTTGTCTTGTCCTCCTCCGTCCTCCTGTCTCAATCTCGATGACAGTGGAGAGAAATGTAGCCAAAGAATTGACCTAAAAAATATTGTTCCTTGTCAACAAATCACTTAATGGTTTTGGGGCCTAAGACTTTCTTTCACACTATGAAACCACTGGACCTCTCACAAAGCTGCAGGGGAACAATCTGTGTTCATAGGATTCAAACAAAACAGGGTGATTCACTTATTATTCTATAAATACTCTGAATAAACTTTAGAAACATCTTAGATTCTCCCCAACTCTTATGGATCCTATACAAACTCTACTTTTTATTTTTCTGTGCTCTGCTCTATGCAATTTTGTATACATTTGTATCGCCTCTTTGTATAAAATGTGCTTTAAATATAAATTTGCATAGCCTTGCTGAAGTCCTAGGTGGTGTAAAGTTTGCAATACTGCAGCTCTCACATCTAGCAGGAATATTTTACAGTCATTAGTTAATTATTATTAATAACTATACCAATCCTCCCTGAATTTTAATACTTAGCTGCACAAAGGTTGTGGCTATGGTAAAAACTCGCAACTTGCAGAAAGCATCATCACAACAAAGGAAATACATCAGTATAACTGAATGATATTATATAATGATAAATTGTCAAATAAATAAAAACACTACATCATAATGATACAAATAATTGGACAAATAGGGTAGGGCATTAATTGAAAGTCTCTAAATGGTTATTTCATCTACATTTACATTCTTGATGGATTGATCTCCATACATTTGATTTTAAATATTTGTATTTCATTGTGTGTTCTGCCCTGCGTCCTTCAATTACTTTGCATATCCACAATTCATCTGATGGATTCCCGGCTCCTAAACTGACAATATGAGTATAGGACCACAAACCAAGTACAGTTCTGTAAATTATAATTATTAAAATGTAAATGTGCTGCAGTGACGCAGGTGCTGAGCTTGTGTATTATATTCAAATCTGCTGAAATCAATTGGAAATTTTGAACCTGAACCTCTGTATTAAGGCCACGAATGACTTGCACAATGTGTTTCTGACAAACACCAAGAGAAGAAGAGGCCGGTGTCAGTCGCCGTCAACATTGTGAAAAATGTGCAACAACTCTCAGTCAGTGTTTGCTGCTGTAGATCTCTGAGCGCCACAGAGAGAAGAGGCCTTTTTCTCTCAGGATCAGAGGTTACGGCTCGGTCCAGATGAAATACTTCATCGCTGTTAGGTTTCCTGCTTGGACAGACCGAGGGGTTAGGTCACTATTGATCTTACTGTCACACACTGTGTCCCATTGAGTGCCGCGTGTGAGGAACTGATGCCAAAAATGTAATAAAAGACAGTGCAGGAGGCCAAACGTGAAGCCAAGAGGAGTTTTATTATTCTGATAGCCATCAATTTCAGTGTCAATGGCAGGTTGGTGTGACTCAGCCTCACATATTTATATTTATTAAAGCTGCGTGAGCTTTAATGCTAATGAAGCGTAGAGATCAGAGATATCTTCTGTGGATGTGACAAAACACAATCATCTGGATATTCTATCAGCAAATGTGATATGAGTGAAAATGTATGAGTTTCTAGATATTTCTGATTAGTGACGGTTGTTTTGTTATGATTTGCAGTTAATGATTATGTAATGGACTGTTATGAGATATTAAAGCTGATATAATTTCCAATAGTTTGCCAAAATAATGCAATATTAGAAAATAACACCCCTACTATTTCACTGTGTAACTTTAACTAGATTGTTGATCTTAGACAGAGCTAGAAGTAGGTGTTCAGAAGCTTAAAATCATATAACATGATCCAATAGATGGAGTTTTTTGTTTTGATTGTAGATGTTAAAATAAAATGTGTTACCCTAATGTGAGGACTTGATTGTGTAGCTGCGACTAGCATCATTATCATCACTACCATCTGACATCAGTCCCCTCACCAGATAGGAGCAGTTCCAGCCATTGCATTAGACTGGTGATGTGTGTGAAGTAATTTAGTGTGGCCATCAAAAGTATGTTATAAAGATTGAAATGACCCGTGATAGGAATAATTGTTCCCCTGCTCTGGAGTGAATGAATATGAACTGGATTAATATTTTATTTTAATGAGCGTAAACCCAATCATGAAATATTGCTGGTTAAGAAAAACGCTTTCAACCCGTAGATTTTAAGTGAACATTTCCTGGAAAGTGTGATCATGTGTCATGTGTGTACAGTTTTGTGTGTCTTCCCAGAAACGGTGACACAAACAGTCACGTGACAGCGTCAGTGAGGATTGACTCAGTGTATGACATCATCCTATAGAGTGGGTTCACCACCCGTTTACAACAGAGGAGCTATGTGTTGTGTTTACCACTGAGAGTGAGTGTGTGTCTGTTTCCTCTCTCAGCTCTCGCTTCACACCCGCCCACCACCACTATCATTATCCTCACCTCTACCACTAACCTTAACTGTCACGCCGATTCCTCCTAATGGCCAATTACATGCCTTCATTTTAACCAAAACGGCGTGAGGGGGGGAATTACCTACCAGAAACCGGCTGCGTTTTTCTGTAAATGGTGATTCTTTAGCATTTGGTGGCATTTGAGGCCCCCCCCCGATCGCAGGATAACTGCAGGTCATTTGTATGTTAATGACTCAATGACACATAGTTAACTTAAGTGTGTGGCTGAACGCCTCGCTGGAGTGAAGTGTGGAGACAACGCTGTCGGAGGTATAGAGCAGATTAGAATAGAACAGAACAGAATATAATATTTCACTGGATCGGCAAACAAACAAGACGACTTGATCGGTGTAGGACTTTTTAAAAAACAGTGCAAAGTTCTGACGCTTGAAATCTTATCTCATGATCTTCATCAGCACGTGGATGTGTTAAGTGTTTAAAGTGAAAAGAATGTGAATTTGAACATATATATTCCCATCGTGAGTGGGCAGGCAGCATTTGACCGTGAAGATCATGTGACACAGTGTAAAAACTGCAGACCAGCCGATAAATGGACCTTAAGATTAGAATGCTTCGTCAGCTGTTGTTTCCAAGGTCAAGAATGGAATTTGATATTTCTCCAATATAAATATTTAAAGTATGATTATAAATTGATTGTTTCATGTCTATGAATGAATTCCTAGAGAGAAAACTGATCTGTTATCCCTATTTCTAAACAATATCAGACCTCCTGTCTCTCCATAACTATATCTTTATTTTACTCCAAGGAACTACTTCTTGGAGACAATAAACTGACTAACTAACCCTAAGTTGTGGGAGATGGGTTTTCAGAAATCTAAACTGTACAATTGGATTTATATTTGCACGAAATCCGTCATGTTTATTTCAACTTAGCTTACAAACTATTCAAGACGTAAATAAACTGTTGATTCCCTAACAAATCCATATGATCTATGATACACATTTGTGGTCGGTACATGTTTGTAGAACATATTTTAACCAACAGCGACCTGATACATTTAGATTTTCATTTGCATCCACAGCAAATTGCACGAGTATATTCTAACTTGGCCCATGTTGCATCCTTCCACCAAGTTTGTATGTAATCTGTTGAGTAGTTTTTGCTTAAACCTGCATAAAAAAAACAATGAATCAACAAATAGACTGTTTTTCAGTAAAAAAAACAAACTATATTTACACTATAAACCCTATTTTCCATGATTGTCACAAGGCAAAAGTGATAGAATAGTTCTTCCCTCTTCCCATAAGTGAGTGAAACACTGTAATATCATCATAAACCCTGATCATGCATCATCCACCTGTTCCTGTTGTGTTATCAGATCTGAAGCTGAATTATTCAGAAGTTAAATAAAACCAGACACATTTCTGTAAACCTTTAAAACCAAGTGGCTTAATGTCTGTCTCATAATGTCAAAGAACGTGTATGACATCATCCTGCTGCAGAAAGATATTCATGAGGATATTCAGAGTAAAACATCCCGAGTGCCTTCGTACGGAGCTTTTTTAATTATTTAAGTTATTGTACAAATGTAATACAGTGTTTTGCATTTAAGAAACAAATTACCACCTCATTCTATAATCGCTCAGACTTTGTTTGCTGTTACCTAACAATGCAAAGTAAACAGTTTGTCAGAGAGTGCTGCGGCATTGTTTTTAATTCTAAACAATTCCCAAATGTAATTTAACACAGTGCAGGCCTCTTCCAATTGTTCTCGCCTCCTTCCGGAGCACTCCTAAAGAGAACGCAGAAAGTTGTGCGAATGTTCTATGCAAATGTTTAGTGTATTAGCATACACAGTTGTAATTAAAGCATAATTAGAGAGACAAATGGTGCCGGGAAGCTCTGCGCCTCGGCTCCGGAGTCTGTTTATCAGCAGCCCCTTGTTTGGTCGGCTAAAACAGGTTTATATGAAACGAGCGCCGCCGACTGCTGCATTAATTGTTATCATTGCCTTGGAAAGCAAATAGGTGCCATAGCAGCGCGGACTGTGGGAGGAGAGAGCCGGAGAGGGACCGGGACAAATTAGTGTGGAAAATGAGAGTGTCGAAATTGGAGAGGGATTAGCTCAGACGATAATGAAGCAATTAAAGAGTAAGCGCTCAGCACTCAGGTGCCTTTACTGAGCTGGTTCACTCCAGCTGCTTTCAGACGCTCCAATGCAAATATATCCCCAACGGCCAGGGGAGGTATCACTCTGTCCTAATGCATCACTGATACAGAGTGAGAGGAGCGAGAGCAACACAACATCCTGCAGCATAATGCAACACGACACACTGTGGTACAACACGAGCTGACACAACAGGGACGTGACATAACACAAGACTACGGCATCAGGTGAGACACAAGCAAGACAACATAGCACAATGCAATGCAAAGGGAATTCAACACAACAGACTACAAGACACTGCGTTACATGCATCATAATGTTACATGAATAATACAACACACACACACACAGGTTTGTGCTGCTATCCTTATACGGACTTTGCATTGACTTCCATTCATTGTGCAGCCAAACCAAAACCTCAATTCATTCCTAACTCGAACCCTTAACCAGGACTTCAGAAATTATGTTTTTAAGAAAGCGATTACAAGAAATGTATCTAGTTTAATTTTGAATAAAGGCAATATCGTTTCCAGGAATATCTGTGGCTGTAACCAAATGTGACTCAAAAAGGTGAAAATAGCAAATTAGTTTTTTGCCGTGGATTTGGCGAGTGTGTGAGTTTGTCCAGCAGGAGAATGAACTGTGCGTGTTAGATAAACTCCAAAAAAAACTACAATGACCATGTTCAAAGACATCCCTTTGTAAACTGGCACAACATTGCATTGTCTCTTACTGTAAATATTGTTGTTTTGTTTTATGTAAAGTGCACCAACCACACCATAGCAATTTCCAATATATGCAAATATTATTGGCAATAAAAAGGATTCTGATTCTGACATGAAATGCAGAATTCTGAATTCTAAATACTGGACTGTATGAAGATCAGACTCACAAACACACACAGCCAAACCAAAACCTCAATTCATTCCTAACTCGAACCCTTACCCAGGACTTCAGAAATTATGTTTTGAAGAAAGTGATTACAAGAAATTTAACTAGTTTAATTTTGAATGAAGGCAATATCGTTTGAACTGTGCACATTTGATAAACTCAAAATAAACCACAATGACCAAACACATCACTTAGTAAATTGGCACAACATGAAATGCAGATTTCTACAAACAAGTCGACCTTTGACGAAAATCTGTGTTTTCTACTTTGCAGTAAATCGTTGAATTTATGTAAAAGATGAATTTTATTCCCAGTTATCTAAACACTCGACTGTATGAAGATCAGACTCAGAAACGCACAACACAGTGCAACAGGGTGAACACAGTAGTGACAGAGATATCCCATCATACAAATGCATATTCGAAATATAACACGGGTAGGAATATTCCACCTAATATACACCGAGCCGACCACGACGCTGCCAAACTACGGGAAGAGGAGGAAGAGGCCTCGGACCCTGTAGGTGGGAGGAGGAGGAGGAAAGACCTGAGAGGAGAGGAAGGGGACGGGGTGGTGGGGGGGGCTGTCTGTAGCGATGCCAGACGTCCACGGTCGGGGTCGGGGGGGTAATAAAGCTCCTCTCAAAGTCAACAGTTCAGAAACTCCTTTGTCCTCCTAAAAGAGCTTTTAATTTTTAACACAAACTTGCACTTAGGTATGCATGAACTTTGGTGAAACCCTGCGACATGTGTGTGAAAGGGTTTTTAATAGATGACGCTCATGTGATCCGCTGCCGGGTAACGATGTCAGCCCCCCCCCCCCCTCTCCTCTTCGGCCCCCTGTGATAGAGGAGGGCCTAATGTAAATTTAATTTGGAGTGATGCATGGCAGCGGCGGGTGAGTGAGTGAGAGCGGGAAGCTGGGGGTCTTTTTTGGAGAGGATGGGAAATTGGGGCTTGTGAGCAAAGGTGGAGAGGATGGGGTGAGGGGGGGGGGTGACGGGTGGGAGTCAGATAGGGGGGTGTCTGAAGTGTCTCTGTGTAGGGCGGGGGGGTGGAGGGGGGTGGGGGGGGAGCAGCTGGATCGGGGCGCTGCCACTCTGCCAACACTGTCGTCTTTAAGCAGGATTAATGACAGTGTACGCCCCCCCGGACCCCTCCACGTATGTGTGGATCGACATGCGCACACACACACACACACACACACACACACACACACACACACACACACACACACACACACACACACACACACACACACACACACACACACACACACACACACACACACACACACACACTCGCCATGCCACATTTACCCTCCACAATGCGGAGGGGAGGGACGATTGCTTTTGGGTTTTCTTCGAACAAGAGGGCGACATCTGAATGGGAGGAGTCAAAACACTCCTCCGTTTCAAAGACAAACCCCCCCTCGGCCCCCCGGCCCCCCCCTTCCCCTGTCGGCCCCCTTGTCTCACTTCAAATGAAGTGGACAAATGCTGAATCAATGTTTTTAGTGTAGCTCATCACCATCCTAATCCCTCCCTCTCTCCCATTGTTTCCTGGCAGATTGAAAGCGTATTGATAGACATTACTGTCACGAGTGCGCCTATCAAGGTCCTACCCCCCCCCCCTCCGCCCCACACCCTCTTCTTCTTCTCTTCTCTTAACGTCCTCTGGGAGTTTGTCCTAACTCACACATTTAAATCTGTGGCGTTGAACCTTTTGTAAGAAAATCTCCCGTCCGCCATCGGTTCCATTTGACTCTTTATTTAACTTTTTATATCTTGTATATATTTTTGCTTTGTTTTATATACAGTTATTTCTTTCTTATGTGAAGTACTTATTGTGTTTTTTTATGCTTTATGTTAAATGTTTGCACCTATATCTACCCAAGAAAATTCCAGGTAGGTGTAAACCTACTTGGCAATAAATCTGATTCTGATTTTGATTCAACACATTCTTCACGTGCAGCCGTCGTGGGAAGAGAGATTAAATCTGTTCACAACTGCACTGGAAATGAAATTAACACCGGGCTGTTAAGCAAAACATGGAAATTGTAATAATTAACACATGTAGAATGCAGGTAATAAAAAGTTAAAATCAGTTTGGCCATGCGAAGAACCAGCATCTCATTCTTTATCGATCACTTTCTGATTTCACTGTTTATACTAATTCAATCTTTCTTCACTTGGTCCGACACTCAAAAACTTTTCTGCGTAATGTATTTTTTTGTTCAACTTTAAACAAACACAGGGAGACACAATCTGTCTGTTCAACTGCACTGGAAATTAACACCGGGTTGTTAAGCAAAACATGGAAATTGTAATAACTACCATCATGTACAAAGCAAGTAATGTTAAATAAAGTTAAAATCAGCATCTCATTCTTTATTGATCACTTTCTGCTTTTGCTGTTTATACAAATTCAATTCTTCTTCAGTTCGTTAAACTTCACAACTTGGTCCGACTCTCAAAAACTTTTCTGTGTAATGTTGTTTTTTTGTTCAACTTTAAACAAACACAGAGTTTTTGGACTTTGTTAAGAATGGTGACATTGAAGAGGCATTGGAAATGTGAAGTGTACACATTGTACACTTCACACTGTATTTATCTTACTTATATATTTATATATATATTTAATTTTGTTTTAATTTAGTTTAAACTATATTAGTATTTTCATTGTAATTTTTTGTACTTGAATTTATGTTGTAATCATATCTTAGCAATTTTTGTGACATTTGTATTATTTATTGTCATTTTGTGTTGCCATATGTTCAGGTTGGGGAAGGTTCTTGTAAATTGATGTAAATGTATACAACTATATAAAACCAATAAATATATGTTTTAAAAAAATAAAAACACAGATCATTTGAAATCCTGTGTATTGACAGCCTTGTCATTATCATCATCATCCTCATCATCATCATCATCATCTTCGTCTCCAGCGCCGTGGCTCTGCTGCTGTAACGGATGCGATGAAGAGGAGCCCGAGCCGGGGGTCCGGATGAGTAGTGAGTGGTATTCATCAGACCGGGGGGGGGGGTGGAGCGGCCGAGATCCAATTATATATATTCATTAAGTGATAATGATATCATGGTCTTTTAACTGAGAAGAAAAGGGAGCGTAATTGAATAATAACAGTTGTACAATCCCAGAGGATTGGACACCCCCCCCGACCCTCACACACACACACACACACACATATTCCCACCACCTCACAGACACACACACACACACGCCCCGACATGGTGTGACCCCCCCGAGGGGTGCGGAGCAAGGAGGGAGGATTGATGGAATTCTATTACTCCCTGATAGATTTATTATGAAGGCCTGAGTGGACTCTCTCTCTCTCTCTCTCTCCCTCTCCACTTTGTCACTCACACTAATCAGCGGAGGGAGGGAGGGAGGGAGGGAAGGCTGAAGAGCAAGGTTAGGTTAGAAGCCGTCTGACACACAGACACGGCAGCCATTTTGGATCCCAGCGAGTTTCCCGGGGATGTTCTGCGGCAAATGGGCCAGCTGAGCTCGGCTGACCTCCAGGGTGAGGCCCTTCATTTGTTCAACAGCCCCCCCCAACACCCAACGACAAGGATCAGGACGATTTGTAAACACTTAGCATCGTGATGAGGCCGCGGGTCACGCCCCCCCCTCGCCGCCCCCCCTCCTGGGTTTGCACTTGACAGCAGGAAGAGGAGGAGAGGTGAGGAGCCTGGTCACTGATGCTCACTGGGATTAGATGTTCTTATGAAACCTTCTGTAGACATCTTGAAATAAAGCCACGTTATGTTGCTCAGCTACATGTTGGTGGATATTATGGTTTGTAGCTCTATTTTTTAACCATTTAGCAGCTGAAAATCCTTATAAATTTTTTTTTTAAATGTACATCCTCATAATCTTCTACATATATCAGATTTTTTACGCATCAAAATGGGTTATTTCTTGGGTCATGCTCTAACCCCTTAACAAGTTTCATGGAAATCAATTAAGTAGTTTTTGCGTAAGCCATCCGAAAAACAAACAAACAAACAGCACAATCAAAACATGACCTCTCTGTTATGGTTTCTAGCTTTATTTTTTCTCGTTAAGCGCCAGAAAATCTGTATAAATTCAGATTTTTTTTTTACACACTCATAATCTTCTACATATATCTGATTTTTTACGCATCAAAAAAGGTTCTTTCTTGTGTCATGTCCTTATCCTTTCTTTATGGAAGAGTTAAAGAGCCTTTCTAGTTTATTATCCATTTGTAAATGTGTCATTATCTACTAAATGACATATCTATGGCTGCTTATATTTTGATAATCTTTGATAGGTTTGTGTATGAGATGTTTTTAAGAGTTTAATATGTTTTAATGGACGATCGATGGGAAATCTACCTCAGGCTGTGGTTGTTGTGGTATGTGTGATTGGCTCATGTCATAACAGAGCAAAAATCAACATTAAACACATAAAAACATCAAATAACTGAGCTTATAATCTGCTATTCTTTACTTCTCTTTCTTGGTACAGTTCTTGCTCTTCATCTTTCACCCTGAAAAGTGTTGCACCTCCTCCTGTTTTTCTGCCTTTCGATCATATGTTAATGCATGAGGATCTGAAAGGAAATAACAAGCGTCAAAAAAGGTTCTTTCTTGGGTCATGCTCTAACCCTTAACAACATTTCATGGAAATCAATTTAGTAGCTTTTGCGTAAGCCATCCGAAAAACAAACAAACAAATAACACGATGAAAACATGACCTACTTGTTGTTGGAGGTCATTATGGCTGTTGTGTCTGAAATGTAATTGGTCATTTGCTGACAAGTTCTGTATCATAATCTTTCCAACTAACGGACAAATGCAGATGAAAACATAAAGTCCTTGGTGACACAAAATCGAAGATATTGAAAAAAACCAAGGTTTAAGTCTCAAATTTCAAATTTCTACTACTACTATGCTTTTCAACCACTCATATTTTCTAAATGAAAACAACTATTGGGATAAATATGATGAAACATTGATCTATAAATCAATTTCTAATCTATTGATAAAAAAGTTACACATCCATAACTCCTCATAGTGCAACTTGTAGAGCAGTGAGTTGTAAAGGAGAGAAAAGGATTCACTGAAAACTGAAGCTCTGCAGATATATGAATATGCATCTGTTCAAGATAAGGACATATACACATTCAAAGCGACTATTAATGTAACAAAAATATATAATTTGATCGTACTCAACACGAGAAACAGACTTTAAATGAACCAAGAAGTTTAGCTGCCAAACACTGAAAACTCCACAATTAAAAAACTTTCTCCAAACAGTGAAACTTTTTATATCGAAAGCTGATATGACGAGAAAAACTCACATTTTCACAAAAAGACGCATTTTGATTCAATTCTAAAACGAACGGCCGAGCAGCTGCAAACGATTTGTTCACGTGTGTGTGTGTGTGTGTGTTTCATAACTGGATATACTATTTACAGTTGTGTAATTACTGTTTATACAGTTGATCCTTGTGGCATCTCGTCGATCTTCTGGTCTGAATGTGGCCAGATGTGTCACTGCCCCCCCCCCCTGCTTGTGTGTTTTTTATGATCACAACACTTTGAGCTGATTTCATGTTATCCAACCATAACTCGATCATGCAGATAAGTGATATAACCAGGATGTGTGTTGTCTCTTTTCCAATCTGCGATGTCAACGTTATCATCTGATCTCACACGCTTTGCTTGTTTTGTTTGATGAAATCGATGACAAGCTTTTTCCCCAAACTCCTCTCACCAAAGTGTCACCGCCCCCCCCCCTCGGGTGGTCGTACATTGTGTTTCCACTCGTCTCCTCCCTTTGATACAAACGTCTTATTTGTTTCCTCTGAGGCCTCGGCCTTGTATATCATGGGGCAAGATAAATATTTTGAAGCTTCACAGGGATAAATAATTGATTTACGCCGCAGAGCCGAGCACGCCATCCACCGCTTCACACAGCCGCGGCCGGGCCGGCCTTTTGTTTCCTCGGGGCCGCGGTGAAGCCGAGAGGACGATAATGTTTACCCCCGGTGGGATCGCAATTAACGGAGGAAAACAGCTGCGTGTTCGAGGCTGCGTCGAATTAAAGAGCGATCGGGAGCGAGTACAAACGGCGGGATTTTGTTTACGCGTGGCGAGGGCGAGCGGTAAACAGAACTGAGTGATACAGGTCATGTGACACGTCTTGTTGTCCTCTATACGTCCAACTGTCTCTGCTCTAACACACCAGCTATAACCTAAAGCTTCTTCACTGGATTTAAATGTGTCTCTGAGCTTCTCCTCTCCTGTCTCTCTCTTTCTCTCTTTCTCTCTCTCACACACACACACACACACACACACACACACACACACACACACACACACACGTCTTGTTGTCTTCTATATGTCCAACTGTCTCTGCTCTAACACACCAGCTATAACTTAAAGCTTCTTCACTGGAGTTAAATGTGTCTCTGAGCTTCTCCTCTCCTGTCTCTCTCTCTCTTTCTCTCTCTCTCTCTCTCTCTCTCTCTCTCTCTCTCTCTCTCTCTCTCTCTCTCTCTCTCTCTCTCTCTCTCTCTCTCTCTCTCTCTCTCTCTCTCTCTCTCTCTTTCTCACACACACACACACACACACACACACACACACACACACACACACACACACACACACACACACATGTCTTGTTGTCGTCTATACGTCCAACTGTCTCTGCTCTTACACACCAGCTATAACTTAAAGCTTCTTCACTGGATTTAAATGTGTCTCTGAGTGTCTCCTCTCCTGTCTCTCTTCTCTCTCTCTCTTTCTCACACACACACACACACACACACACACACACACACACACACACACACACACACACACACACACACACACACACACACACACGGGCCCACAGAAATTCTCATTACCTCATTAGCAGAGGCAGCTCTCATTTAGCTCTTTAATGACGGTTCTAGATGAATGGGCCTGGTGGTGATCCCAGCGCTGTGACTGGATTAGAGATAATGACTGATCTATGGGAAGTGTGACAGCCTCATCTCAACTCTCCCCAGGTCTCATCCTCTCGCCTCGGGCCGAGCAAAGTGAAGTCCACAGGCCGGATCTGGTCCTCAGCACAGTTGACGTCTTCGTGAGACGGACCCCTGTGGTGTCTGTTTCAGTAGGTGGTAGGAACAGGATTAACCTGTCCTTATCCTTTCTTTATGAAAGAGTTTCAGAGCCTTTCTAGTTTATTATCCATTTGTAAAGATCTCATTATCTATTAAATGACATATCTATGGCTGCTTTATTCTGATATTCTTTGATAGGTTTGTGTATGAGATGTTTTTAAGAGTTTTATGTGTTTTAATGGACGATCAATGGGAAATCTACCTCAGGCTATGGATGTTGTGGTATGTGTGGTTTGACTCATGTCATAACAGAGCAAAAATAAACATTAAACACATAAAAAACTAAAATAATTGAGCTCACAATCTGCTATTCTTTACTTTTCTTTCTTGGTATAGTTTGTGCTCTTTATCTTTCACCCTAAAAAGTGTTGCACCTCCTTCCTATTTCAGCCCTATGTTCCCACATTTCTAAGGATTTTTTTTTCACTGACAATTTTGAAAATTAGGCCCTATGTTCCCACAGACCTATGTTCCCAGATTTATTTTGAAAAATTTGCCCCGATGTTCCCACAGCCCTATGTTCCCACATTTCTAGATTTTTCTGAAAATTAGGGTTAGGGTTAGGGTTAGCGGTGTTGAGCTCAAGAGAGTTTAGGGTTAGGGTTCACCAGCTACGGAATGGTGAACCCCTAACTACCAGGCAGGGGTAGAAATGTGGGAACTGTAGGAACATAGGGCCTAATTTTGTAATGAATATTAGAAATGTGGGAACATAGGGCTGTGGGAATATAGGCACGCTCCCATATGATCGTATGTTAAATAAGTCTAAATCTTCAGGGTGCACGAGGATCTGAAAGGATATAACAAGCGTGTTGAGATCACGTCTCACTCTCTGATCCTTTATATGTGTCTGTATATGTTTCTGTTTACATGTCAAATATGAATGTCCTGACACACGTCGTGTTCTGTGTGGAGCTGCAGAGTAAAACCCAGTATATCCAGTCCACTGATTCCATCTCACCTGAGTCTTTCTGCAGGCTTTACCATCAATCCCTCCATTATGTCTCATCTTAGCGCCCGGGGGCCTCGGCTCGACCCCCCCCCAGTCGGCCTGCATCTGATCCATCAGTGCTGCTGCCCGGCGTCCAGCCTCCGCAGACCCAGGGCCTCCAGTCTGAGACCACAGGGGACTGGAATCTGTGTCTGGAACACCCAGCAAGACCACTGGGACCCACTGAGGGCCAGCCGGGCTGAATTAGTTCGGGCTATTATGGTGCCAGAGGTGTGTATTAAGACCCCATTGAGTTAGACTAGTTAGGCAACATATTTTCTAGTATCTGCAGTAAGATGGTTCGACTGCTGATAGTAGAGTTTTGTCTGGAAAACCTTCAGTGTCAGTGCTATTAGACATATATGAGTATATTATACAGCTTGTATTCAGTATAAGATCCCTGAGAACAGAGAAGTGTCTCTTCTCTCTGACTTGAAAACCCCATGTCCTTTTTCTGAGCTTTTTATGTCCTTGTCATTTTAACAACAACAACAAACCAACTTTCTTTCAATTCTGAATATTTCTTGGAAAAGTTTAACAAGTTATCAAAAGGTAGAATAACTGATTATAATTTATTTTCAACATCATATACAGGTCACATTCTGTTCCAATTAGATTGAAAATACAGAATATCTGGCTTGGTTTTCTTACGTAGGCATTTACAACTAAATGTGTTTTATTGTGTTATCACTTGTCGGTATCTCTGGGCCGATACTATTTGAAAATTAAATTAACTTATCACTGAACCCATGGTAGTAAAGTAAAGAAAAGAGTTCAAACTGGGCAATTGACTGATTTTACAGCTGCACAACAAAACATCATCACATTTGTAGACGATCAGATGTTTTGAATTACAACATTATGCAATTCTACCTCCCAACTTTTTTCAAGTTAATATTTTCCCCAAACAGTCATCTCTTCCCCACCGATGTTCAATCCCTCCAACCTAATTTAAGCGTAATGATCTCAGATAAGAAAATCATATGAAACAATACGGCCACTGAAATTTGTAACAGGCTTGAAAGGTACTTGAAAACAATATTATCCTTTCTGCCGGTGGCATCTGATCAGAAAATACTCTAAATAACACGAGTCCAGTTTCTGCTCTGGTTTGAAGTCGGAGATTCTTCCTCAATGGTTTTTGTTAATCAGCAGAAGATCAGTGCATGTGTGAGGAATGGGCCATCGCTGTATCAGAGTGTCCGTGCCGGGTGAAGTCTGGGAGCGCTGGATAATGTAATACCTCCACCCCTCCTCCTCCTCCTCCTCCTCCTCCTCCTCCCCTGCACGTTACCCCCACGGTGTGTGTGCCCAAGGCGGTGGGCGCCCCGGCTCCTGTGACTAGTGGGTTTGCTCCCTTCAGCGGCACCACTCATCTCCCGCTTTAATGTCATTTAGCTGCGGGGTGGCCGGCGCCTCGCTCGCCCATTAATCCCGTTCCAAATGCCATAACATTTCCCAAAAAGCCCTTGCTTCTTAAAGCCGATAATTAGAATGTCTATTTAAAGTTCACCGCTCTCCTTTGCCGTTATCAATTAAAAGCCGTTTAAACGGAGATCGGTGGCAATCGTCAACAAGTTAAATCTCTCTGACGTGAAGTCCAGAATGTGTAATAGGGGTCAAGAGGAGGCCCGGTGCAAAGAGAGACAGATAGGAAATGTCCAAAGCAGCTCTGCCTCTATGACTGGATCATAGTGTCGTACATTTTGTAAAATAGAACGAAAAGAGGCCGAGTGAGGTTCGGATTGACACGATCAAAGCTCAGGGGAAAGGTCGACAAGGTCAACAAGCCGCCGACGCAGCAAACAGAAAGCACAGAGCAGGATTTAATGGGAAATAAACTAATAAAAAATCAAAAGCCTCACATTCTCCCCAATGTTCTAGTCCTTTGGTAACTAGCACACGCTACACAAAGACATGAGTTTGTGGTGCAACCGTGATAATTGAGTTTTTGGCTCTGCCTTCGTCATTTCTTCTCCTCATTTCCTGTCATGTTCTTTTCTCTTTTCTTTTAAATGCATGCAGTTTGTCGCATGATTAACAGGCGAGCAAAGGTGGAACGTTTGCTTCTAATTAGATCCCAGATAAAACTGGAAGCGGAAAAGAAAATGTATTTTTTTTTTTTTTGGGAGAGATTTTCATTTGGAGGCATCACCTCATTACTGGCTGACGATGATACATGAGTGTCGCACACATGGAAAAGGATCATTTTCTCAAAGGAAGCCCAAACCTTATTGTTGGGAATGTACCATCTGGATCTCAAAGGGCTCAGCTCCCACATCTATCTTCTGTGGGAGGCAAGACGGATTGGTGATGAATTATGTATACTTTTTAGCAAATTGTGATATTTGTCTGGCATCGTGATGTTGCATATGACAAAACCCCGAATCATCATCATGAGCATGTGATGGTTTTCAGGCATTCATCATCAGACATGGCTTCAGTATGTGGCAGAGAACAAGGTTTCATGCTGAGCACTCCCGGCAAATTGTAAAATACATTTATTGTCTTCATTTTGCATCGTCCTCAAATATATATTACAAAAGGATCCTTTTCCTTAGGTTACAATATAAATCCGGCCGCGAAGCTGTAAAAAAGTCAACA